>NC_080671.1:313216696-313823482 GCF_030247195.1 Topomyia yanbarensis
TTCCAATCAATTTCAAAAATCCATTCGATTCTGTGCGTGGAGCTGAAATTGAAAACTAGAAGTTTTCCATTCAAGCTCTTAGATACAAGATTTTGTCTCATTGGTTGCAGCGCTTCAGGCTCTATAAATATTGGGCATGAAATGTTATGTCATGCATGTGGAATTTTTGAAAGTTTTTTTTTTTATTATTCATTTATACATAATTACATATCACGTTTGCGTAGTATATTCATCAGAATCTACACTTTGGTAGATTTCCTTATATAGAATTCCGTAATAGAACTTCGAAAGTAAATTTTGTATTTGTAAATATGAGTTTTCTGGACTATCAAACATTTTTGCGAGACAATAACAATGTTCATTTTTGTCATTTGGTAAAATATAATTGCCAATAGCAACAAGACGTGTTTTGACAAAAAAACTTGTACAGCTACACTTTTTCACAATTTTCGTATTTCCCATATAACAAGTTCATGTGAACCGAGACGGCGAGGACATATATTACTGGTATAATTTGACTAAGCTCAGTATGAATCTAGTATGAATCAACCATTGGTCATTTGAATGAGTATTCGGATGATAGAGTTTCCATTGATTCATAAAAAATATACCACTAAATAATTGAACTGTATATGTCTGCATGTAGGAATGGCGCCTCATATATATGCATATATACATTATGTGCATCGTTCTTTTATGTGCTTATAAATTGAGGCCATTATGATGTAAATGAGAATCCAAATCTATCAACAATAATTGGAACTCTAAATCTAGCTTCCGGTTGCCATAAACAGGTCATATCTGATTACGTCAACATTTCTTAGAGCTTGCATAGTCGTCAGAGGAGGCCAATATGACCAAGATATCACTAATGTCGAGCTACGAAAGAATAACTTTGATACTACCCAAGTAACAAATTAAGTTTTATAGCACACTACAAGTTCAATCGCTCTTAGACTTCAAGAGTGTCATAAAACCTCCATTGTTACTAGGGTAGTCACTTGTATCAATAGATCGTCTCCAAATAACCGAGTCAATGGATGATCGTCGAAAGCTCTTCAGGACAGGAAGACTCCTTGAATATTCTCCAAGCTTGGTTGGGGGCACCGTCCAAGGTCATAACGTCCGGGACATTATGATGCACATTCAATTTCGGATCTTCTCTCGCAGTCGATTTGGATATTATGACGCATAAGAACTGCGTCATAATGTCCCTGGTCATATCGTCCCAAAATAATGTGTGTCATAACGTTCGGGACATTGTGACGTACGAGGGTGCGTCGTAAAATCCGAAAATAGATGTGCGTCATAAAGTCCGCAATCATTCTAGTATCACAACGTCCTAAATCCGTACTGCGTCATAAAATCAAAGATTATATGACTCACATGATATTGGGATGTTATGACGCAGAAGCACTGCATCAAAAAGTCGAATATTCTATGACACACTGATTGTTTCGGACATTATGACGTCCAAATATATTGAAAAGTACATCAAATTACTTTAATTTACAGGTCTAGATCACTGGTGGCCTATAAATGATTCTTTGGATATATTGCCCACTATCGATAATTAAAGTTAAAGTCACATCGGTTCTTCGGTGCTGACTAGACCAATTTGCACTATCCTTTTATTATGTTTCTTCTTTTTCAAAATTTTAGCACTCGAATATTAAAATATAATTATTTGTGTTCTTGAATGTAGTTGTCATGTACAATAAAAATGTAATATCTCGACAAACATATGATTTGGTCTCAAAAGCCAACTGTCTAAATATACTTTTATGAACAATTCAGGACGAACCGTTAAGCGCCCTGTACAGCCGTTGATAGCAAACAAAAGAGAACAGTTTTCTTTTCCGTTAACTGCTATGCACCGTGCTTGGGTAATAACGGTTTCTTGAGAATTTTTCCTCAAAGTTAATTTTGACATTTTGCTTTGGAGCCCTAATCATATGTTTGTCGAGATATATGCATTTGAAAATTTATAATGAATGTAACCAACCATAAAATCCTAGTGTTCATGATTGAGAAGGTACTAGGTGGATTAAAACAGCTTTTTAGTTTCGCGGACGTCATCGATATCATTGGATTCGATCACAGTATAGTGGACTGACCATAAAGTTTGGTGGACAGTGTTCTCCGTGGCAGATAGTAAAGATCGAGGCATCAAAAACGATGTTGATTTCAAGGTAGAAATTGATTGAGTACAGTATGACATTGTCGGAGAGTTCTAATATCATGGATAACACTAGTGCAGTAGTTCGGAAATGACTGAATCGATTTACAGAAACATAGTTTCAACTGAAAGGTATAACGCTCCTATAAGCTGCTATTGAATTTTTAGTTGACCCAACTTCCGGTTCCGAAGTTACGGGTTGAAAAGTGCGATCACACAGCAAATTTCCATGTAAACTGGTACCTCCATGATGTCTAAATGATGTAATATATATGAAAATTTATGCAAAATAACTTGGATTTGTGGTCCTAGATCATAAATAAACAATCAAAGTAGCTTTGACTAGAGTTGGCACTATTTTTCAAAGAAAATCTGGCAATTCAACTAAAAATATCTGGCAAAATCTGGCACTTGACAGCGACCTCAAAGTCATCGAAATTTGGCATACATTTTAGTTTTCATCAATCGATTTTTGTAAAATTTTGGACATTATTACTCAAATTTCCAAAATGTGTGTATATGTAGTAACTTCTAAAGCTTAAAAATCTGGCAGAATGAGAGATTTTTCTTTTTGTCAGGAAGCTGCCAAAACATCTGGCTATGCCAGATAACTCTGGCATAATTGCATCCCTGGCTTTGACCACATTGACCACCCATTATGGTTCATGAGGTCCCCAGGGAACTCATCATGTTCCTAAGCTAGTGTCACATCCATTTCCCAGCGAATTCTTCACCAATTTTTACAAACTTGATTTCAAATGAAAGATACAGTAATGTCATTGATTGCTATTGAATTTTATTCGGTTCCGATTTTTCGGAGTTACAGGTTGGTTAGTAAGGTCACACTGGAATTTCCCATATAAACCGTTACAATCGTAATACCTAAGAGGTTAAAACTATTGAAATGGTACCCAACCTATTTCGATTCGCAGGTCTAGATCACGGAATGCCAATCAATGAGTCAGTGGCGTAGCCAGAAATTTGGTTTGGAGGGGGGGGGATGATAAAGAACGGTTTTTTTTTGGAAAATGCTAAAATTTAATATGAGTTTCATAAATTATTGAAAATTCAGAAACGTAAGTAGTCTAACAGATGTCGTTCGAGGCTGCAAATAAGGAGAATCAACAGTTTTCAAACCTTTATAGATCATTTTCATGCATAATATGTCAATAATGTCAAAGAATCTTTTAAAGTGGGATATGTGTTCGAAAAAATTTTCAACGTTCAAGATCACTTAATTAGAAAATCCTTAACTTTGAAGGTTTGACACGTGCGAGAAATTTTCTAACATAAAATAGCGTATACTTTGATATAAACATTTTAGTGATTAATTCGCATAGAGGTAATTACGGAGAAGTAACTTCAAAAATAGAGACTTGGCACTTTCAGTAAAGTTATTGATAATGTCATTTTAAACAATTTTGTTGAAAATATAAAGGATACATGAATGCAGCATATCGGGATATGAAACAACATGCTATATTTCTACTTAGTGGAGTAAAATCTAGGGAAAAATTATTTTTTCTGAACTCAGAAGCCTTTGTTTAAAACCATCATTGCTGGTTGAGGAGACAAAACCTATAACTAAATTAGTTATGAAATTTGCGTTCCGACAGACTTCTCATCTAAATTCGACACTAACTTAGTGACAGGACTAAGCTAGCGCCGAATTTATGCTATCTCCAAAAAACGGAAACACTCTTTGTGTTTCTGGGCAAACCCCTAGTCCTTTTAATATTTGGGAATTTTTTTTAAAACTAGTTCACTTAAATATATCTTTTTTGTAAGCTTCAGAGACTCATACCTTGAATGCAATGTGAATTTTATTGTTTAAAAATCGCAGACGAATGTTTTCAAATACAGTAATATCAGAATAAGTTATTGTAAAGGTTTTCTACCAATACATTTCGATACTCTGAATGTATTTGATATTCATGTCTTCAACAAAATTGTTTGAAATAGCATTTTTGAAAACTTTGCTGGAGACATTAAATCTCGACCTAAATTTACTTGAAGATCATATTCTCTTTAACTACTTCTAGGAGGATTAACCGCCAAAATTATTTTATTATCAAATGGCCAGTTTTCTATTCTGAACTTATTCAATGTAACTTAATATTGAAATTTGACAGTTTCGAATGAAAGTGATCGTGACCGTTAAAAATTTATCGAGAATTTATTTTACTTTTCTTCATTATTCAAGCTCACAGCTTGACAACGAGTCCTAGTACCTAATTCACAAAATTTTGTTACGCCATTCAATTAAGCACTCAAATATACACCAGTAAAAAACCAATCCTGCTTAGAGGCTATTCATATAACTGATAATACAATAAAAATCAAATGCTCATAAAAACCTAGCCTAATCTGGTAGAGACAAACTGTAAACGTCAGCATCTTCCAACTATTTTCCGAAATGTTATTCTTGTTATTAACCATATTAAATTTTTGTCTGAACTCTACGCAATCTTAAAAAAACACATTTTCAGCAAATGTTGAAATGTATGCAAATTTTCGGCGAGCAAGTTTATATGTTTCATAGACAATCAACTTATTCAAACTTAGTTTTCCATTCGAAAATTTTTCTCTAATCCATATTTTGCAGCATCTTTTAAAAATGAGCTCTTGATAATTCAGGCTGTTATTTTATTTTACATTGAAGTAAATTGATAACTATGGAATTTCATCTAAGAGATAAATTACATGATCCTCTTCCCACAATTTTCCAAAAGTCCTCATGATGCTCAAAACACGGTTCTCAATATAGTGATCAGAGAATATTCTTCCAAAAATGTTTTGTAGAACATTTATTTAAATTAATCAGCATCAACAATTTTTTTTCAATCCAATTAATTTTGGTTTGTGGGGGGGGTCAACCCTCTAAACCTTCCCCCCTCCCCCTGGCTACGCCACTGCTTTAAGTATATTGTCCACTATCGACAATTCCGGAAGTCCCGGACTTCGGGCATATTCCACAATTAAAGTCGCATCGCTTTTTCGGTGATGATTGATCCGATTATCTCAAACCAAGCCCCAAATGGCTCGCCCAACGATTCGTAAAGTGGAGCAATTGTTGAAGGTGAACATGAAGCTCAACATAGCAGAAGTAAATAATATGCAATTCCATCATTTACGACAAGCCGTATAGATTACGTTTAAAAAATTTAGCCAAGCAGAATCATTCGCTTCGCAGAACAACTTGAAACACGTCGTCGAATGTAATGACATTTTACACAGCATCCCAACGTATGTTGATAATGGCAGTATTGAACGCAGAGCCGCTATCAAACAATTCATGTCAAAATTCGGAGAGGAGGACAGTGTTAAGGAAGATACTTGGAGGAATTTCTTCCCAGGACTTCGCAACAGCGTTCGTGTAGTGTGAATGTGGCCAAAAAAACCTATTCCCTCCTATTTGACTATCTCATGCAGATCACCTCAAGGCATTGCATATTCTCAACTAACACCAGTCACGTACCCAGGGCAGATTCCTACGTGCCAATATTGCATCAGCCGCTACACCACGGAAAACCTTGCGCAGAGGCTGCTAAGGAAATTCCCCCTGCTACGACCAAAGCCGGCATATAGTCGTCGTATGCTAAACCACAACCAGTTGGTAAACCAACGACTGCGGACCAGGCAGTAACAACCACCACCTCAACAATGATCGGACCCAGTACCGCTAAACCAACTGAATATCAATATCGAAGTAACAACGATTACATCAAATGTCTCCAAACCAACAACCAACAACCACAGTGGCGGATCCAGGGGGAGGGTCTTGGGGGTCCGGACCCCCCCCCCCCGAAAATTTTTAAGTTCTTGAGAAATTTTAAAATAGTTTCTATTTTAAATTCATTCCAAGTTCAAAATCATTCCAAACTAGATTCGATTACCAAACCCGATTTTAATTAAATGAGGGTATTTCATATTACGTATTGCACAATGAACATTTCAAAGTTGAAATTTTGGACCCCCTCCGAAATTTTTTTCTGGATCCGCTCCTGAACAACCAACACCACTGATAAAGCATCAAACACCGATGAAGGATTTACAACAGCGACCCGGAAGTACAAGAAACAAACAAGAACATCCGACCGTGAGCATCATGAATGCAGTACCGATGACGACATAGACGCGAACGAAAACGCGAAAGCAGACGGACCGAATGATCCCTAATGTGCGGCATACAACGCACCTAATGTCTCACCACCTAGGAAGAAGATCTCACCACGCAGCAGCAAGCTGCGTCAACAAGACCCTACGGACAGTTGAATGTTTATTTTAATTTCTACAGATTGTAAAAATCTTTAAAAACCCACGGCCCAGTTATGCTAACGCATTGAGCGGTGTCAAATGAACAAAAAAAGAAGATAACGTAGAAGTCCTGCTGATTAAGTTAATCAAATCTTATACTTTTATATTTAAAGTCAGTCAGCGTCGACTTTTGAGGTAGTCGTCGGATACGTGCTAAGCGTAATAATAATGTAATAGACATTGCCACAATTATATTGAACATAACCAGCTAATGAATGAATAGTTTGGATAAATAAGAAATGCATAATCGCACCACTAGGTGGATTAAACCAGTTTTTATATATCGGTTCAGTGTGTCAAGAATTGAGCTGCTTACTGAAAGTGCTCAGGAGTAGGTATCTGGTGGTTTGTTAGATTGGTGCAAAACTTTCCAGCATAACTGGTTCCAGGCATGCGAGAACTACACGACTCTACATAATTGTCGACTGAGGGTATTGTCGACGAATATTGCCGAAAGCGCAACGCTGTGTTCATTCCGTAGTTTGTCCGACGAAACTGCAACCGCCGCAAATTCCTGTTCCTCGGTGCTCTGGGGAGCACATTAATTGAATTTTCCTGCAAAACGGCGGAGCAGTCGGTTCTATTCTGTAGAACGTCTGCCAAGAAGAGCGCTTTCAAAAGAACTCGTCGGGTTTTCAGGGTTTCCAGATCGATGAGTAAACACCGACTTCCGTAGCCAGGTAGCTGTACGGATTAAGCCACGGTAACCTGCGCAATGCAAATCGAATAAACCGCCGTTGAATGGATTCGATTAAAGTAGATAGAACTCCACACTGCAGAGCTGTAGTATAGCAATATACGTCGGTGAAGTCTCTAGCTATACGTAAGATGAGGCCCAGCGTTTGTGATGCTTTACCGACGATGAACGAGACGTGTTGCTTGAAAGTGAGTTGGTTATCCAGTATGACTCCAAGATCTTTAACGTGAGTGACACGATCGATTTGAACATCCCCCAAGGCATATTGGAAACGAATCGGTTGCTTTTTCCTTGTGAAGGAAATCACCGAGCACTTTCTCGGGTTGACGATCATTCGATTCAAATCGCACTAAGCTGCGAAACTGTCCAGTTGATTTTGCAGGAAATGGGCATCAGCAATCGAACGAATCTGCATATACATTTTCAGATCGTCCGCAAATGACATAATTCACATAGTTGAAAAACAGTACAAAAATTATCGGACCAAGGTGACTTCCCTGTGGGATACCGGAGGTAGCATTGAAACTATCTGATTGAAAATCGCCTATAGTGACACTCATCGACCGGTCGGTAAAATAGCTGTTGAACCACCTAAGGAGTGAGCCGTGTAGTCCTAGTCTCTGCAGCTTTGCAACAGTTATATAGTGATTAAAGGGCGAACACGAAATTATTGCGACACCGAAAATGTCATGCCAATTTTCTTATAATGTTTAAAATCAAACCAAAATTTTAGGGTAGTTTTATACATATATTTACTTCAAAAATCAAAAGAAAAGTTAATCGATGGAACCTTGAGTGTAAAATTGAAAGCATTTTCGCTTGATGCCCTCGTCAAAATCTGTACAGTGTCATTCGGTACCAGTTTATCAGTTTTTTTTTTCATTTTCTTAACATGTCCTTCTCGTCTTTGACTGTCTTCTTGCTCTTCCGAAGTTCCCGCTTCATCATTGCCCAGTACTGCTCCACCGGGCGCAGCTCCGGACAGTTTGGCGGATTCATGTCCTTTGGAACAAAATGGACAGAATTGGCCTCATTCCACTCCAGGACACTTTTAGAATAGTGGCATGATGCCAATTCTGGCCAAAATAGCGGAGCTTCGTCGTGCTGCTGCAAGAACGGCAAAAGGCGCTTCTCGAGACACTCAGATTTGTAAATCTAGCCATTTACTGTGCCCTTTGTCACGAAAGGCTCACTCCTCAGTCCGCAAGAGCAGATGGCCTGCCAAGTGAGATATTGCTAGAACTTGCTCTTGCCGGTGAAAAACTCCAACCCCGGAATTTTAATTTAATAATTTCAAATACTTTATGAAGTTTTGGGTTTCGATCACTGAATCATGCAATTATATACAGGAAACATATGCGCATATTTCCATAAGGGATAACCCCCTTGGATAAGGACAGTTGGAAAAGGTGACGGAGTGGAGACAGCAAGTAGTCGATATGATGCTTCAAAATAAGGGGCGGTATTCCATCTGGTCCTGGTTTGTGAATTGACTTCAGTTGGCGGGCTGCTCTCGTAATCATCGTATCATCCACGTCCATTTGGCCAAAAGTCTGTATTTGCAAAGGGACGTTTCTGGCGGTGGTGAAAACATGCTCGGGAGTTAATACTTCTGCTTTAAAAACACTGGCAAACTTAATGGAAAAGAGACGACATTTTTCATTGCTATCGGTAGCCATTTAACCATTTAGAGTCATCGACGACGGAAGGCCAGACTCTTTGCGTTGCTCGTTGATATAACTCCAAAAATCGACTGGATGTGAGCATCGATCAACGTATTGTCCCGAATGCGATCCGGAGGAAAATAAACTGCACACAGGAAAACGGTTCGATCACCAAGCTCAATAGCAACCCAGATTTGTTCAACACATTTACATGCATCGTCCTCGACAACTCTAGCTTTCAGTTGTTTTTCCACAGCGACAGCGATGAGGAAGCCTTGCTAGAAACGACATATGAAAGTTTAACAATATGAGGAGAAAGAAGCACCTCGGTGCCGATCACGAATAACGACTTGGGGCGGGAATCTGTTGGCGTTTGGTACAGGAACGGTTGCCAGGTGGAGTTGCTAGTGAACATACAAACGACTAGAATGGCATCAAATGGAGGAAGCAGATTATATGATACCCATGATCGCATATTTGTTCCATTTTCTATGAATTTCTTATATTTATGGGACTGACTTGCGATCATAGGCAGTACAATGCACGGTGTTTGACACTGATAAAAAAACGGCAAACTACAGTAGTCTGAACAAGTAGCGCGAATGGCAGAAGAGAGATCAGTTAAAGTTAGTCTCAGCAGAGAACCTGGAAGAGGTCGTCGATTTCGGGGCAAACCCCGCATTCGTTGGCTGAGTGCTATAGAGGACGACGCGAGTGCGGCGAGCGTTTAAGGAGGCTGCAGCATGGCGACCGAAAATTGAGTAACCTGAAAATCTAGAATTCATTCGGTAATGATTCCGAGCACCCATATTGTTCGAGCACGATGATGATATATTTACGTATTTATGTACTTATGCATTTATGTATTTATGTATTTATATATTTATGTATTTATGTATTTATGTATTTATGTATTTATGTATTTATGTATTTATGTATTTATGTATTTATGTATTTATGTATTTATGTATTTATGTATTTATGTATTTATGTATTTATGTATTTATGTATTTATGTATTTATGTATTTATGTATTTATGTATTTATGTATTTATGTATTTATATTTATGTATTTATATTTATGTATTTATGTATTTATGTATTTATGTATTTATGTATGTATGTATTTATGTATTTATGTCTTTATCTGTTCATGTATTTATGTATTTATGTATTTATGTGTTCCCTTAGAACCTAATCGGTAAATCTGGTAAATGTGAAAGAACGAGTATGCATTGTTTCAGAAGCTCACTTGGTACAAGAAAGGTCCCGCTTGGCCTAACATGTTGAATTCTCAGCACTGAATGTCTTAGATTATGAAACAATATAAAGGAGATGTCGCTAAGACTGACAACGATTTTCGCTTTCAGTATACAATATTCCATCTCGCGAATACTCGGTCGAAATGTACATAAATTGATACCCAAAACCATCGTATGGGATCAGCGCAATGCTTTTTCGTCAGCTTCACGGTCCTTCGTTCTCAATACACTAGCTCTAGCCAATGTCAGTTATCGTTCACGTAGCTATTCTGGGGTGTAGCCGCTGCAAGCATTCAGTTTCTAGTTTGGTTTTTCTTGTAAGTTGTTCTTTGGCCCTCAGCACCGAACTAACCGTGCCTATCAGAGTTTATAGTCAGTCATACTGCTCCTCTGTGATCGACTCCAATGATGTCGCTCTCGATCGCGAAACCAAAAAGATATGTGAGATTCTGAGATGATAGTTCCATTCCTTTGTACATCAGATCTTATCACACCTTCTAGTAATATGTAGCTTTGGTATTGGTACCGTTGCGAAACTTGACCTTCTGTTTTGACAGACTAAGCAATCAGAGCTACAAATATTCAATTTCATTGAATGGAAATTGATCATATTCTGCAACATTCATTTTCATTATTCAGTAACTCTATCGAAAACGTCAAACGAACCAACTGCCAATACTTTCAATGCAAATGCAAGCTAGTTGGTTGCTTCGTTCGTTAGTGAATCGATTGAATACCCAAGCCAACCTGCCTTTGAATTTCGGAAAGCATTACGAGACTCCGATGAAAAAGGTGTGTAAAACTGATCCGGTAGGAGATTAGTGCAACGAGTAAAATGACATAACCAAGTTTGAAAAATATTCAAGGAGTCTTCCTGTCCTGAAGAGCTTTCGACGATCATCCATTGAATCGGTTATTTGGAGACGATCTATTGATACAAGTGACTACCCTAGTAACAATGGAGGTTTTATGACACTCTTGAAGTCTAAGAGCGATTGAACTTGTAGTGTGCTATAAAACTTAATTTGTTACTTGGGTAGTATCAAAGTTATTCTTTCGTAGCTCGACATTAGTGATATCTTGGTCATATTGGCCTCCTCTGACGACTATGCAAGCTCTAAGAAATGTTGACGTAATCAGATATGACCTGTTTATGGCAACCGGAAGCTAGATTTAGAGTTCCAATTATTGTTGATAGATTTGGATTCTCATTTACATCATAATGGCCTCAATTTATAAGCACATAAAAGAACGATGCACATAATGTATATATGCATATATATGAGGCGCCATTCCTACATGCAGACATATACAGTTCAATTATTTAGTGGTATATTTTTTATGAATCAATGGAAACTCTATCATCCGAATACTCATTCAAATGACCAATGGTTGATTCATACTAGATTCATACTGAGCTTAGTCAAATTATACCAGTAATATATGTCCTCGCCGTCACGGTTCACATGAACTTGTTATATGGGAAATACGAAAATTGTGAAAAAGTGTAGCTGTACAAGTTTTTTTTGTCAAAACACGTCTTGTTTCTATTGGCAATTATATTTTACCAAAAGACAAAAATGAACATTGTTATTGTCTCGCAAAAATGTTTGATAGTCCAGAAAACTCATATTTACAAATACAAAATTTACTTTCGAAGTTCTATTACGGAATTCTATATACGGAAATCTACCAAAGTGTAGATTCTGATGAATATACTACGCAAACGTGATATGTAATTATGTATAAATGAATAATAAAAAAAAACTTTCAAAAATTCCACATGCATGACATAACATTTCATGCCCAATATTTATAGAGCCTGAAGCGCTGCAACCAATGAGACAAAATCTTGTATCCAAGAGCTTGAATGGAAAACTTCTAGTTTTCAATTACAGTTTCAATACTATATAAGCAAACAGAATGGAGTGGATTTTTAGAGAATTTTCCTGGAAAATGTGAAAATTTTTATCAAAAATGTAACGGAGCGTGTTCCTTATGGTACAGGATGTTCTTTTATATAGGAAAAAGTATATGTCGCCGCTTTGATTTTGAAGATGATTGCTAAAGAAAACCAAGAAAATGAATTTTTGTGCACTCCAGAGCATAACTCTCGGAAAATCTTTAGAATTTTCCAAATATTTTTTCACCAAATGATAGCCAAATTTATACGGCAGATCGCTATGTTTTTGGTTTTAAGATTTTCTTCAAATTTTCCATCAGTATTTCCACAAAACCACCCGCGCGCACCCATTTTAGACGATGGCCTTAAGAAGATCCGAAACGCTGATAGGTATTGTATAAGAATAGATGATGGATCTCATATTCCACATCAGTGTGGAAAGGATTTGAAGGTATTGATATGGACGTTTAGGGATTTTTTCTCTTATTACCGTTTTAGTATTAAACGTCTTGCTATTAGAGCATTTTTTCTTATTGCTGTAAAAGAATTACGGCCTAGTTTGGAGTGTATGCACGAGGCATTTAACGAAAATGTGTCATATCTATATTGTTAGAAGCAATGAAGACTCAGGCTCAGGCCAAGAAGTTTTAACTCGCCACACGCGCACATTCCTTAATTGCACACAGCCACCATATGTGGGGTCTGCCCCAAAATCGACGACCTCATCCTGGTTCTCAGCTAATTCTAACTTTAGCTGATCTCTCTTTCAGCTTTCATGCTACATACCTAGCATACTGCTGTCTTTGACTTTTATAAGCAATCTGTTATCACCAGGCTTGCAAAGTTTGAATAAAACCAGTAAATTTACATTTACTTGAGTGTAACAAATGTGCTCATAACCTGTAACTTAACTTTACATGTGATTTGAAATTTACACGATATTCATTTAAATAAAACAATTTTTCATGCACTATTAAATGACAATCGAATAAATTGAAAAAATCGTTGAGTAGTGGAAATTTCTATGTCTCTTTGATAAGATTTAATCTTCTGCAGTAATATTGACTGAGATTTGCTATAGCTTTGTGTTATGAGTAATGTGATTTTTATTTATGACCATTTGAATGGAAAATTGTATTAGATTAAGTTTTACGTCAATATTTATTGTATTAATTTACAAATTACATTTAATTAATATTCATGGTATTATACTGTGTAGTACAGCTCATGAGTCATGCTACAGCACCTTTCTCCATTTTCTACTGCGCTGTTGAATATTAAACTCATAATTATTCTATAAAACAAGCTAGATAGTCTCCGTAAATCATAAAAAGTCCTGTTTGCTGCCGCAACATGCCTTTTATTTTATGGTCGATATCTACACATAAGAGGCTACAGAAATATCCAACAGACCAGGACCTATTCATAAAATTATTTACATTCAAAATTGAACTACATAAAAGTGCGCATTTGCGTTGAATGTTCCTGGTGTCTCGAATGCATTTATTCATTGCTTCATATTAATAAAGTACGCTAATGTGCACTTTTATTGGCTTATGCACACTCGTAATGACCTGTATTAGATACGCAATGAGCTATATTTCACAACAAAAATGAAAATTGTGTTGAATAGACATTGTTGAGTGTATTTTGCATGTTTTAAAGATATGTAAACTGAGCGATCTCTGAATTTTTCGAAAATGTGAAATTTTGATTGATTAATACTATCCTGGTAAAACCATATATCTAGGCATTGTCGCATCAACGTGTTACACTGCCATTATTTACCATCCAATAAATTGCACAGCAATCACGAACCTTCTTCCAATACTATAATGGAAACTAAAACTGACGATGTATGCTATCGGGAACCTTTTCATGTTATGCATTTTATCGAAACCAAACAGTTAGACTTTGAGGCGGGAAGATTTCACGCGCCGTTGCCATCTAAACCAATCTTACCAGCACTTCCCTTGTCGGCGTGTGTAAAGCTGCATGCAAACAGTCAGTGATGTATTTATGAACATTGAATTAAATCATATAGAATTTTAATTTATAAAATAAACAAAAACCAATCTCCACTGAATGGGCTTTCGTGGTAGCGAAACCGGAAACCTGCCAGTCCGGTGATCTACCTGAGCGGTTCGTGTTTATTTGGCACAACCCACGCGAGCACGTGCTAATGAAAGAAACTTCAAACCAGTTATGCAATTTTCCTTTAGACTTTTTCCGTTCTTCGTGCATTGGTGTTTGCAAAATTCTGAAAAATGTTTGCCTGCGCGCATAGATCTGCAATTTGAAATTCAAATCATCACGTGCTAATGCGTTCGACCGTTCGGACTGTCTGGGCAATGCATATTTTGTGTTTGAAGATTGTGTTATTGTAGAGATGTGCAGTTTTCAAATATCGCTATATCTGCGACATTGGGTGAGCAGCGACAACTATTAAAGTTAATTGGAAAACAATAGCGTTAGCAAAAAGTCGACATCATTCCAAATACTACAATCATTCATAAAGATGCATCCCTAGCACGCTCATTGGTTATTCTAGAGTGATTAATTACCTTCGAGCGTTAAGCGAGCGGTAGTGGTGGTGAACTAGGAGCCTTACTGCACGATGTGTGTTCTGGATTTTCTGGAAGAATGAAAACATACTTCCAGCACTAAGTCTAGTATGTTGCAAATTGTACGTGGCGCAAACGCGTCGGATTCCACAATCGCATCTTGTCAGAATCGCTTTATGGATACGAGATTTTATTCGGACCGGCGCATTCTGATTGTTCCGCTGTTCCATCATTTACCGTTCGATGGACCGCCGGATAGGTAATGTCCGTCAAGAATGTACCAATGCGTTACATTCTCTTGTCTATTGATTTTGCTTACAAGCAAAGGTAATTCTATATTTTCCAGAGCTTTAGCTACACGAACGAGTTTGACATAATGCAGCCAAGATCCAGTTACCTATACATCTTATCATATGGGTTGATGTCGAGGCTGTGTATAGCGGTAAATTTTGTGTCTATGTATAGACACTGAGAACTAACACCCAAGTTAAGTTTTCAATGTGTTTAAGAAATGAAAACTGTCGCTTGGAAATGGTATCATCAAGTAGCAACTTGCCACTAGCCGGCGCTACGATCGGCCAGCAATTGCGATGCAGGCTTTGCGTGCAAACTTGGATACAATGGTGTGATTCTGGCATGCGAATTTGTGTGTAGCGGTGAATTGCAGCGTGTTTTTATTTGAATGTTTACATAGGATTTTCATGACAGTTTGTTCCGGTTTAGGTATAAGGCTCTTGTGGTATAGATGAGAAATGATGAATTTTAAACGTTACTGGACAATTTCAAAAACCCATCACAACGAATTTATTTTCTTGTCGAATCTTAAGAGTCAATAAAAATGGATCACAGTAATATCACTGAGAACTGACATACAAGTGAAGTTACCAATGTGTGTAAGAAATGCCACCACCAAGTAAAAACTTGCCACCAAACGCTATACGGGTCTTGCGTTGAAACTTGAATAGAATGGTGATGCGCATGCGAACCTGCATTCGATAGTGATTTTCGACGTAATTTTACCACCTTTTAACCGTTAAAATTCGTGATACTTTCTGGTGCTAAAATATTGTATTTTTTATTGAGGTATAATTTTTTATCTCTTCAAATCCGCAAACTGTCTGTACTATATTATTTTTTAAACAACTCACGAGAAAGAGAATTCAACAAGAAGTCCTTTGCCGATTGATTTTTCATGCTAATCCTGTAGATGAAACATCTACCAATTTGAGTTAATAACAATAATTTGTATTCTTTTTATTAGGCTTCCTGCAAAAACAATTCCCTCTTGTAAATATTTCTATTTGATATTTCTATCAGAAAATTAACCACTTAAACTGATTTTAGTTGTGTTCTCAGCAATCAATATAATAACGGATAATTTGTAAAATTAATGATTTATAACATTCAATGGACTAATGACATAATTATAATTCGAGCAAATTTACTGGTTAAAAGGTAACCAAATGCAGCATCCATCATATAACAAGCTCAATTGACAATATACAATAGAAGTATTTTGAAGAGGCATACGCTAGCTTAGTCCGTGTTGTTTTTAAACTTTCAGGAAAACTACACTATGAATCACACTATTATCATTTTTAATGATGCCTTATTTGGCACAGAAGAGTAAATGATCAAAAAACATCAAAGCACTACAGTCGTTAGGCCACTAATATTTTTGTCATCCTGAAGTCTTAATTCAGACCACCGTGTAATGTGACAAAGTAAAATTAGCAATGTTTTTACATAAACTTACTTAGAAATCTTTTTATACATATACAAAGTCTTAATCGACACGTAATGAATACAACTCGGACACATGCACTCTTTCTACTATCCCGTTATATCAAACATGATAATTCTCTTCGACAACAGTGACACAAAATAATGCAATTAAATTTCACAAAAAAAAATACAGGTTTGCCTTCGCCAGTTTGTCTGTGTTGCATTCTTGAGGCAGCGGTGCAAAACGAAAAATCTGCACCCGCTCAGAGAAACTCGTCTGATGGGCTGATTAAATATCAATAAATCAATCAACGAAAATCGAAATGGACAAGTCATTGGTGCGCAATAAATCAAATTATAGCCTTTGTTTTGAGAGACACGGACCTGCAACAGGCATCTCTTACGATGGTGACGATCGTTGAACATGTTACTTGTCTTGTACGCGAATTTCTCCGCTTTATTCGATACATATTTCGGCAAAAGTATTAATCGTTTAATACAATTGTTTTAAAATGCTGCCGTTGACAGCAAAATTTTCTCGCTGAAGGTTGGATCGATCGATACTCAGCATAGTTCAAATTTTACAGTGCTCAATGTTCCTACTCAAATCTGATACATAAATTACAATTATTAATATCAACGAGCAGTCCTTAACCTAACTCTAACAATTGATATGCAAAAAGCCGTGGAAATACATTCCGTTGAGAAAAGACCTTCTATTTTGACATACTTCGGACCCGATGTTTAACCTACAAGACACAATTTCGAGGCTAGGGTTTCTATTCTACTGACCACTACGAAGCCTTGCTCTCTGTACCGCCCGACTCGAACAGTTTATATGTAGATACTATTCCTATATTTACTGTTTGTTGCAAACTCAAACCCAAATTAAGCAATGATTTCGGTTACAATCAATTATCAATTGTTCCTACAGTGTAATCTCTGTTTTACAAACAGAATGGAACAATTACGTCTCCAACGTAAGGAACTAAAAAACAATACGGAATAGAATTGGCACTCATCATGTCGCACTACCATTTTTACTCTCGCTAACCACACTTAGCGAATTATATAATGATAGACAACCCACTGTTGACTTCCCTGGCGTAATTGCATCATTTGTATTGTTTCCTAAACGTTGGCAGTGATTCGACCGATTTTGAACGCATTCAGATGCTTGGGCGAATGTCACTTTCCATTATGTTTGGGCGATCGCTGGAAAGAAAAACAGAAGCCTGCACTGGCACTGGAACCACTTTACTCTTATGGTTAGATAATGTCGAAATACTTTGTCTTACAGCCTTCGCTTAGCATTGTGGTTATGCGTTTGCAAAAGAAGCGACTCTCCGAAGGTTAGAGTGAATTTGTCATTTTTGTGCTGGTTGCAACATTGCTCCCTGATTTGATCATTGTTTATAGTTAAAGTTTTGTATCGCTGAAGGTTCCCGTTCGTCTACATATATTTTCATTTGCAGAATGAGATAAAATGCAGTCAAGCGAGTGTACCTTCGCAGCTTAATTGACTAAACCCATGGATTCACGAGTGTGTTTACACGCAGCAACGAGTGAGCTATCGTGTTTAGGCTTTTATAGATTTGCACACGTTAAAATTTGTAATGAATTGGAAACTGTATACAATGTTTCTAGATCACATGTTTATGTTTATGTTTATTACCTTCACCAACAAGCCCCTTGGCCCCAATGGTGGTTGCTTAAACTAATTACATTTTAAAATTGACAACATTTTCGCTTTTATAGCATTCCGCGTCCGGTTGAAGTCAAAGGCTGTCGCCACACTGTTAAAAATTCGTTGGAGTCCGGTTACAGCGCTCTGGCAACCATAGTTGGTTCTCCTGAATGGAACTCGCAGAAGGGAGTTATTACGTAGAGCTCGAACGCGGGCTTGAAGATCCAGACGTCCGAGGATTGTAGGGCAATCCACTCTGGCAGAGAGTAAGTCCGAGACGAACAGGGCTCGAGAGCAGTCCCTCCGAATGCTGAGTGTATCGAAGTGTATAAGCTGGCAACGGTTTTAATAGCTCGGCAGCTGAAATCTGTTTCGCCATGGGAGATGACGAAGGGCGAAGCGTATGAACCTGCGTTTGACAGCCTCGATTCTGTCAATCCCGTTCTGGTAGTACGGATTCCAAACAGCTGAACAATATTCTAACGTTGAGCGGACCAACGCGCAGTAAAGCGATTTAAGGTTGCACAGAGAATGCGTAAAATTCGCAAACGAAAAAAGCAGTTTTTTTCCACACCGTATGTCAGATCTTCATAAAAATCAATCAGCGTATGTAGAATGTTGTTACAGTACTGCTGATTGATTTTTATGAAGATCTGACATACGGTGTGGGAAAAAACTGCTTTTTTCGTTTGTGTATTTTACGCATTCTCTGTGCAACCTTAAGACAATATACGTCCCTGAAGTTTTTCGCTATTCGGAAGATGAACCCAAGCTGTCGTGATGCCTTATCCACGATGTATGACGTATGTGGTTTGAATGTTAATGCCGAATCCATGATGACTCCGAGATCTTTGATGTGAGAGTGTCTTGGAATGCTCGAGCCGAAAAAATGATAGTTAAACTGAGTCGGTTGGCGTTTCCGCGTGAACGTAACGATGGAGCATTTGCTCGGGTTTAAAACCATTCTGTTTTGATCACACCACGTGCTAAAGCTGTCCAGATCCCTCTGAAGAAGCTCGGCATCGGTTTTATCCCGTATTTGTTGAAAAATTTTCATGTCGTCGGCGAAAGAAAGGCGGGGTCCTTGTAATGTGAAATTGACGTCATTAAAATAGAGGAGGAATATTACTGGACCGAGATGGCTTCCTTGTGGTATGCCGGATGTAGCGAAGAATGGTGCAGATAAACAGTTCTTAATGCTGATTTGGAGTTGCCTTCCATCGAGGTAGGAACGAAACCAGCGCAGAAGTTGTCCATGAATGCCGAGTTTGTCCAGCTTCGCTATTGCGATATCATGGTTGATTTTGTCGAAGGCCGCAGATAGATCCATATAAATAGCATCGGTTTGCAATCCGTCAGCGAATCCATCCATTACATATGTTGTGAACGAGAGCAGGTTTGTCGTTGTCGATCGTTTAGGCATGAAACCGTGTTGGTCATCTGCAATGTAGTGTTTGCAGTGAAAGAAAATAGGATCTAACACAACCAGCTCGAACAGTTTTGATACAGCACTTAAACACGAGATTCCCCGATAATTGTCAATGTTCGATTTGTTTCCTTTTTTATGAACTGGAAACATGTGCGCTGCTTTCCAGCAGGAAGGGAATGTACCAGTAGTGAGTGATAGCTCGAAGACTCGCCGAAGTGGTTCAAGAAGCCCGCTGATGCACTTTTTGACAAAAATCGAGGGAACACCATCTGGACCTGGGGAACAAGATGCTTTCAGTTTGGAATTTGCTGCAAGAATGGCAGCATTATCGACACAAATTCGGTTGATGGTTCGTCCTAGAGAAGGAGTTAAATTAGCGGCGGCAGCGACTTGTTGTGGTGGCAAGCGCTCGTTGGAAAAAACGCTTGAAAATTTGTCGGAGAACAGTTGGCAAATTTCCTTAGTGTCGGTGCCTAAAACTCCATTAAACGACATACAAGATGGCAAACCGGATTCCTTTCGCTGCTCGTTAACATACTTCCAGAACGACTTGGGCTTGGATTTCAGTTGACGCCCGACGTTTCGCTGGTGTCTAAAAAAGGCGCGTCTGCTTTGTTGTTTGTATTCGTGGTTGAGTTGAAAGTAGTGATTTCGTAATGCAAGTGTCTTATGCTTCGAGAATTTTTTAAATGCAGCTCGTTTGGCAGATTTTAAACGTCTTAGGACGGTTGATTGCCAGGGAGGGTGTTCATCGGTACTAATTGTTCGTTTTGGTACATGGCGGTCGATAAGGTAGTTAAGAATACTAGAAAACATCATCGCTGCTTCGTTCGCGTCGGCATTGTTAATATTTTCGTCCCAGTTTATATCCAACAGCGTGCTAACGATGCTGTCGTAGTCAGCGTTTTTAAAATCGTAGACGATAGAGCTTGAGATGTCTTCAAAATTCACTCCTAAGTTACCAGCGAATACAAGATGTAGTGGGGGATGATGACGCACCTGCTTGACTAAAGGAGTCGGTGCAGTGCAGCAGTACGGAGCGCAGTCCCGGGCACTTACAAAGCAGAGGTCCAATGTACGTCCATTCTCGTTGGTGACATTATTAATTTGCCGAAGAGTTGCGCTGCTGTAGTTGTCCAAAATACAACTGGCATTGGTTATAAGCGCAGATTTTTCGATATCCAATCGTAGAAAACCATTACTTGCTTGGCACCACGTCAAGCCAGGTAAGTTGAAGTCGCCCAGTATAACGATATCATCAGACGGGACGGCGATCGAGGCGATAAAAGAAACGGAGGAAAGATGTACATCGATCAGGCTGGAATCACGAATTCTGTCAGGTGGAAAATACACAACACACAGGAACAGATTGCGATCGGCAAGTTTCACTGATATCCACACTTGCTCGGAGCTCGCCCACCGGTCATCGTTGATCACTCGGGCTTTTATACCACGCCGAACGGCGATAAGCACACCACCGCCTGATGTCTTGTGGCTGTTGAGGGCATTGCGGTCACAGCGGTAGACATCGAATGTTGAACCAAAGACCTGGCGAGACAGAGTACGGTTGTCGAGCCACGTCTCGGTCAAGGCGATAACGTCGTAACAGCAACCCGTGGTCGCGAGCAAATAGCTGTCCGTTGATGAATTTAGGCCACCAACATTCTGGTAGTAAACCTCGATGTTGTTGGAGGACGGATCAGGTACAGCAGAGAGCGAAGCCATGTTGCCGTGTAGGAAGATCCTTTCGTCAATCTCACGAACAGTATCGGAACGGTTCACGGTCGCCTGGTCGACTGTGGTGAGGGATTCGAGGCATCCCGAATCAACTGCGTCGCGCCCCAAAATACGACTATCGTCGTCGTCGAGAGAAATGGATGGCATCTGATAACAAGATGTCGGAGCAAAAGGCAAAAAACTGGAAGCGAAGAATACATCAGCGCTTGAAGTGTTCGGAACAGATGTATACTTGCCATTTGCGGCAGGTTGGAAGACCCTTTCACCCATCCCACACACAGGACCGGGACGACTGATGATCGCTGGCTGCAAGTGCTCGACTGTGGCGGAGGGATCGAGGGCTTCCATAGTGCCAACTGCGGTGCGTCCCAGTATGCGTTGGAACCCGATGGCGGAATGCGGAGAGCAGGAACGGGGTGGTAGCAGCGGCGAGATTCGTACGATGAGCTAGAAGCGTGAATCGGTTCAACCGTTGTATCGTTACAATTTTTATTATACTTGCCGAGAAAGGCGGCTTGGAAGACCCTTTCCCCACCCACACATACAGGACCGGGACGACTGATGAACGCTGGCGGCAAGGGCTCGACTGTAGCGGGGGGATCGAGGGCTTCCATAGTACCAACTGCGTTGCATCCCAGTATGCGATCGGCATCGATACTCCTTCACAAGGGCGGTGTGGCTTGGTATAGTGGCATGGCCAATCGTTGCGGAGTCCTCTGCAGGACCATTGATGGGCCGGGTTGCATTAGAGAGGTACATGCTTCTTCTGGAGGCGGTGGAAAATCAGTCGGCGGGCTCCAAATGTTCTGGGTACGGCTGTCTTCGAATTCCCTGAACAGTATGCCTTGCGGCCATGTGTCAGGATTAAGAGCTGCATCACGGTACTTTGGGTGAACTCCAACTTTGAAGGATATGAAGTTCAAAGTACTGACGTCTATGCCTTTTTTAACAAGCGGAATAACCTTTATCTCCTCGTTACAATTTAGTCCTTCTTTAGACATTTTTTCGACAGTCTCTTTGCTAACGCTAGGATGAAAGCGCGAAAGATACATCCAGAGCAACGGCGCGGGAGGTGGAACCGTAAAAATGTTGCTATTATCGACTAGCTTTCGACTACCAACAAGAATATTGCTCGGATCAGGGCCATCCTCGCGACGACGTTTCTGAGGTGGTCGAGAGGTACCGGAGTTTGGCCGGACTGGAGTAGCTGTTGAAACCTTTCTAGCCAGGCGCGAAATTTGCTGGTTATTTTTGGATAACTCGGCCTTTAGCTCAGCACAGACGTCATCCGTTTTCCCAGCGATAGCAGCGATAACACACCCAAGTGAAGAAACACATCACGCTCTTCAATCACTACCGTACTAATGTCTACAGTGTATACGTGATGCAAGTGGGTGTAACTTTCGCCAGATAATAAGGAAATAACTTACATCGAATAAATGTCAGCTTATAATCAACTTATACCAAACTTGATTTCCTGCCTTCTTTAAAGGGAGATATACATCTAAAATGTATACGAAATATAGTAAGTAAATTTTGGTCCAAAATAGCTATCATGTTCTAACGTTCGCTAATCAAAAATCAATATTTTCAAAATCAACTGTGACATCCAGTACATTAATACACTAACCATCAAAAGTTTGGAATCAATAAGTATTTCAACACCCATACTGAATATTGCAACACCTCGAAAAGTTTGGCATCACCTGCTGGTTAATTCAGAGTGCTATATCTTGAGATCCTGTTTATCTGTAAAGCTACACTCTTCAACAATGTTGTTCTAAAGGGCACGGGGGTTCAGAAGATGAACATTCTGAATCAGAAATCGGTCACTATGTGGTGCTAGTGTTCATGTGAAGTTGTGCATTTTATCTTGTTTTATCTTGTTCCTTTTACGGCCTACATAGTTCATGTCTTCAGCAAAGTTATCCAAAAGGATATGGCCGTGTGGATGAAAGTCATTTTAATGGGGCATACTGTGCATATGTGTAAATAGACATTATAATCTTCTTCAATCTAGTGATCCTGACTACGTAGAAAATTCGTTGTTTCAGATAAGTTTTGTTACTTTGGCGATTTAACAAGACTCTTACGGTAGAAGCGACTCCATTGCTGGTATCGCAGGGTTGGCTAGCTACCGGGTAATCAAGGGCTACGCGGATAATGAACAAAGATTCAAGTACATTCACTTTTCTTATCACAGTTTTTATTCAGTTGTTTTTGTGTCGTGTGGGTATGGGGTGTAATTTACATTTGTTCTAATGTGGCGTGTACACTACTGCTATCACTCAACGTACCGTACTTTTCTGCTGCTGCTGATTAGCGTCGCAACGCTGACGATGCCGACCGGCGAGATCCCCTCGCGGACGTCGGCGAAATTGGCCGGATGAAGGCCCCGGTACGATGGTGATACAGATGGCAGTTGGACGGACCAGCGGGCGTTGCTGGCTTGGATATAGGCAGGCGTCTTCCCTCCTTGGCGAGCAGCGGCGTGACCGCGGCTAACCGCAACGGCCAACACCGAGAAGGGACCCTCCTTTGCCATTAAGGCCTTTGCCCGAGGGTGTGAAACGATGGCGCACAGCGCCGGATGAGGGACAACGGTCCTTTACGATTAGGCGCGGAATCCTCCCGATCTTGTGCTGGTGTATAATGCTAAGATGCGCTAAGAGGTCCTAGTGAAGAAAATGGCAACGCACAGTTTCTAAATAATCTTATCGATTCTTCAGGGTGAAACTTCAAATACCTGAACGAATCGATGCACTTAAAACAGACTTCCCGCCCCACAAGAGGGAGGGTCGGGCTATACACTCAACTTCACCAATTAAAATTCAAATTTAAGCACACGGACGCCTGATATACAAATAGACCAGAGTTATGTACTACTGGTCCTTTTATATAATTTTGAGGTGCATTTCCCTCCATTTTTTACCCGAAAGCCATTTTTAAAATTTCAGTATCGCGCGTCTCCAGACTGGGTGGTTCTCGTACCCCCTGAGACGGACTGACAGCTTCCAGCGGTACGCACCCTTTAGCTACCCTGCTTACTGTTGTTGTCAATTTAAGTACAAGAAACGTGAAGGTTCGACGAACAGACAAATAATATTTGCAACAAAACCTAAGCGATGGAACCAATGGTTACAGTTTATATCAATACAAATGCCATGTGAATAGTGATTTGTTAATTTGGAACTCTGTCAGCACGAGCCGCTTGTGTACATATCAAATAATAAACTTTTGAACTTGTTATATTCAATGTTTTAAAAATCGCTTTTCAAAGTCTATGCAAAAGACCAAGAGAACAGGGAAAGCTGGTCAATATGATCAATCAGCTCAATCATCCGAACTAAATCCCATCGAGCTTCCTTAGGATGCATTGGATTGTGGAGTATGCACAATGCGACCAGTACCGTCTTTACGCATGGGCATACTGGGCCAGGGCCAGGGGTTCCCGGGCTTTTGGGGGCCCCCATTTTAGCATGAATATTAAAAAATTATGAAGGTTATGTTCCAAAAAATAGTAGCACCCAATTGTTTATAACTCTTTAGCGTGTGGGTAAGAATGGATCAGTTGCTCGGATTCACACATTTCACCTTATCCCATGTAACATTTAAAGGGCATCAGACAATCAGGCGGAGTGATGGTAGCGGTAACGAGGCACTGCATGACCAGGATAGTATTCAAAAGTCAATCCAACATTGCGATTCAAGTTTCAATTCATGTTGTGCAAAAACAATGAAATGTTTTCTACAACACGTATAGAAAGGGACCATCCATAAATGAGCATTATATTGAGGAGGGGGAGTTTTGTATTTTGTGATGCTGTGTGACGACAGGCGGGGGTAGGCGTTCATGTCGTAGCTTTTTTAAAGAGGAATAACTAACTTCGTTTCTTATTTTTTCAAAAAAAATTACGGAGACAAGGGGGGAGAGTTACTGCCAAGCTACGTAATTAGCAGGGGGTATTTAGAGGTTGGTGACGAAATGCTTCGATGGGGGAGGGGGCGTTAAAAAAATTTCTAAAAAAATACTACGTCATTTATGGATGGTCCCAAAGTGGAAAGGCACCAAGCAGGAGCGGCAACCAACAAGGTGGCAAAATTTGCACAAGGAAGCTGTACAGAAGTGGAAGAAGACATCGAAATTCGATACACAATCCTTGTTTGGCAAACGATCCGCGCATGTGGCAAATTTTCATTTCTTCATCACATCAGGGATTGTGAATGGACACATCTACATGAAAACCGGCCACATGAAGCATTTTCTACTTTGCCGTCGAAGTCTGGTACAAAACTAGTTATGTTATATTTGTACGACACTCCGCCTTATCAAAAAATATTTTAGGACGTCGGGATCAGAAATCAGAATATACTGGCTGAAATGGAACGTATCCCGTAGGTAGTCGAGGTTTCCTATTTCGACTGTTTCATTTGACTGGTATTGAAATGAATTTTTTAACTTAAGTTTTAATTCATTTATGTTGGTGTTTACATTTTGTATGATAATGCATATCATTGACACCAGAGAGGCGACTCTATCATCAAAACCTTAGATTTGCCACTTAATTACCGGCGCCGTCGTTGAGATACGAATTCGTTGAATATAAACATTAATATTACTTATAATGTACTTGATTGCTATTTGCGCCTCTCCGAACCTTTCACTATAAAAGAAAGCACAAAACTTCTGCCAGAATAAATAGCAAAAATCTACCTCACCAACAAATCGTGCACGAAGAGACACTATTTCAAAGAACCGTTATATTCGTGCCGCGAAAAATGCGAATATATAGATTGAATGAACCTAGAATCGTGCACTTAGATTCGACATAATACCTATCGATTGATATCAAAGGCTGTAATAATTAAAATACTGTCATTGTGTAGTAAGTGTAATTGAATTATGATTGAAAAAAATACGTTTTTTGCAGTTGACTTTTTCCAGCTGCATCACATCAGGAACAGTAAGAAATTGAGAACAACATTGTACGAATCAATGTAACATTTGTAAATCACGTAGTCGTCATCTATTAACAAGTTGAATTTTATTGGCATATTGCTAAATATTTTTCCTAGATTGTTATAGATTGTTATAGTGTAAGGACAATTATTGAATGAATCGTCGACATTGTAGTGTTGACGTTTAACCCGCCTTACTCCATTAACCCATCATTCCTTATTATTGCCGGGGGCACTCTTCAGCCTAAAACAGCGTCTTTCCGAGTGGTCTTAAGACGGCCCTGAATGCGACCACTACCGAACCTTCTACTATTAAAAAAAGAGCTAAAAAAGATGAAGTGCACAACTTCACGTGTATACTAGAGCCATGTAGTGATATAACTCCAACCTTAAATGTTCAACTGCCGGATCCCCTTGATTGGATGAACAAATTTCCTGCAAAGAGCAAATATGTATATACACAGGATTTCGAGATACAGAATCATGAATTCACCCTGTCCTAGGTGATGCTAAACTTTTCGGGTGGTGTTTCAGTATTCAATATGCATGTTGCAATACTTATTGAAGTGATTCGAAACTTTTGACGGGTACTGTATATCTAAGAGCTAGTTTTTCAAAAGATTTCGTTCGGGAGGTCGTGTTGATGTGATCCGATCTAGATTTAAACTCCAGTGTTTGTTTGTGCATATATGGGGTATCTTTAGGTCAAATGTCAAATTCTTACTTGGAGAGGAAGTTAGGTAAAATGGGCATTGAAAATTGGCTCGAAGAAATTTTAAAATCCCTCTAATTTTAGTCGAAATTTTAAAATCCCTCTAATTTTAGTATATTTTGATAAAATCTAATTCAGTTCAGTTTTGCTGAAAGAGGTCAGAGAGGGGTTGAAAATAGGACGGACAACCTTTTCGATTTGCAATAGATAGGGGAACTGGTGAAAAAATGAGAAGGATCGATGCTACCACTCGCGAGAAACTAAATAAAATCCAAATTCCTGTTAAAAAAAGTAAATAGCCAAAACTCTGGAAATAATACGAAATTCGAAAAACTGTTCAAATTGTATTTATTATTTACCGCTGTGAACCCATAAAAAAATTACAGAAAAAGCTTGACCGACGAAAAATCGTTTGCACACTTGGCAGATTTTGACTCTATAGATATTATAGATAATACACAGATCCACAAACAAAAGTTGTTTTTTAAATACTTTCTTATGAACTATGCGCACAGACTAACAGACAACACTATGAGAAAATTCCCTCAAAAAACATCGATCCGGCAATTTTCCCAGAACACTAGCTCCACCTTTTATTTACGGTCCCAAACACTCATTTACTGGTGGGTTACCCCTCAGGTTTGGGAACAATTTTTCACTAGTGGTCTATCCCCCATATGCTTGTTCATATGTCAGTGGCGCCATAATTTCAAATGTGGCCACAGTCCCAACTACAAATATATTTGAAATGACCGTTAAAGCGGACGAAGTTTTGTTTTTGAGTGTTATGTCTGTTAGTCTGTGCTATGCGGTTGGGGTAAGTTTGCGGTGACATACGCGGGTCAAGTTGGGGGCGGTACTATTTACACTGTAAAAAAATACCAAATATTTTTATTTCTGGAATTCACTCCAAAGCAAGAGAATTTACTTCTTGTGTATTTCGTGGGGACGTTTACTTCGACCAATTGCCCTAAGAATTTTGAAAAATTGCTTTTGAATGTGGAATACGCGTGGAAGTCAAAATGGCGGGTTATTCAGACTGAAATACGATTGCAAGTGTAACCAATTGCAAGTGTATACAGTTTCATTGAAAAGATAATCAGCACATTTCAGAAGAACCTATTGAGATGTGAGGTGTGAATCGATCCTGGGCTGCTCAAAAGCCAGAGTCACATCCCTTCACAGCCACCTTCGATGAATTTTTAATCGACTTGGAACTACACATCCATATCCTCCTGCTAGTTGGCGTTGCTAAATTACTACTCATTGGAATCCAAACAAAATTAGTGTGACAGTTCTGCTGACGGTAAGTATCCCATGTAGCCTCATCTCGACACATCTCAGCAACGATGGCAACTCCCGAGATACCTTTGTTATTATTATCTTATAAATGATGCTTAACCTAGGGCTATTTGTTATCTTCGGTGTAATTGTACTTGGACAAAGAAAGGAAAGACAAAGGTCTTTCGAAAAATCTGATGCCAGAACATCCCTTGACGATGTTTTGAGTAAAAGGAATAAAATTTATTGCAATAATACTTAATGTTAATAAAATATTATGGCAACCTTTTTACTTAAAATATAAAAATTAATTATTAGTTTCGCTAAATTATTACAAATGTATGAACCACCCTAATAAAAAAAATATACACGAACTTTAACCCATATAATCCAACGATTCCACATATCGTTTGGATTATACCCTGAACAGGTCGTTAGGCTCTCGGATCATAAGATGTTTATTAACACGATTAACACGAAAAAAGTGACTGGATTTGATTAAAAGAATAAAATTAATATTAAGTAATCGTAACAAATAGAGTGACCTAAAGGAAGGAAATGAAGCAAATGAATGAAATGAAAAAACTAAGTAAAATCATAATATAATTTTGACCAATAAAATGAGAACAGTAGGGGAACCCGGGGCTATTCAGACCTACTTAAGCAAATCGCCCTTTTAGGTGGATAGATGTGAAAAAAGTTACCGGCCAAAAGTCCTAATTGTTACTTTGAAACCTTGGCTACATTTTGGTGCCATAAAAGGTTCATTTGCACCACTCAATGGCAGCGCTAGGCGACGATTTGCAAACCTCTACGTTTTTGCAGCCTTTTACAATGTACGGGAAATTCGGACCTCCTTACGGGGCAATTCAGACCGTCATTTTTCTTTAATTTTTTTACAATGGAATTATGTTTACCTATGAATTAGTTACAAGAGACACTCCTTAAGAAGCAAAAAAAATGCTTTACAAAAACGTAATCTGGTATGTCACAGCTGTTGATTGGCGGCCCATGTATTTTCTTTGCTGTGGCGTGTGAAATCGCCTGCGAAGCCGCAAGCCGCTGAACGGTGGTTTACAGAATAGGGGGTCCGAATAACCCCGTACGCTCATTTCGCACAAAAGTGGTGAGCGTCTCGAAAATATCGCTGTTTTCACCCAAATGAAAATCATTTCATAAAATAGGAGCCTCAAGCTTTCCAAAACACTTACCTTTTTTTACTTTCGTTTGTTGTTTTAATCGCGGTTTTTCCATTATGATGATTTTTGTTTTGAGAATGGCAAAACAACGAAACACGTTGTATCTCCTTTCTACAAAGAACAAAGAATCAACTTCAGCTATCAAAATTAATGTTTCAGAATAGTGGTTCCACGAATATGTACAAAAGTTGGAAAGTCTTGCTATTTTCTGAGAATCCGAATTACCCCCACTGTCTTAATAGCCGCGGGTTCAACTACACTACACGAATGAAAAAACAAATGCAGAAACTGAGCTAAATCAGTTCAAAAAATAAAATTAATGAGCTTGATAAACTGAATAAAATGATAAAATTAATTAAATATTTAAAATAAATAGAATACATAAATTGAATAAAAATTAATTGTCTCTGTTAAAAAATCTGATGTCAGAACATCCTTTGACGATATTTTGAATAAAAGGAATAAAATAATAGAAGTAATACGTAATGCTAATAAAATATTACAGTAATCAATTAAATGAAATTAAAAAAATTAATTAAGTATAATATCGATAAATTTCTAAATATGAATAAAACGAATAAAACTAATACTACGAGAAAAAGATGGGTGGATAATGTCTATGACATAACCGGAGCGTAGTGACTTCACTTCGAGACGTTAATTTAAATCTATGATATTCAACGGAATCGCGTTTGAATCATTTGAATTTTTCATCATTCGTTTTGGTGTAGCTATCGCTTAGTGGCAGAGTTGCCACATTCAATGATTTTTTTGGAAGGATTTGCAAAAACCTTCGGGTTTGTAGATTAATTTGAAAAATATTTTTTTATGAATCACTGGTAAAGTACAGAATTAACAAGCGCAAACTTAATACTAGTTAATAAAAGAAACTTTCTAATTAAATTATTTTTCCATTTTGCATTCGTCCTAATAAGGACGGTTTGTAGATAACTATGTTGATACAAGACGAGAATCTTTTGAAACAATTCAAACCTTGCCGACGATTGTTTTTACTGCGTACATACATATGAACTTTCCCCTTTCGCAGCTCACACCGAATGAGTACGCTTTGCATCAAGGCGTTCCTACTTATTGACTTTTCAATGCAGATGGAAGGCCATCATTTTGTGCGATAAATTAAAATATTTTCATCATTCGTTTTGGTGTAGCTTTCGTTTAGTGGCAGAGTTACCACATTCACTGACTTTCTTGGAAGGATTTGCAAAAACCTTCGTAGATTCCTTCGTTTGTAGATTATTTTAAAAATATATTCTTATATTAATTATTTTTAATTATACAAATTAACCCATTATTGCCCAACTTATTTTTCATACGCAGCACAAATTGAGTTTTCCGATTGGAAAAAATGATGTGGTCATTCCAGTGAAATTAATTTCCTACTAAGAGTAGCTGAAATAATAAGGAACAACCAGTGAAAATTTCAGATTGATCGATTAATTAATTCCTGAGATATCGTGGTCGCTGCGAATGAACTTTTCAACAAAATACAATTCCTAGATAATCGAGTTTTACTGTCGCTGCAGCGAGTCAACGGTCTAGCGTATCAAACACTACGCACCGCCTACAAGTGGTCAATGGGTAGCGGTCTATGAATCGCTGTAACTCAAGTTTTAGTATTCCGATCTTAATGAAATTTTGAGAAAATTTTCCTCAGCGTATGTAGTTTGAGAATATCTAATTTACAAAAATTCGATTTTTTTCATCATAACAAAAATGTGTAACCCCTTAAGAGAAAATTGAATAAAAACAAAACATAAACACCGGTTTAACCACTCTAACTTCTCTAAACGTATTCTGTAAGAGTATATGAACAATATTAACTCATTGATAATGCCTGTTCTGCGTTATTCCTTAAGTAATAGGAGTTATTCTTAGCACCTACTATATATAGTAGGTTGGGCAATAATGGGTTAATAAAAGGAACTTCCTAATAAAATTCTTTTTCCATTATATATTCATCCTAAGGACGGTTTACATACAACTCTGACACAAATCCATCTACAATTAACAGCGCTAACGGAAAATAAGCACCACTAATTCTTTACAAGTATTTTGTTAGTCCTGAAAAGGACTGTTGGCAACATTAGAGACGCGTGAATTTACTTATCTTCTTCGGGCAGCTTTCTTGGCAGGTTTGGCGGCCTTCTTTGGCTTGTTCGCTGCAGCCTTCGATGTTTTGGTGGCATTTTTAGTGGCAGTTACTACCGCCTTCTCAGTGACTGCGTTTCTTAGCCTTTGGCTTTTTGGCCTTCTCACCGCCACCACCTCCACCAACGTTTTTCTTCTCTCCGGTGGTAGCCGATTTGATTGGTCGTCCGATGCAGCTTCTCACGACCACGCATGTCTGTTATGCACTGCGTATTACACACGTCTGGCTTTGAGAAAAGCTGCGACACCCCTATTTATATGTTTTATCATTAATGTTGATTCTCATTTAAAGAAGTTTTTAAACCATTTTAAACAAATTTTATATGACAAACAACGTATCGGTAGCAAGCGTTGAACGTTTTCCTTCTGATTTATGAAACAAGATTGGCAACCCGTTTAGTAGAAGAAATGTTATTAAGGTTCAAAATGTACGTAACGCTTTCGCTTATATGCACTACTATCGCTTTCTCGCTCGTTCTCGTGCCGTGCATGAGCCTTTCCTTTCCGTCCGGCTTCTAACGGCATAACCAAAACTAATATGCCGGCTTTCCCCCACCAACTGCTCTCGTCAAGCAACCCAATATGAATAATCATAGGAACAAACATGTAGTGGACCTATATATAAACTTTTCATTATTTTATTGTTCGGTTGCTGCACCATATTGACGGCTTTGTGCGGGATGGGCTAAAAAATTTCACTTTTCCGAGTCGTTTTCGAAAGATTTTTCAAAACACTATTTTTCCGTTGATAATGAATGTTCGACATAATCCAAAATTTTATACAACATTGTTACAAATATTTTCGACAAAATGCCGAAGAAATTGATTAAATCCATTCAGTACAACAAAAGATATAAGCGTTAAAAATCTTACATCATTTTTCTTCCGAAATTTTGAAAAGGGACCCCTATATTGAAAGGTAAGTCGTTAGTCACGACAAAAAACAAGTGGAATTGCTTAAAGGAATAAAATTAAAATTAATTAATCGAAATAAACAAAACAAAAATTTATGAGTAAAATAAAATAACGAATTAAATTTAATCAATAATATGAATGAAATAAATAAAATGCAGAAACATAGCTAAATCAGTTCAAATTGTAAAATTACTGAATTAACTGAGAAAATAGTAAAATGAACCAGATAACTAACATAATGACAAAACAAAATGAATCCAATATGGGTCATTCCACGCGAAGTGATCAAAAAAAGATGCAAACTTCAAATCGACCTTCACGGATTTGAACCAAATTTGGAGGAATTGTTCATCTAGGGCCAATATATAAAAACCCAAATTTTTGTGTCAATTGATCCACCTCTCGGGTCATGGGAGCACCCCCCCGTTTTGACAAATTGCCAAAACCCTTGATTTTCTTTTGATCATAGCTCCGGTTCTATTGACTCTAGAATCAAACCGCTAGATGGCTTTTGAAGAAAAATATTCAAGGAGTCTAGAAAAAATTATAATTTTTGGCGGCAGTGTTGCCAACTATGAGATCTTTTCAGTTAAATATAAAAAAATATTTTTTTTTCTCAATGTACAGTGACACAATCTCATATTCGTACACCTCTAGTATATATGTTTAACATTGTTTCATAAATGTTTGCGCTATTTAATACAGGTATTTATTTGTAAATGTGGTAGTAGAATCATCATCTGTCATTTTCTTATCATTTGTAATCTAATGTGTGCAAGTTTCCGTACACTACACATGAAAAATTATTACTTGGTGTGAAAATGGCACAACTTCATATTCGTATACCTTTGAAAAGTCAATTAATTTGTAATTTAAAACCTGTTATTTCTTTATTTTTTTTGTTTTACTTAGAAAAATAGATTTTATTACTACCGAACAGTGTTCATTGGCACAGTTTCCTCAACACTATTTTAAGAAATTCCCTCAAATTAACGTAATGTAAACTAACTGCCATTATGGGACGGAAACTAATTATTACTCACCAAAATGAAGCTAAATCATTTCATAAAATCTTTGAAATTGTTCAAAGGATGCGTCCAACTATCGTTAAAAACTTTGATGGCGAAACGTAGAGCAGATATTTCGAGAAACTTGAACTGTAAAAAATTTACGATGAGGATTAAACGATTTTTAATTAGAAAAAATTGGGAAAATCAAGTAATTAATGTTATATACATAGTATACATAAATTGAATCATAGCATTTAAATATAAGTCTGCTCTGGTACGATTCGATGATTTTAGAAACTACTATTTAGAAGAATGGGATAAAATTTAAGTCGAATTCACACAAAAACTAGTGTATAGCATTCCAATACAATTGAAAACTGTAATTACAAGCAAAAGCTACCACATTGAATATTATAAAAATTTCAATTGATTTTTGAAAAAATATGTCTACTGTACGAATATGAGATTGCGTGTATATTTGACTATCTTTGGAATTATGATTATTTTTGAAAAAATGAGCATTTGTAGTACAAAGATAATTATTGTATCATTCCTATGCTGTCTAGTAAACTTTTTCTACATAAATAAAATGTCTCGTAAACAAATTTTTACTTGTAAAATGCATATAAGCATTCCGCATAGCGGTGTACGAAAATGAGATTGTGTCACTGTAAAAGGATTTTTTTTTCTCCCAGTACTCAATGGTTACCCTGACGGGTAACACACTGTACTTGTGTAATCTTTTGCACAAGCTCAGACTTTCAATAAATAGCATATTATTTACTTAACATACTCATTTAAGACATTTTGAAGTTTTTCTGTCAGTTTGCCATTGAACCATATAATATTACATATAACCATATAATATTTATATTATAAATAGTAGAATAATTATTGCTTGTAAAGCTTTTTTGTGTACCTATTACAATTTTGTTTGCATGATCCTAAGTAAATTAAATAAATTAAATTTTATTTGAATTCACTGATTGTAGCATGTCAGTTTGGGAGTTTTTTTTGAATTTTCACTAACACTTCTACATCTATAACACCAGCACATTTTTGATAAAACTGCAATGACCTTGATTCAGGTTTCATGCCGTACTGGACCATATTTAAAATTCAACCTTGTGAAGCTGTCGGAAGCCTAAACAATTACAATCTTGCCTACTAGAGTAAAACGATTGTGGTTTTAAAAATCTCAACTGAACTTTCTTCACCTAATTTTGTGTGATGAATATTTCCGATGCGAATCGATACCGGCTGTTTTGCCGTTGACCGAGATGCTATTTAGATATACGTATCTATGAAATTGGAAATCATTAAAATAAATTGGATTTGCTGCGTCTCTATTTGAAGCTCGCATGAATAAAATATTCTTGTCATGGCCATTGGAACTGACGTTGATCGTATCCCGTAGTTCACGAAGCGGCTTTCGATCAATATCGTTCCATAGATCATCTGTTCGGTTGCTTGGAAGCTGCGAACGGTTAAACATTGTTTCATTTCAGGGAATTTCCCGGTCACAGAAGCTGGCGGAATTTTTGTGCCTGTCGTTATCGTTAGATTTCATTGTTTCCTCTGGAATCACTTTCTACATATGAAACACAAATAGATTCAATATGTGTAGTTTTCAAATGATCCTAAAAATGATTAGCTAACTTTCGTACTACGAAAAATACACAGAACAATTATGTTAATTCACTTTTGTTGGAATAGTAGTATATTTTGTGGTATGGATGTCGCATACATTGCTTCTCATCAAACCCAATATTCATCTCATCCCACCACAGGATGGAACAACGGATGTCCAATTTTTTAGATTAATCTTTTAAGCAGGAATCGAATATTTTCGATCCGTTCATAAATAACAATGTTATTAGCGTTCAAAATAGTAACGCAAAAACGTGAAGAATGGCACCCTGACCCAGATAGTACAGTTTATAGTGCATTTTCAATGTCAAGAATATCTCTTGATGCTCCTATTTTAGCCAACGTATCTGCTTGTTCATTCCCATATATTTCACAGTGTGATGGAACCCAAATAAATGTTATTGAGAAACTTTCTGTGTTCATTTTGTTAATAAGATCTCGAATCGACCATATAAAGTGATGTGTTTTGTTTTTGAAATTTATAGAATCAAGACCTAATAAAGAATTAAAACTATCAGAACAAATGAAATAAGATTGTGGAACTATTTTTTTAATAACTGAACATGTAAAAAATAATGCTGTTAATTATGCAATAAAAATTGAACATGGAGAGCGCAAACGAAAAAAATTATTGATATGCGAATTATAAATTCCAAATATTAAAATATTTTTCTCGTTAATATTACTATTTTGATGAATTGAAGGAATATTGTAAAGTTGCGTTACCAAAGATGTGTCTATTATTAGTTTTGTAACATGAACATTAATATCAAATGAATAATAAAAATAGGATGGAGATTCAACTATTTCTTTTGTGATACACTATATGAAAGGCATTAGAATTCTACTAGTAGGATTCATTTCATATAATAAATCAAAAATAGAAACTAGGGGACGGGCATAGCGTAGTTGGTAAATCGATTGCCTTGTGTACGTAGTTCACCTGGGTTCGATTCCCAACCCCGCACATAGGGTTAGAGATTTTTCCAAAGAGATTTCTCTAACACGAAAAAAGGCGAATAACCCTAAAGTTAAAACCTCTAAAATACAAATAAAAAAAGAATAGAAACTGGGGGATGAGAAGTAGATAAACATTGAGTTAAAAATCTACAAATTAGTTAATGAAATCTAAGTTTCAGAGGAAGGACAAAAGAAATAACCTCAAGTGATTTAATATGTGTAGATTGCATTAAACCTAGACATATTCTTAATAATTTAAATAGTACACGACGTTGAAAGAATTTGCTAGTGAATCTATCATACAAAGTAAAGCTTTCGGTATCGTTAATACTTTTTGAAGACCGCTCAAAATTATTTGATACTCGCTTCACTGAGAAAAGCGATAGTTTTTCAGTTGTAGCTTAGTTTGTTTACTAGCCTCGATTCATTTCTTCGAATCTGTGTTGCAATTTTTCCTTTTGGCTAGGTTTCCATCTGTGAAAACTATGTTTTAATCGGAGCTAGTCAATATTCAGGTGTATCTGTATTATGAATTGAGGTGACAATATATGTACAAAAAAGTGGAAGAGTTGACTCTGATAATATTACGATTGTCAATATTAGTCTAACACCATTTCTTTTGAAAGTTTCAATGAAATTGGCGCGGACCTCATAAAATGTGCTGGAAAACACAACACTTACTGCACAATCATTCATTGGAAATGGATTAAAACCTATAACTGCAGATTGTTTCCCCGCGCAGCCCTGACCTAGTTCAACGATACAGAACATCTACTCACGCGTGTTTAATTATCATTATTATCTTTTTGTTTTGGAACAATTGTGGCTTCGTTGTGTAAGACTTACCGTGTGTCCGGTACACTTACTGCTCATGGCTTTGCGTGTTTCTTCCAGAAATCACGAAATGAAGATGTTCTACGATTGTTTCACGTGCCTATTCTGGCAGAACTAACCAATTATACATTGTGATAGATCACCAACATTACACTATTATAAATCATGTGGAACTCTGTCTATGAGACGATTGGTTGAATTTGCCATAACCATAGGGGAAAGTAGGTGATAAAATTCTAAGATAACTTTTCCAAAAGATTACAAATTCTTCTGAGAGAAACTGCTAATTTGTTGATCTCGGAAAGTATTGCTAAATTGGCATAAGGTATTGGGTATTTAAACTTGATTTGCGAAAAAACTGAAACCGTAACTAAACACGCAGAAATTGGGAAAATTATGAAATGATGAATTTGCCTCTTTTTTTACAACCATTTTAAGCATTTTTCTTTTTTGATATTTATTTTTAAAATTTACAATATTGATGTAGAATGATCTTAAATTACGATTTGCATGCAATTTGCGAGCATTGATGACATTAATTTAAGGGATGAGTAGAAGGACTTTATTTATTTATTTATTAAATTAAATATTAAATAAATAAAAGGGATGAGTCGAATTAAATATAGGCTAACTGTAGCTGATTCATTTCCACAACCACTTCAATACATATTAACTATTTATTCGAACTTTCTACGTATAATACTTGGGTTTAGCAACCGTTGCATACGGTTATTTGGTATTTCCAAGCATAGAAGCCGAGAGGATTTATAGCATTCGGAAGCAAACTAAAAATCCGGAAAATCGGATCATCAGATGAAACCTTCAAAGTGTTGGAGAAACGTTCCAAAAACCATCACCCTGGCGACTTTCTGGAAGCTTTGAACAGCCAGTTTGTCACGAGGAATATAAGAAATGAATGGCTGCCGTGCAAAAGGGGTTTTTTGCATTTTTACCAGTTCTAAGTAACCACGTGTACTGTCATTTGAGAGGCTTGAAAATAATTTTTAGATTTTTGGCTATTAGCAGTCAAAGTTGACCATGGAGGTAACCCCAGTATGTACCAGCTGGCGTCCACATGGGGGTAACTCCACGATGTGTGTATGGAAATTCGAGTTTTCTCGTTCGTTTTCCGAGATATTAAGAAAGAGTATCAATTCGCCATCTGTAAATGTTATGTTGTAGTTCACATATCAGTGAACTCGATATAATACTGATTTAGTTGGATTGCGTTGTTCATTGACGTTTCGGCTCAATAGAGGTTCTTACACGAGATGTTAGTGTAGTGTCATTACTGAGCAGTAAAGTCACTTTTATTGATCGTGTAAGGCGAGTAATGACGGAATTTCCATTCAATTTCAGTAATGTCATTACTTAGTAATAGTCGTTCCAGAAGGTGAGTGCCGCTCACATACTTGCTATGTATGGCTATTTTCTATTTAATATATATTTCTTGCGTGAATGTATATTATTGTCCGCATTTTTTGAAAATTCCAGTGAAAGTGTCATTACTCTACATTGAAAGTTGATCGAGAAATATGGGATCAAGAGAAAAAAGGTACATTGAGGTCGAAAATTGAAAAAAGCGATATCAATTATTATCTTTCTTTATAGAGTTATAATTTCTTCGGAAAAGATGCTGTATGGCACCTGGTGTCAAGAATTGGCTATTAAGGAGTCTCTGGCTTACCAGATATTTACTGACGACAGTTTTGCCTTTATCATATAAAGAAAGGCTATGCAATCACTGTAAAAATCGACTTTTTAACCGAGGCCCGGAGGGCCGAGTGTCATACACCATTCGATTCAGTTCGCCGAGATCGGCAAATGTCTGTGTGTATGTATGTGTGTGTATGTGTGTGTGTCATTTAAACTCACACAATTTTCTCATAGATGGCTGAACCGATTTTCGCAAACTTAGTTTCATCTGAAAGATATAACGCTCCCATAAGCTGCTATTGAATTCTTAGTTGATCCGACTTCCGGTTCCGGAGTTACGGGTTGAAGAGTGCGGTCACACAGCAAATTCCCATATAAACTGGAACTACCATGATGTTCAAATGATGTAAAACATATTAAAATTGATGTAACATTACTCTAGTTTGCGGGTCTGGATCACTAATGATCAATCAAAGCAGCTTTGACAACATTGGCCACCTATGACGGTTCATGACGCCCCCCGGGAAACCGGCAAATTCCTAAACTAATATCACACCCATTCCCCAACGAATTCTCTACCGATTTTTACAAACTTGATTTCAAATGAAAAATACAGTAATACCATTGACCGCTGCTGAATTTCATTCGGTTCTGACTCTTGCTTCCGGAGTCAAAGAGGTGTTAGTAAGTGGTTGTTCAAATCATTGTTTACCCAAAGTGAAAAAATGTTTACAGTGTAATGTATTTATCTTGGTTCCCACCTTTTTTATTTACAGGCGCTAGCTTGAATTTTCTTGACACTGTAAGCCGGAAGATCGAAGGAGTGAAAAATAAAACTTAATAAATATTCACGCAGTTAAGACGTGTTTTTACGTTTATACAATACAGTCCACTGACTCTTTTTTCGCACTGAGTTATCCGATGAACATCTGGACCTTCGATCCGGATATCGTGCTAGTGTGACAAAAGTGACCAATTGATTCCAGTTCGTGCGCGTAACGGGAAAATAATGATTTTCGCAGAGATTTCGGCTGACGAAAAGTTTGTGATATCGCGACGCGTTCCGTCGTAAATAAATAAAGAAAGAACTTTGATATGCAGTTGAGGTCTGCAAGTGTGAAAAAGACGCTGTTTCCTGGTTCCCCGCTTTTTGCTTTGAGAAGCGCAAAAGTGTTGCATACTCCCGTGCTGAGTGTGGAAGAGCAGAAAAAACAGCAGGAAATTCGTGAAACGGAATACAAGATGGCTGAATCGATCAATGCGCTGGTTCAATGCTGTGCTGCGACGAAGGGAAAAGTTGAGCGAATTCGTAGAGCAATTTATGCCGCAGGTAACGATAGTGGAAAGTTCAATATTCATGGATTGAACTTATATTTGAAAACCGTTGATTCTGCGTATATGGAATACAATGATTTCCAAAATCGGATATATTTGTCGCACCCATCCAAACGAGCTGAATTCGAGACTGGGTTTGTGGAATTCGAAGAGCTGTACGAATATGTTCGCATTGAGCTCAGTAAGATGATTCAAAATCATGAAGACGAGCAAAAGGCAATTGGCATGGCAGCTGCAATGCAGAGAGAGCAACAGATGCTGAAGTTTTCACTGACTGAGGAAGGAAATCGGCCTAGCACTAGTGGATATCAACCGGGCAGCGTTCAAGCTCGAATTCCATCGCTTCTACTGCAGAATACTCCTCTACCCACGTTTGACGGACGATATGAAAACTGGTTCAAGTTCAAGGCCATGTTTTGCGATATTATCGACCGATGCACCAGTGATTCCCCTGCTACTAAGTTGCATTTTTTGGACAAGGCGTTAGTAGCCAAGGCTCAAGGTGCGATCGATCAGCAAACTCTGAACGACAACAACTACGAGGGAGCCTGGAAAATTTTGACGGAGAGATTTGAAAATTTACCGATGGTTATCCATGGTCATATTACCAAGTTGTTGAATTTGAAACCTATGGCTAAGGAGTCGTTTCAGGAATTGAAAACGCTGGTTGACGATTGCGAGAAACGGGTGGACTCTTTGGAGTTTCACAAGTTAAACATGGATAAAATGGCTGAGGCTATTATTGTGACGCTTTTAACTTCCAAGCTCGACCCTGATACACGAAAGTGTTGGGAAACGACAATTGAACACGGCAAATTGCCGGTGTACAAGGACACAATTGCCTTTCTTCGAAAACGCAGCTATGTACTAGAGCGCTGTGAACAGGCAGCCAGTCTGAAGCAGACCAGAGGAGGAGCTGCGACAACTGAGACTGCCCCCTTTTTTAATAAGGTGCATTCGGTGGTGGTACAGAAAAATGAAAATCATTGTCCGGTATGTGAATCGAATCATCATGTAGAAATGTGTGAAGACTTCAAGAAATTAAGTATCGCTGCGAGATATAACAAAGCGAAACAAGCTGCTTTGTGCTTTTCCTGTTTAAGGAAGGGTCATCGCACAGCGAACTGTCGATCCAGTCAAGCTTGTTCAACGTGCTCGAAGAAACATCATTCTTTGATGCACCCCGAGGAACGGAAACTAGAATCATCAAACCTACCACCTACAGAATTGAAATCTGGTGGTGCCGAACTAACGGCCGCAAAGTGTACGCTACCTGATATAGTTTATGTGAACACATCTGTGAAAAGGCAGGTGCTCTTGGCAACTGCGGTCGTTCACGTGCTTGATTCTTGCGGTATGCTACATAATTGTCGTGCGCTGCTGGATTCCGGCGCGATGGCTAATTTTGTGTCGGAGAGAATGATCGATTTGCTTGGTCTGCGCAAGGAGTGCGTTGAAATTCCGGTTATCGGTGTGAATGGCATGAAAACGTTAGTAAAGTTCAAAGCACATGCCATAGTGAAGTCCAGAACAATGGAATATGAATTTGGTTTGGATTACCTGATAATACCGAAGGTTACTGGTGCGCTACCAACAAGAAAGATCGACATCGTAAATTGGCCGATACCTAACGGTGTGGTGTTGGCTGACCGGAATTTCAATGAGCCGAGTCGCATAGATATGTTGATCGGCGCAGAAGTTTTTTATGGGCTGCTACTAGCAGGTAAGATTAGAATGTCCGATGATTTGCCGTTGCTACAGGAAAGCGTGCTGGGCTGGCTTATAGCTGGAGCAGTAGCTGATGTGACGCCGGTTCAAACCGCTCGAGTCTGTCAAGTAACGCCATCTGTTGATCCGGAAGATGACCTCTCTGAGTTAGTGAGGCGCTTCTGGGCCATTGATGAACAAGTAGAAGAAACGTTTTTCTCAGATGACGGCTGCGAGGAGCATTTTAAGCAAACTCATATTCGTACAAAGGATGGCAGATACGTGGTGATGCTTCCTTTTCGAACGAACGTGACTGATCTGGGAGAGTCCCGGAAACAAGCTGAACGAAGATTCGAACTATTGGAAAGAAGACTGGATAATTGTCCTGATTTGAAACGAATGTATGGAGAATTTATCGACGAGTATGTGGCCCTCGGCCACTGTGTCAGAATCGAACGTAATGAAGATTTTGCTTACTATCTTCCCCACCACTGTGTATTGAAGCCAGACAGTTCGTCAACAAAGCTGAGGGTCGTGTTCGATGCATCGGCGAAGAGCGACACTGGTTTGTCTTTGAATGACGTAATGAAGGTTGGGCCAACAGTGCAAAGCAGTCTTTTTGACATCATACTCCGATTTAGAACCTTCAAATACTCTTTCACAGCTGATGTACCAAAGATGTACAGACAAATTCTGGTGAATGAAGCTCACACTTGTTATCAACGCATTTTGTGGAGAAAAGTAAGGTCCGATCCGTTGAGTGAATTTGAATTGAAAACGGTGACCTACGGTACGGCAGCTGCACCATATTTAGCTACGCGCTCTCTGCTCCAGCTAGCTAACGACGAAGAAAGGGAATATCCTTCAGCTAGTGTTGAATTGAAGAAATCTTTCTACATTGACGATGTTTTGTCGGGTGCAAACACATTGGTCGAAGCGAAGAAATTGCGAGACGATCTAGTGAAACTGTTAGCTAAAGGAGGATTCGAGCTTCACAAATGGTGTGCCAATGATGATGAACTGCTTGAAGGCATTCCTCTGGAAGCTCGAGAGAAGCAGATGGCGTTTGAAAATTGCAATGTAAATGGAGTAATAAAAACGCTCGGATTATACTGGAATCCGACCAGTGATGAATTTATGTTCCGTGTTAGGGCGATTGATGATGATCTAAAACTGCCAACTAAGCGACAAGTGCTATCAGAAACAGCGAAGCTGTTCGATCCCTTAGGGCTTTTGGCACCGACAATTGTTATCCCGAAGCTTATTATGCAACAACTGTGGGTCGAGAAAATCGATTGGGATGAAACGATTCCTTCAACACTATTTGAACGTTGGAATCGCTTTCGATCAGAGCTGTGTGATATCAGCAACGCGAAGATTGAAAGAAGAGTGACAGTCGACGACACCGTGAAGATAGAACTACACGGCTTTGCAGACGCATCCACAATAGCCTATGGATGTTGTATTTATCTACGAAGCGTAAAGGTTGATGACACTGCGGAAATGAAACTTATCTGTGGTAGGTCTAGAGTAGCGCCATTAAAGGAAACACAACGTGGAGAGAAACCAGATGCGAAACCTTGTGAAATGACAGTCCCACGACTGGAGCTATGTGCTGCACTGCTCTTAGCACGGCAAATGAAAGCAGTTCGAGAAGCGTTGGCCGTAGATGCCAGCCAAGTAATGATGTGGTCAGATTCGATGATCGTACTTTCATGGCTACAAAAAACGAAACAAGACACGTCAGTATTCGTTCGTAATCATGTTGCGAAGATTCAAATGTTTACCTCCACTTCCACATGGCACCATATTCCAACAAAACAGAATCCAGCAGATGTGGTGTCGCGCGGTTTATTTCCAACGGAGTTGATGGATAGTATGTTATGGTGGAAGGGTCCACCGTTCCTGCAGACCACTGAGTACGACGAGAAATTTGTTACCGCTTATTTGTCTACTGAAGCACAGGTAATAGCTTGTTCGACAGCTGCCATTGCTATTCCAGAGAATCGAGCTTATGATGTGATTTTAGCGACAAGTAATTTTCGACGACTACAACGTGTTTTCGGCTACATAGCGAAATTTATCTTCAACTGTAGACGCAGAAGGATGGAAAGGCGTACTTGCGAGCGACTTGACAGTTATGATTTGAGAGAAGCTTTAAGGATCATGGTAATTTGTGTTCAACGTGTTGTATACGTAGAGGAAATCCATTGTATCCAGAAGAACAAATCAGTAAAGGGTAAGCTACGAAACCTTAATCCAATGCTTGATAACAATATTTTGCGAGTGGGAGGCCGAATCCGGCACTCTGACCTTCCCAAGGACCAGAAGCATCCGATGATACTACCAGAAAAAAACCATTTTACGGAATTGTTAGTAGACGCTTTGCATCGTGAACACTTACATGTCGGATTGAATGGTTTACTAGCCATTATCCGCCAGAAGTATTGGCCAGTTAATGCGAAAAGAACTATTCATCGTGTACTGAAACGATGCGTGACGTGCTTTCGAGCGAAACCAAAAACCCTTGAGCAATATATGGGAGATTTGCCGAGTTGTCGTGTAACAGCCGCGGCACCGTTTATCCGAACCGGTGTTGATTATGCAGGACCATTTTATCTTAAGCAAGGGCGAGGAAAGGCTGCAATGAAGGCGTACGTTAGTTTGTTCGTATGCATGTCTACGAAAGCAATCCATCTAGAACTAGTGACTTCCCTTACTACAGATGGATTTCTGGCTGCATTGCACAGATTCGTCGGTCGTCGTGGCAACGTTTTAGAAATGTTTTCCGACAATGGAACGAATTTTACTGGCGCTTGTAAGGATTTGATTGAACTCAGACAACTATTGAATTCGCAAGCTTTGCAAGGACGAATCGACGAGTTTTGCCAACTACGAGGAATTTTATGGCGGTTCAACCCTCCCAAGGCGCCGCATCAGGGTGGACTTTGGGAGTCTAATGTGAAGTCAATGAAGAATCATCTCTACAAATCGCTTTCTGAAAGTTACATGACGTACGAAGAAATGAACACTCTCTTAATTCAGATTGAAGCAATTCTCAATTCGCGACCACTGATTCCGATGAATGATGATCTCTTTGACTACGAAGCTCTCAGTCCTGGACACTTTTTGATAGGTCGGGAACTGACAGCTGTTGCCGAACCTTTTTATGACGGACTAAAGGACGGCGTAGTATCCAGGTACCAGTTGGTGCAAAAACGGAAACAATGTTTTTGGAGACGCTGGTCGAATGAGTATGTTACGACTCTGCAAAAGAGAAGCAAGTGGACGAAGGAGCCCGCTTTGTTACGCCCAGGCCTACTGGTAATCCTAAAGGAGGACAATGTACCTCCCCAAATGTGGAAATTGGGTCGCATTTCTGAAACACACCCGGGAAAGGACGGCGTGACACGAGTTGTGACTATACGAACTAGTCGGGGAACGTATCGAAGACCTACTACGTAGATAGCTGTATTACCGATTCCAGACAACGATACCGCGATACCTGCAGAGGAAAATTGAGGCGTCTGCCTCACCCCGGGGTGAATGGTTGTTCAAATCATTGTTTACCCAAAGTGAAAAAATGTTTACAGTGTAATGTATTTATCTTGGTTCCCACCTTTTTTATTTACAGGCGCTAGCTTGAATTTTCTTGAGACTGTAAGCCGGAAGATCGAAGGAGTGAAAAATAAAACTTAATAAATATTCACGCAGTTAAGACGTGTTTTTACGTTTATACAATACAGTCCACTGACTCTTTTTTCGCACTGAGTTATCCGATGAACAGTAAGGATACACTGGAATTTCCCATATAAATCGGTACAATCGTAATTCCTCAGAGGCTAAAAACTATTGAAATGGTCACCAAATTACTTCAAATCGCAGATCTAGATCACTGATTGCCAATCAAACATTCTTTGAATATATTGTCCACTATCGACGATTCCGGAAGTCCGGAATTCCGGGCTTATTCCACAATTAAAGTTACATCGGTTCTTCGGTGATGACTGAACCGATTTTCTCAAACCAAGTCTCAAATGAAAGGTAAAATACACAGTTGAGTATTGCGTCGCCGCCCCTAACCCCCCCCCCCCTTGCCTTGCTCTTACACCTCACTCCTTCATCACTTCCCTCCCCATGGACCACCCTCACGCCCGCATGTCCTTCATCCACCCCGTATACCGAAATAAGATGAAGGATTTCTGACGCATCCTCCACTCCCACTCTACTAACCCCCCATTCCCTCCACTTTCAAACCCATTCCACCAACATTTCAAAATATAATCACATGAAGATAACATTGAACTCATGCTGATTAAGCTAATTAAATATTATTCTTTTGCCTTTCTCATATAGAAAGGTTATGCAATTGCTGCAAAAACCGACTTTCTAACCGCGGCCCGGAGGGCCGAGTCTCATATAACATTCGACTCAGTTTGCCGAGATCGCAAAATATCTGTGTGTATGTATGTGTGTATGTATGTGTATGTATGTATGTATGTATGTATGTATGTATGTATGTATGTATGTATGTATGTATGTATGTTTCTCGGAGATGGCTGAACCGATTTTTACAAACTAAGATTCAAATAAAAGGTATAATATTCCCATAGGTTGCTATTGAATTTCATTTTCAACCGACATCTTGTTCCGGATTACGAGTTGAAGAGTATGGTTACAAAACAAAATTTGTTGATTTGTCCACATCGGTTTCTCGGAATTTTCTGAACCGATTTTGACAAACTTGATTTTAAATGAAAGGTCCATCAGCTGCTGTTGAATTTTGTGTGGATCCGAGTTCTGGTTCCTGAATTACAGGGTGATACGTACGATCACGCAGCAAATCCCGATTCTAACGAATTCTGCGATGAATGTAAAAAGGTGATTTTTTTCCAAAATGTAAACACAACTGTTGAATTTGTAGATCTAGGTCACCAACAGTCATTCAAAGTCTCTTTGGCCACACTGGGCACCATCGACGGATCCGGAAGCATCCAAATTCAGAATAACGGTTATATTGGTTTCTCGAAAATGGCAAGACCGATTTGATCAACTTAGTCTCAAATGAAAGGTGTTGGGTCGTCGGAAACTGATATTAAATTCCATCTCCATCCGACTTCCGACTCCGGAGTTACGGGTTGTGGAGTGCGATCACATAGAAAACTCCGATTCAAACCGATGCCGCGATGAATGCAAAGAGGTGCTCTTATATATACTTACCAAGTGTAATAAGAATGAAAGACATTTCCATAATGTTATATTGTACGAACCAGCTATTAAATCATAGTTTGGAGAAATGAGAAAGGCACAATTGCACCTCTAGGTGGATTAAAACAGGTTTTTTTAACCTAATGTTACATTCTTCATTCTATCATTGTTCTATGGTTTCTTAGAACAATTTTAGCTCAATTTGATTTGTTTTAGTTTTTATTTTCCTTGAAAATTACGAGTTTAAAGACGATCATCAGACTCTCTCTTTAAAAACACATAGGAGCAGTGGTCCACATTTTAGCAGAAAATTATATTTTCCGCAAATTCATTTCATACTATCTGATTTGGAGGAAGCGAGAAAATGTTTGAAGACAGTAGAGTGTTTAAGGGATTGTTTATTGGTTCAAAGTAGCATTTCTATTATAGCAAATATGGGAAAATTCAAATTTTTAAGTGCATTTTATCAAGTATTTTGATTTGAGTAGTCAACGAAACAAAGGATACATCAAATAAAATGTTCTGAGGAATCCAAAAATGATAGATTTTGAGCAAGACAAGAGTCGGAAAAGAATCCCGAGCAAAAAAAATCAATTATCATAACATATAAACAAAAGGGTCTGGCGGATTTGATGAAATTCTAAAAAGTTATTATAACAGGTTTCAACCCTATGTTGGCTACGACACTATCGATCGAGATCAGCTATGGCAGATTATGCACGAGTACGGATTCCCGGACAAACTGACGCGATTAGTGAAGGCGACGATGGATCGGGTGATGTGCGTAGTACGTGTCTCAGGGACGCTCTCGAGTCCCTTCGAATCACGCAGAGGGTTACGGCAAGGTGATGGTCTCTCGTGTCTGTTATTCAACATCGCGCTGGAAGGTGTAATAAGAAGAGCAGGGATCGACACGAGTGGTACGATTTTCACAAAGTCCGTTCAGCTACTTGGCTTCACCGATGACGTTGATATTATTGCACGAAACTTTGAGAAGATGGAGGAAGCCTACATCAGACTGAAAAGAGAAGCCAAGCGCGTCGGACTTGCCATCAACACGTCGAAGACAAAGTACATGATAGGAAAAGGTTCACGAGAAGAGAATGAGAACCGCCCGCTTCGAGTTTGCATCGGTGGCGACGAAATCGAGGTGGTTGAAGAGTTCGTGTACTTGGGCTCACTGGTGACCGCCGACAATGATACCAGCAGAGAGATTCGTAGACGCATCGTGGCAGGAAATCGTGCTTACTTTGGCCTCCGCAAGACACTTCGGTCGAACAGAGTTCGCCGTCGTACGAAGTTGACCATCTACAAGACGCTGATTAGACCGGTAGTTCTCTACGGGCAAGAGACCTGGACCATGCTCGTGGAGGACCAACGCGCACTTGGTGTCTTCGAACGGAAAGTGCCGCGTACCATCTACGGTGGAGTGCAGATGGAAGACGGCACATGGAGACGGCGAATGAACCATGAGTTGCATCAGCTGTTGGGGGAGCCGCCCATCTGTCATACCGCGAAAATCGGACGACTACGGTGGGCCGGGCACGTAGCCAGAATGTCGGACAATAGCCCGGTGAAAACGGTTCTCAATTGCAATCCGACCGGTACAAGAAGACGTGGCGCGCAGCGAGCACGATGGATCGACCAGGTGGAAGACGATTTGCGGACCCTTCGCAGACTGCGTGGCTGGTGACGCGCGGCCATGGACCGAGTGGAATGGAGGAATCTTTTGTATACGGCACAGGCCACTTCGGCCTTAATCTGTTAATAAATAAAAAAAACCCTATGATGGCTCAAAAACTCAATTATTTAAAATAAATTAAAAAATATTGGTTTAAATATTTTCACAACTCGGTAGATGCGAAAAATTGTAACGTTTTCTATATCGTAGCATTTTTAAGGCAAAATCTAGTAATATTTAGTGCATTGATCGCAAATCCAAAAAGAAAGTATTAAAAATTTCAGCCAATTTCAGAAGATTTATGTACAAAGACAGTTTCATCTCACTTACCATGGAGGTAGGAAGCAGATATTAGGCCAATGTACTTATAATAAGTGTACTAACGAACACTGTAATCATTGAAATTGGTACACATCAAAATGACTTCTCGCTCAAAGGGATGCACGTTTGTGAAAAAAGCTCTAAATTTAAGTATTAAACAATACATAAACATAACTAATTGAATTCAAAGAACACAAATAAATCATTAACTATGAAATTATTTACTGATACTAATTATTCATCAATTTTCAAAAAAAAACTAGTTTTGTATATCGACATATAAACGAGTAATGAAGTGTTCATAAGTATATAAACATAGATATTTATTTTTCATATTAAAAAAAGTTCTGGAACCTAAGGAAAAAAATTAAATGCTTGTCTCGTTTAAATTAGAAGCAAGTTTCCGGATAGTGAGTACTTCAGTGATATTGATTTGTTTGTGGTAATATTGTTCTGCCAGAGACAATAAAATGCCCCGAGTAAAAATATTATTTTAATTTTAAATTTAAATCATCCCGAAGTTGGCTAAATATCGGACATTGGTGTCTTTGGAGCTATTCATTAACGTAACAAGCGCCTCCTTCTGATACTGAATGTCCCAAGATCCATCCCCCTTAAAGTGATATATCTTCTGAGAGCTTTTCATTGAAACGCAATTTTCAAAATATTCATCGAAATGTTAAAAAAAATATTGTTCTATCATTATATAATTATATAATTCCCGATGGAACATTTCAAATTAAGTCTGAAAGAGGAGTATCTAAGCATTCAATTAGTGAATATTTCAGCGATACTGATTTTTTTGTCTAAATATTGTTCTACCAGTCATTGTATACCTCAATGACTTTGGAAGGATTGAAAACTTTTTTAGAGATTTATGCAGGTTTAGCCAGGGTTCGTCGCGTATTTACCGCACCCGCGCCGCAAAATCTGCGGTGCTGTGAGACACTTTTTCCCGCAGATGCGGTGTGGGAAAGAGCTTTTACCACTCGGTTTTACCGCAACCGCACCGCAAAAAAATAATTGATGAAGTGATAATTTTGATTATTCTAAATTGATAAACAGACTGCTATTACGAAAGAAAATCTAACTGTGTCCGAAATATTTTGACGCTATTATTTTTGCGACATATTTTGGACTAGTTATTTTATACTTCTAAGTAAAACTTCACAATCTAACCATTTCAAATACATAAAATGCAAGATCCAAATAGAGACAAAATTATTAGATCGCTTAAAAACAATAAATTTTTACTCATATCCAATTTAAAAGTGCATCCCATCTCTCGATTTCTGTTCTGTTGGAAATCGTGGAATTATGAATCGTTTTTCGATATCAATTATTCAACTGTGAATTTTGACTAATTTAAAGGAATTAGAGATGAACTAATTATGCTGGGACTTAAACACAACCCAAAGAATATAATTATCTTCATCAAACCAATCGAATATGGAGTAATTGGCAGTAAAGGATACAAATGTATGAAAGCGTCCAAAATAAGGAGGGGTCCAAATTAGGCGGATTATCCTATCACATCGTATCATCACATCTTCTATGATTGCTGTGTAAATTCAATGTGAATTTTTCTGCAGTCAATTTTATTGAACTCTTTCTCAAAAAGTATGCTACATTAATTTTTTTAGCGTACTTCCATTCAAATTTACTATAATTTTCTACCAAATTAAATCCTAATATTTTTCAGTTAAAACGATTTTGTAGCTTTTTTTGCCAAATACCACATAGTTTGACTCCCGTTCACTTCAGTTGAAGTTTTAGCCATTAGCTCTTTGGAAAAATATTAGAGGAAAATACATTAAATGCTAGAACTTTCGAACTAGCCTTTAGAAAATTACACATCATACATTTTTAAAGGGAGCAATCTTAGTTTTTAAATGAGAATACATCTGTTTCTTGTAGAATGCGGAAGTTAGAGTTTTGGGATATTTTGTCCGTAAAACCCCCTATTTTTAAAAATTATTTCTGCTGTATGCTACAAATCATACATTTTTTTGCAGTTTTTCTAATGTTCAATAATTCTGTACCGGTTGAGACCGGATTAGATGTTAAGCGTTCAAATTCATGCAAACAATGCAATATTTTCATTCTTCAAAACCGTTTTAAGTGGTTATTTTGCGTTTCCCATAATCCTTGGTAAATTTGTTGATGGAATTGAAGATATCTTCAGAAAACTCTGGGTTACAATGGGTTAAAGTTATCATCTGTTTGGAGCCTTACAAATCCTCCGGCTCTGATAGTATTCTTCCAATATTTCTTCAAAAATCCATTTCTTCGGTAGATATAATTTTCCCGGACCTATTAAACATCCTAAGATACAACCTTATCCTTGGGTACGCTCCCAAAACCAGATGGCAAAAAATGGCACTATCTAAGGTTGAAATCAGCACTTTTTAAAACAAATCTAAAAATTGCTTGACCGCCATACTCGAACGGAGCACTTATGCAATGTTCCGCTCAACATGCACCAGTCTGCTGATCAAATGGGCTAATAAACGGAAGCAGCACTGCATACGTTAATGACACCAAGCCTCGCCTTCCTCAAAACGCTATCCGCCGTGGAATGGTACTAGGTAACAAAATAACGGTACGATAGAAATGTAATAAGTACAATCTATTCTAGACATAGATAATAGTTTATTTTGATAAATTATTTTCATCTTACACTGTAGAGAAGTACAAGCTAGTGTTAAATTATGTGTCTATGGATTACTGTAACGAGATAACTGAATTTCAAATTTTAAAAAATAACACTTTCACTTCAAGTAACTGGTTCACTTTGAAAACAAAACAAATAATCCGAACAAAAATAGTAGCTGGAAACTGAGTGTGGAGAGTAAATAGTAAAAACTTCAAATTAAACGCCTTCACTAACTTCTTCCGTTTCGACAGCAGTCTTTTTAGCTGGGGAACCATCAACCTCAGCCTCAGCATTATCAGGCTTCTTCCGCTTAATAAGGTGGGAAATGTCTTTTGGCTTATCCGTTACTTTCGAGCTCGACGCGATTCCATTACTTGAAGAAGAGGATGAAGCGAGTTCTGCAGCGCCATCGGTTCCATTCATGGTTCCAGTTTTGACGATAATTTTGGAAAGTTCACGTTTAAGTTCTTCGATGGACTGAAATAGTAGAATAAAATTTTGGTAAGTGGATTGAACACGTTGATCCGACATCTAGACTTGTCCGATTTGGCTCAAACTAGGAGCAACTACTTCTGGTGGGACTAGGACTCGATTCAGGGATGGGGTAATTGTGTTTTCAAAAATTCATTTTATTTTTGGGCGGTCTAGTATGACATGAAAATTCGGTAAAATTCACAAATGGTGTCGTTACATTTGTCATGACTAATTACAACTAACCAAGCATGAGAAAATCCGTTAACTCGCACGGCAGTGGCTGTTTATCACTAATGCTGATTTTGTTTTTAGATCAGAGTTGCTCTATGTTCGATCGGAGCTGTCATTTTTGTATGGATATTGTAAATATTAGAGCGAACCTAGGGCGACTCGATTCTAAAACCGAAAACAGCATAAGTAACCTAAAACTTATGCCCCACCTATCAGTGAATTACATACCAAAGAGTCACTAGATGTGCGAAATAACGATAACGCTGTATCTCCAAAGAGCAACGTAGAATCTTTTGCTGGACTAACCTTTAAATACAAACCCCTTTTATCAAAATTTTGGAACAGGAGTAATAGTTTGAATGTTAGTAACTTTTAGTGTACGGAGTCACACTTTTTTGGCACTAATCAGTCGTATGTTCACCAGTTTTGAGTGTTCCTTTTTACTCTAATAACTGGTTGGCGAACCAAGGATTTTAAAATATCGAAAAAAGTATTTTTCAGAATCAAAACACTCAATTTTAATACCTGAATGCAAAACGCATCGTTCTAGAATTAGCTAGATATTATCAGTAAAGAAAGAACTACTGGAAACCTCTAATCCATTGGTGTATTGGTTCTTGAAATATCGTGCTCATCGCAAACACAAAAATGAGGGATTTTCCGAGATAATATGACTCTCTTCAATTTCTACTATTTTCTAATGAATTTGTAGGAGTATAACTATATCGTTGAAGAATCTGAAACCACTGCACTGCCCATGATCGCATATCAGTCCCATAAATATACGAAATCCCATAGAAAACGGAACAACTATGCGATCATGGGTAGTGCATTGTATCACGTCCGATAGCATAATCCCTATGAACGTTATCTTCCCATAAAAACATATTTGAACTAACCGTTTTAGTTGTTTCCTCCACCTCTCGACTCCTTTCGACGATTTCCTGCATAGTTTCTTTAAGATCTTTGATGGTGGCTCTCGTTTCTTCAGTCTGATCCTTAGCCTTTTCTAGATCAATAACTTTACCCAGCTCGATACAAGCTTCACGGAAGTATTTGATTGATTCCGGAAATTCGTTCAGCATCATGTGACATAGACCAACTTTGTAATCAATTTCTGCGATTAGCCGACTGTTTGGTTCTCCAATTTTACCGTATATCTCAAGCGATTTTTCTGAAAATATTTAAAAATGATCATCAAACGAATAATTACATCTTGACGGCTTTATTTCAACTTACTGTAGTCATTGATTGCCAGAGAGTAGTTGCTGTTCTCAAATGATATATTTGCAAGCTCCATGTAGCATTCAGCCAAATTAGTTGCCGATTTATCGGCTTGCGTTTCGAAAATTTTGACGGCTAACTCAAGGATCTCCCAAGCTACTTCTAGGCTGCCTCCACCTTTTTCGTCTTCACCTTCGTCAGTTTCTTCAGGCTCTTCAGTGCCATTAGAAGTTGATGGACCAGGCTGTGGCTCAGCTTGTGCCGACGTGGAAGACGCTTCCTGATCGTCGTCTTTTTTCGCTTCATCGTTTTCAGTCGAACTTTTCTCGGAAGCTTCCTCGCTCGCCTCCGATTTTTCACCAGAATCCTCTGTTTTCTTTTCTTCTTTCTCTCCCTGAGCCTCCTCCCCCTGCTCGTCATTGCCCTCTTCTTCTTCATTATCTTCCCCGCCTTCCTCGTCATCCCCCTCGTCATCATCCTCTCCCTCAGCACCCTCTTCCGGAACAAGTAGATTATTTTCCTCTTTAGATAGGGCAATCAATGCCTTGGCATACACCAGATAAGGTTCGCCACACTCTTCAGCAGTTGGACCATAAAGTTCGGAGTAGATGGCGCAACAAGCGCTAAGATCGTCAGCAGCATCCGAGTACTGTTTCATACAATAATTTCGACTGCCCCGACCGAACAGTTCCTTAGCTTCAGCGATTTTTTCCTCCTTCGTTAGGAGTTTTTCCGATTTCTCTGCCATGGTGATGCTAAGATGTGATGATTAATCTGAAAATAAAAAGAATCACAATAATTAATTGTCACGGTGGTTCAAAAAAGTCCAACATTTTCTATTACATATAATGCATTATTCTGTGGAAAATGCTAAACATTACTAAAGCCAGTTGCAAACAGTTACTTATATTATTAGGACATTTTACAATATATTTCATCAAAAAATTGAAACAAATGTGTTCTGCATTGAATACATGAATAAGTTATGAAGTGGTAGCTGAAATTTTACTTGTCAAAATCATGATCTTTAAAAATGCGAAGGAAAAAGTGACCTTCTTGTCTTGTTTATAAAGATCATGCCTTTATACTAAAACTTTATTTGCCAGTGGCTTAGGTAGGCGGGAACAAAATCATTTATGCACGTATTTTTATGAAATGTAATGCAGTGCCATCCACACACATTTTGGACTTTACAACTCTTTGGAGCAAATATGAAAAATTTCAAAACAAATAACTTTGCAAAATAAAACTTTTTGCTCGAAATCTTCGGTCAAGATAGAACAGATCTTTATTAGTATAAACTTATCTAGATTGGATAAGTTTATTGGATCAATTTTACCCGCGATACTTTACACTGGCTTTTACTTTTCTGTTTGTCGAAATTGGCTTTCAGACCCACTGTGCTACGTACGCAGGATTTTGGGACAATTTTCATGGAGTTTAAGAATTTTATTTAAAATAATTGCAATTTAGCGAAAAGCCAAAAAATTGTGCATTTCTAATGTTACCGAAAACGGCTTTTGGGAATCAAAGGTCTGTGTTTTTTGTAAATCCTTTCAAACCGAAAATGATTTCCAATATCTCTATAAAGCTGTTAATAGTTAGCTTTGCTAAAATTTTAACTTTTATGGAATACCGAAAATGGCCGTATCAGTACCCTCTTGTCAGCTGTGTCAAAGAAACGTAATAAAATATTAGGGACAAAGCAGACAGAGTTTCTGCATCCACTACGAAAATTCAATGGAATATCGAAAATGCAATAAAAAATGAAATTTCACCCGAGCGACCATATATGTATAATACATTCATATATGTATTTGTATACGTTTAAAACTGAAAATTTCACTTTCATTGGTGTTAACTTACTATCGCGATCAAAATAAACAGATTTAAAGATTCGTGTTGCTGAATTAAAAAAAAAATAACGCCTACTAAAATAAGGATGCAGAATTCTACTGACGCTGTCTAACAAAGAAAATTATTCTAGTTGGAATGTTCGACTGTGCTATGTGACTATACCACAATGTACCGTACCTACTTTAATTATTACAATCACTTCTTAGTTTTAGTTAAAAAGACATCTTAAAGCTGAAGCTGCAAACAGAGCGTATCAAAACAGACCGACTACAATAAAAACACTTCACGTTTATCACAAAAGATGTGGATTGATAACAATGAAACACGCACCACAATCACGTGCTCGCATGTCCTGTCGCGAGACCCGGCAGCAAAAATATGATACACTTAACGCGGAGGCCAACTGACACACGACACACGGTTTTAGTCGAAAGCCGGCCGATCCATGACAGCTGAAGGCATCAAACACAGACCGTTCTATTGATTTTCCGTTCCAGAGCAATCGCGACACTGCGCACGCTTTGGGTCCACCTGCAGGTGTGGGTGTATAAGTGCTAGAAAACAGAGTAAACATTGGGCGAAATGCTTTCCTCCCCACAATCTGGCCATCGTAACTCGAGTCCCTGCGAAGTGTAGTTCGCCCAGCAAGGGTTATAGTATCGCGAACGCTTGACACGTAAAGACCTAACTAAAACCTAGTCCGTCCTGACACAGCTGCAGAGTGTTGGGAAGAAGTAGAAAACAGGGTAGAAAATTTAAGAATCCTATGAAAAAATCTAAATCAGTCTTTGTTTTTCGAAAACAGGCTGGCCTTTGAATGTATTCATGTGTTTAAGATTAAATCTGCTGATTGCGACAAGAGGAATTAGGTTTCGGTAGTATAATGCAAAACCTGTGTGATTAGTTTTAGATAACACTAAGTGAGGATCTAATTTGTATCTCCGATAGAGTTGATTCGACGGGCTTTCATCAACGCTGTCCTAAGTAGAAAAGTGCACATCGTGAAATTACATCACTAAAATTTAAGTTAGTAGGAATTGTGGGCTTTGCAAATACTGAACCCTACCAAAGTGAAAAATATATGGTTAATGTTCTACTTATACTCCGCATAAGCAGTATAAACCAGATTCTGTAGGTAGTGTGATGCGATTCACTACGACTTGAAAAGAAATATTCTGGGATTTACCGAAAAGGACACATGCGCCACGTAAAAAACGTGCTGTGACCAACAAAACTAGCGTAAAATAGATTACAGGCTGTGCTTGAAAGGTAAGAACATTATTGATATTAGATCAGTTATGCACAGAGAAAATAAATGTACAGAAATCGTTTGCTACCGCAAAGTTCAGTGTTCCGTTTCTTTTTTTCGCGATTTGATCGAACGATTTTCGTATTGATTGAATGGATCATAATTAATCACGTTGAACTTGTGTTTACTGACAGCTCGATATAGTCTAATTGCGATTGAATCCAACTGAAACTGGATTTGTTACGGTAGCAAGTGTTGGTTACATTCAACCCGATTCATTGGTTGATTTATTGCAACAAATAATCCAAATACAAAATAACTTAGTATATTCAAGCTTCACTACATGATGCAAAGAGGCACTATTCACTGGAAACTTGGGATTTTTGTCAGATCCAAGAATATTTATTTTAGCTAACATGGTAAAGTTATGCTGCCAAGAACATGTACATTAGGGTGGGGCATTGTTATATGGAAAAACGTAATCATAGTCACATCAACCGAGCACAGCACTTTTTTGGTTCCTTTTGGGGTCCCAAACAACTGTGCAAAATTTGGGGTCGATTGGTGTTGACCCGGCGTAGCGCATTGCGTTTGAAATTTGTATGGAGATTAGTATGGGAAAACCTACATTTTTGCATTTTTAATTTTACAGACTACAATTCTTCCTTCAGTATGCAAACAAATAGATAGAAGTGTAGTCCAGGATATGCTGAACAACTTTGCCGAAGGATGTATGGTGTTAGAATATCTCTAAGCCAAGTTATAGCTGTTCAAAGTTCGATACATCGAATTAAATGTCAAAAATCATTTTTATTGCCAACACTGCCGGTGTACCACGGTATTTCATATAGCATTCCAAAATAACATTATATATTTTAGTTTTACCACATTGGTATGTTTGGATGAATTATTCAAAAGCCTTAGCTCAATTTCATGAGCGTAGGTAGTGGAGCAATAGGGCGTAGTGAGGGGTGAGGGGGGATGGGGGGGGACTTTAATATGTAGAAATTCGTACTGAAATGTTGTCGAGGTGGAATGTTCATATGAATTATTTCAAAACAATTACACAATGTCCTACGCATAATAGTAACGATGAAATAAAACATACTGTATCCCTTTACCTTGACTTTTATCAATAGAAGTTACGTTACAGACTGAATCAACTGATGTCGAGTTGATATGTCAGAGAATTGCATTGATTATATTTCAGTTTAATAGGCACTATGATTTGATGAGAGGCTCATTTCGATGCTGTTCGATCACCTGTAGCAAAAATTGTTGTAGGGATCTGGTGGATTTCATTTTGAAATCCAGAAATTAGCTTCACGCTTCGTGATCGAACAGCATAGAAATGAGCATGCTATCAAATCATAATGTGTATTAACAGTTATGTGTCCAACAAAAAACACCTTTAACAGGCCAACGAGGGTACCCGGGTACCCACAAATTGAAATGCTCATAACTATGGCTTCCTTTAACCGATTTGGACACTTTTAGATGTTTTGGATTCAGGAACTCGTCTGCTTTTTGATTTTGTACAATAGAACCGGAATAATGGATCTGGTTTTTGGTAATCCGGATTTTCCGGAGTAATGTTCCAGTACTAGGATATGATTTGTAAATTTTAATAATGTCCTAGCAATATGAGTATCAAAACTCTTCAAATTGTCTCGGAGGTCTGTTTTTTATTGTTACGGGGCCCTATGGCAATTTGAAAAATGGAGTTGGAATGGAATGGCCACTCACGGCCTCACAGGAACCTGCTCCGGAATGTCCGTTCCGGGGTCAAATCACCAAATGGTTCCAAAACTACGAGATGCAGCCTACTGATACAATTCCATGAATTTTGATGCCCATATTGCTAGTATTCCATTGAAGTTCGCAAATAGTACCCCCGCACTGGAACCTGCTTCCGGAAACCCGGATTCCCGGGAACCGAATGGAGTAACCCGATTCATTTTTACCAAGTCCAAAAGTGGATGAGTTCTTGAATCCAAAACGGCCCAAAGTATCGAAATCGGTTGGATATTACCTTAGTTATGAGCATTTTAGTTTTGTGGGTACCCGGGTACCCACGTCGGCCTGTTACGTAGTAAAAAAAATCAGGAGCCCCTCCTCACTCCCACCCTTACTATATCAACAATATTATTAACCCAAAAGCTTGACTTAGTGAAGTTCTAAGATGTCACAAAATTTCAATTTCCAGCTATGGATAAAACATAGGAATTTAATTAATTGAAACTTAAAAAGGTACCCGGGTACCGCATCGGACACACAACGGTTAAACCGAAATATAATCCTCTGACATATCAACGCGACATCAGTTGATTCAGTCTGTAACGTAACTTCTATTGATAAAAGTCAAGGTAAAGGGATGCAGTATGTTTTATTTCATCGTTACTATTATGCGTAGGACATTGTGTAATTGTTTTGAAATAATTCATTTGAACATTCCACCTCGACAACATTTCAGTACGAATTTCTACATATTAAAGTCCCCCCCATCCCCCCTCACCCCTCACTACGCCCTATTGCTCCACTACCTACGCTCATGAAATTGAGCTAAGGCTTTTGAATAATTCATCCAAACATACCAATGTGGTAAAACTAAAATATATAATGTTACTTTGGAATGCTATATGAAATACCATGGTACACCGGCAGTGTTGGCAATAAAAATGATTTTTGACATTTAATTCGATGTATCGAACTTTGAACAGCTATAACTTGGCTTAGAGATATTCTAAGACCATACATCCTGCGGCAAAGTTGTTCAGCATATCCTGGACTACACTTCTATCTATTTGTTTGCATACTAAAGAAATAATTGTAGTCTGTAAAATTAAAAATGCAAAAATGTAGGTTTTCCCATACTAATCTCCATACAAATTTCAAACGCAATGCGCTACGCCGGGTCAACACCAATCGACCCCAAATTTTGCACAGTTGTTTGGGACCCCAAAAGGAACCAAAAAAGTGCTGTGCTGAAAAAACGATCATTTTGCCCCACCCTAATGTACATACAACCGGAATGAACTATTTCGCTATTCAATGTTATTCATTGCCATTGATTGGTGCTTACATATGTGTAACTAATTCACGGGTATTCGTCTATTTTGCTCGGTAAACTGTGAAATACACTTACTTTCATTAAAAATATAAGAAGAAAAATTATAGAAAGGATTTTGTTATGTGAGGGGATTAAAAAACTAATGCATAAAGATAATAAATACTAAAACTCCTCAAAATACATTCCCAGTTATAAGAAATGTTATAGTAGGGTAACGAGCCGTCATATTTCTATTATCACCCTTCCCCTATTGAAGCCATTGGTTAGAGCAGCGTCTGCCATCTTTGTTCAATGCATTGGGCTAAATGGTAGAGTGACAATTGGGGCACTACAACAATGGATATACAAGAGCTCAGAGCATTAAAAACAAAACGTTAACAATACAATTTCTTTAAGGAATTTTCACAGTCTTCACAGTTGATTCTTAGTGTAAAGGATATTGCGTGACTTGTGCTACGATCTCACTGAGACTGAAAATCCTTTTTGGTTGGGGTTCAAGCATGTGCCGACTGGTTTATAAGACCATAAGCGCCACACACTCTTTTGGTCGCAAAAAATTATTGACTTTAGTACAACGCAAAATGTGGAACTGTTCAAATATGTGGTACTTTTGAAGAATTTATATTCATAGAAATAATTTAAAATACCGCAATTTAAAAATAATGGTTATTTCGGCAGGACCTGATAATTGTATAATGCTCAAAAGAAAATATTTGATAACTGTGTTATACTTTAATATTGAAAAAAATTAGTAATTGTTACATTCCGTATGTTTCAGTTTACATATTTCTTTCGTTTTCAAATTTGCAAAGAAGTTATATATTTTAGAGAATAACAACTATCCCTGCAAAACAGTTTGAAAAAATTGTTCACTAAGTGAAAAAAATCACTTAACATTGAATTCTGATATCTGCTAATTTACGTTTGTTAAATGTATCAGTGGTGACACCACCTAAATAACTTGAATATCGCTTCCAACACATAAACTAGAACACATCACACTTCTTCAGTATTTCCGAAGAAAATTTTTTGGTTCCTCGGTTTTTAAATTGCAATAAATCCGATTCCTAGGAAATTTTTGTTAAACTCATTGCGTTGATGAGTATGGTCCACTTTCTCGATTTTTCTGTTAGTTGGATTTGGGGGATTCCATGAGAAACCGGGCGACCGCAAAATGTGACCATCCCCGAAACTTTGCAATTGTATTCGGTTTTTGAATTTCCATGATTTTCTCTGGCATTTGCAATATTTTGATGCAAGAGCAATTTTTCAAAAGGGCGTAGACGTTTCTGCGTGCATTACTTTAATTTTATTGTTTGCTCGATTGCTGTATTTTTAACAAAATGAACAAAATATATATGCACTGAAAAAAATGCTGCGACATTTTTCCTAAAAACAAAAATTTATGTTAAACACTTAAATTGCAAAAAATATGTTTCTCAGTATCATTTCAAATCAAAATGCATTTAACAAAAAATTTCCAAAATGCGATAGTTGTCGAGATTCATGGAATTTCACTGAAACAAAAACAATTAATTCGTATAATTATGCCCTTGTTAAAAGTTATTCGCGTTTCCCCATCATAAAATGCCAACAATATAATGTTTATCGTTTAAAAGACGTAAAAGAAACATTTTTAGTGTGTTAGGATCATGGAGAAACTTAACAAATACTTTTCACATATTTTTATAATTCAAACTATGTATTTGCAGTCAAAAATACACTTCTTTAGACGAATTTCGCGCCAACTCGAACAAATGTTGGCAGCACCCTCTCAGATTTTAATGAAACTTTCTGTACATGAGAACTTTGTCACAAAAAGCCACTTTGCATACTTTGTTTTTCCAAAAATGATCTAGACTGTCGTTTGAAAAGGGCCAAACTTTTTTTACCATTTTTTTTTCAAATGGCTGTAGTCTAAAATGACAAGTCCTACAAAAAAAATGTTGTAGGAGTGCTTTTACAAAATAATCAAATTCTTGAATAAAAACATTAAAAAAACTCTTCATCGACTCCTACACTGAAAAAAAATCTATTTTAAAAACTTAAAGTCGATTTACAAAAAACCCCATTTTTGATTTGGATAAAATTTTGTTCCAAGATAGGTAATGTTTCCTACCTACCGTCAAAATTTCAAGTTGGGCACTTTCAAAGAAAAAAAGTTATTTGAAAAACACTGTCCAAACTGAATTTTTTCTTCAGTGTATTTTCATTGAAAACTAAACCAATGAATATCATAATCATCTCAGAATTCAATAAAACTCAGTTTGTGAGAAGATATTGTCCAATTTAGCCACCAACTATACTTTTATCAAGGGGATTTTCATCACCTTTTCGTTTTTCATAAAATCGAAATTTATTTTACTACTTTATCTGAAAGTACAACTCTTCAAGAATGTTTTCTCAAATTTTTATAGAGATCCGAGAAATAGATCGAAAGTTACAGCGCTTCCAAGCGCGCTTCGTCTACCAAGAGCAGTGGTAATTCGAAATTTTAAACTCGATTATCTCGAAATGTCGTTTTACTAAAAATGGTTTTTCCGTGATCACGATTACCGAAAATCTACGCAATCGATTTTCTTAATTTCTTTTTCAATTGATCGTAATTAATTTGTCTCGTACTTAAACGATCCCTTTTTTATGCATAAATTTTTGTTTCACAAACAAGAATTTTTAGTACAATTTTTAGAGCTTAAAACAGCGATTTTTTACTAAAAACGTTGTCAAATGCAGGAAAAAACTATTATTTATTCAACTAATCGTTAAGGTATGAGGAATTCTCATATACTAATGAAAATTTTTGAGTTTTGGGATTTTAGATAATCTATTGGCCTTCAATCGTGATCACCGCAAACCTCTTAAATAAAAGAGGGTTCCGGGCTAGGGGCAGATCACTCTAAGAATGTATAACAAATTTGCATCAAATTAGAAAAAATCCATTTAATTTCCATTTTTGCATCAGCTTGGCACTCCCTCACAGAAAAGTTTGTTTAACAAACGTCCTACGCTGATCCACTTTGTTCGACGTTTCGTTAATTGTAGGGCTAGTTTTTCTGTAGGGTTTTGACGTCTTACACGTAACGCAAACCACATTGCAGGCAACGCAAAAACATTGCACGCAACGCAAAATACATTATGAATTTCTATTTTGATGGAAATAAATGCATTTAATTTCGCTGATTTTTAAAAATGCATCACAATTGATCTGCCCCTAGGTTTCGGGGAAATTTCTATGCAAGGAAAATATTTTTGGTTCATCTTCTGAATTAGCATTCCTTTTTGCCTCTACTTTGCCACCAGGAATAGGCACAAAACTGTGGAATTTCTGAGTGCCAGATATTGTTTGGCGTTATTATAGTTGTTATACAATTCTTCGAGTTCTTCTGACATTTTGTTCTAGTGTTCAGTGGATATGCAGAAGAAATTTAATTTTTGATATTTTTATCAGTTTGTTCAATTGCCCAGTTATATAACATTCGGGGAGTTGTTGTGGTATTTTCACAGTCGCGATCAAGGCTGGCTCTTTTTGCCATTCGATTTAAAGTGCCACTAATAGCATCACGGGGTTCTTTTTTCCATGGGATGTTGCAAAAAATGCCATTCTGCACTTAAATCATACTTTGACTGGAATCTACACAAGCTTGCAAAGTTTATCTTATTTTTGTATTGTGCTGCTGCTCTATCAGACATAAAATAAATTTTAGAAAAGTTTGTCAATTGTTTCATTAAATTTATCATTTTTGAGATGAACAAATGAACTGCAGTCTTCCAGTCTGTCAATCTTCCAGTCTTTCAGTTTTCATTCAACTTTGTTATGAATATTTTTGCATGTATCAGGCAACTAGCAGTTGGGAAAATGGATTCTGATATGATTATGCCATTCATTGGTTTAGTTTTCAAAAAAAAAATACACAGAAGAAAAAAAAATCAGTTTGGACAAGAAAGTTTTTTTCAAATAACTTTTTATCCTTGAAAGTGCCCAACTTGAAATTTTGACGATAGGTAGGGGGGAACATAATTACCTATCTTGGAACAAAATTTCATCCAAATCAAAAATGGTTTTTTTTTGTAAATTGACTTTAAATTTTTAAAATCGATTTTTTTCAGTGTAGGAGTCGATGAAGAATTTTTTTCAATATTTTTATTTAATAATTTGACAACATTTTTTTGTAGAATTTGTCATTTTTAGACTACAGCCATTTGAAAAAAATTGGTAAAAAAAGTTTGGCCCTTTTCAAAAGACAGTCAAGATCATTTTTGGAAAAACAAAGTATGCGAAGTGGCTTTTTGTGACAAAGTCTTCATGTGCAGAAAGATTCATTAAAATCTGAGAGGGAGCTGCCAACTCCGAATACGATTTGGCGCGAAATTCGTCTTTATGAATACGAAATTTTCTATATAATTTCATCTGCTTTTTATAATGTAATTTATTTAACTCGGTTCAATGCTTCAGATAAACTGAGCCGTCAGTGTTTTATATATTTACATGATGTAAACAATAAAAAGAATAAAAAAGAGTTTAAATGGTTGTCCGGCGAACACGACTCGAAAACTATTCAACGGATTGACTTGATTTTTTATGAGAATGCATAATATGTGCAACCAGTCGATGAACCACGAAAAACTGAATAAAAAAATTTCTCCCAATTATTTTGAAGAAAAGAGGGCATTTTCCGAAATTCAAGCATTTTTCAAATATTTTTGGGCTGTCGAGTAACTATAAGTCTCAGTTTCAAAAATCTTTTTAAATTTCCTGTTTCGGACAATGTAACCAAGAATTATTATATCCTCGCAGAGCTCCTCGACGTGGAAATAGTTGGACGTGTTCTCTTGGAACGCTCGTATATGTAGCTCTGCGTCACTGAAGATATTTTTTTCGCACATAGTGAATGCATAAATAAACCTTAACATTACACAAGAGGTCCTTTATTGCCTTGCCTTCAAAATCGTAAAACATATTTACGTTCGGTTTGAGCACTTTACACCAGACGCCCTCCTTAATAATTTATTTTGATCAATTCGATTTTTCTTGAGTTTTTTTTTCTTTCACAAATACGTATTTCGCAAAAAGACTACGCGTGTAACAGGAAATAGCATTGTTTCATCTTGGTAATGCACCATCTCACTCACACATCACCTATAAAAAGGCTAAATTGAATGATTTGTAATGATTTTTTCCCAAGCTACTGTTTTTGTTACACGTGACGAATTTCGCGCTAAATCGTATTCAGAGTTGACAGCACCCTCTCAGATTTTAATTAAACTTTCTTTACATGAAGACTTTGTTTTTCCAAAAATGATCTAGATTGTCTTTTGAAAAGGGTCAAACTTTTTTACCATTTTTTTTTTCAAATGACTATAATCTAACAATGACAAATCCGACAAAAAAAGTTTTAGATATGATTTTTACAAAATTAGTCAAATTTTTGAATGAAAATATTGAAAAAACTCTTCATCGACTACTATACTGAGAAAAATCTATTTTAGAAATGTAAAGTCGATTTACAAAAAAAACCTATCTTTGATTTGGATGAAATTTTGTTCCAAGATAATTCAAATTGGGCACTTTTAAGGAAAAAAGTTATTTGATAAAAACTTCCTTGTCGAAACTAATATTTTTTCAGTGCATTTTGATCGAAAACTAAACCAATGAAAGTCACAAACATCTCAGAATCCAATTTCCCAACTGATAGTTGCCTGATACATGCAAAACTATAAGTAATGAATTTGGTAGGGCAAAGATAGGCCGTTTAACATCATCGATATCAGCGAGATTTAACTACATACCACTTAGCCGTGTACGAAGAAGTATCTTGTCAATGTACCCGACCGGGAAGTAGAGATTGATCGTGTAGTCTCCAACAAAGGCCGTAATTGCGAAGTACGTGGTTCGCTCCTTCAAGAACCCTTTGCTTCGGCCAGTGAAAATTCTGGTTCGCCAGCAATTGCGTTCAGGAAAAATCAAGGAGTATATGAAAACAACTTATTTTCTATCAGCCTCATTTCAAACCTTTCGCCGAATCTGCTCTTCCAAACTTTGATCTTTTGTACGGGGCCTATCCGTCTTATTGTGCCGTCTTGTACACTAAAGAGCGAGAGTGACCATCCCATTGTGGAAACATCGTCTAATGTGCCTATAAATTTCCGAAAGAGGAAAATCAGTTTTCTCTCCTAAGCTTCCTCGTAAAGGCCTGAGTGTCCTTTGAAGGGTGCTGTTACAAAACCGAAGTAAGTGGTTCCTGATCTCGGCAATCTTAGAAACCAGCAGGAATTTCCACATGTGACATCTAAAACCCCAATTGTCCCTATATTTCAGTCCCTACATTTCTCCCTGGTTTTGCACAACGTATTTGCACTACGATTAAAGGTCAGACGAAACGAGTACCCGACGCGAACAACCGTGAACAGTCTCCTTCTTCGTGGTGGGCAGAGATTGCTTAGAATTGTACGCGAAAGAGACTTTTGAACGTCGGATCACCCGAATTTTTCCCAATATACGCAACGCTACAAATGCAAATAAAAAAACTTGATGAGAACTGAAAACGCGATTTTTGGCACCAGGCTGTCGAAGGATTAATGGACGGATTATCGGAGAAACAATGTGTCGTCTGGTGGCTAGGGCCTACGTTGTGTATTCGATTCATCCTGTGATGCACGGAACGTTCGTCATATGATGACAGCTATGCATCGCTTTTATGCTAATTATTATGACAGTAGTGGTGAGTGCAATCATAAAAGAGGCTGTACTGCCAACATTCTCCCCACAAAACTGATGGTTTTATATTTGCCTACCAACGACCATGCCCGCATCGTTACAGTTACAGGAGGCTCTCCGTTTGATGGAGCATGGGAAGCACTCTTTGTATTTCCTGAAGAAAACATAAGAGTTTTTGAGTACTTTATCTGAAAAATCATAGCAGATTGCCTTAGTTTGAGTTCTTTCGCTGTGCTCCATGCCGGGTAATGAGATGGCGGACACTTGGATTAGAATGATAATGAGAAGGTTGACATTTAGCCATTCGAAGGTGATATTTATGAAAGATCGCGTTGTTTCAAAGAGTTTTTCGAACGTTCGAAAACTGGCAAATTTCGTGAAGCGATGGAAGTTCAGTAATCCCAAAGGTGTCAACAAACCTTGGTCCAAGAGAATGGATGAGGGTCATGACTTCATTCGGGTGATATCTCGGGTCATGTACAATCATTACACGTAGAATGCCCATCTCCGGCGTATTGGGGTCGTGGAGAGCAGTCTCTGCGCTTGGGGTGGCGGTTATCACGATATTAAACATGTTGTCTGGTCGTACGCTAAGTGTTTTAGTACAAGATCTACGTTTAACGAATCCCTTCGGCCTCGTCCCAGTCCAGTCCGACATGCTGTATTAAATTCGTTACTGATACTTTTTGCATATAGCAGGCAACTAGCAGATGGGAAATTTGATTCTGAGATGATTGTCTTTCATTGGTTTAGAAAAATGCTCTGAAAAAAAATCAGTTTGGACAAGGTGAATTTTTTTTCAAATAACTTTTTATCCTTGAAAGTGCCCAACTTGAATTTTTGACAGTAGGTAGGGAACATAATTACTTATCTTGGAACAAAATTTCATCCAAATCAAAGATGGGGTTTTTTGTAATCAATTTTAAATTTTTTAAATCGTTTTTTTTTCAGTGTAGGAATCGATGAAGAATTTTTTCAATATTTTTATTCAAAAATTTGACTAATTTTATTAAAATCATCCTTACAGCATTTTTTGCAGGAATGGTCAATTTTAGATAATACTATAGTATAGTCATTTGAAAAAATTGATAAGTAAAATTTTGACCCTTTTCAAAAGATAGTCTAGATTATTTTTGGAAAAACAAAGTATGCAAAGTGGCTTTTTGGTGACAAAGTCTTCATGTACAGAAAGTTTCATTCAAATGTGATAGGGTTCTGCCAACATTTGTTCGAGTTGGCGCGAAATTCGTCACGTTATAGCGTATTTTTGGTTCTCATACATGAATATTTAACTTCAGGATAAAAGGCCAAAAACACTCAAACATAACTCTCAGTAAGTATCTGACTGTCCCTTTCATCACCCACTCCTGCCTTCCGTTTTCAATAAATTCTGAACGTGTTCTTGAGTAGTGATGAACCTGAACTTAATTCGGGATATCATTAGCCTCTCATTACTCCTTCCGGATCTCATTAGACTCCGAATACAACTATAACAACTATAACTACAATACTGCCGCTAGAAGCATAACTATCCCATGTGCTATGGGAGTACCTATACACATGGGACAATTATGCTTCTAGCGGTAGAATACAGCATAATAAATTACACAAGGACGAACAATACATAGAAATCGACCAAAAGCCCAGTCATTGAATGTTGTTTGTCAATGCTGATCAAATACAGACATTAAGTAAGTTCGTTCTCGGTGCTTCCGAAAGCGGTAGTTTATGGAGAAATGGGCAATCGAGTCATTAACAATGTACATATTTAATCAATTACATGTGACCATGTGCCGAAATAAATTATTCATTAATATTTCCCAGTAGTTCATGGTTTCAAAATGTGAAATGATGAAAAAGCTACCAAAAGAAACTATCAGGATACTTTACAAGTTTAATTGTCAATCGGACGTTTGAACTATGGGACTATTAGACTGCACAAAATATGCAAACATAAACTAAAATAACAATGTTTCTCGGTGAAAAATGTTGCTTCGTAGGGTCGTTTTTCATAGAGAACCTCAATCTTACAATTTTCCTTTTCGCTCTATATTATAAGTAGCCTGCAGTGTAATTTTCTTTCTATCCTTTCACCATGCAGGATCGGATATAAAACTAGGATTTACTGAAACACACAAGCATCCCCCAGTGAAGAAGTGCTCGTCACCAATTCAAAGATAAACATAGACAGCGCAACGGACAAAATGAAGAAACGTGACACCGATTTATGACTCGTAAAAACCAGATCGGGAGGCTGTAAAATCAAAGTGACGACTCGTTGTCTACCGGCTGCTTCGACCGTCACAACATACAGCCTAACACCACCGATTGTAGCACCCCCTTACACGCCGGCAACGACCAACAAAACTGCTGTCACGTTCGAACTCGGAGCGGAAGGCGGGGCCATTACCAACACAAAAATTCATAACCAATCACACATCCTATCTGACACTGCCACCCCGTTCGATTATCGTGGCAATCCGGAAAACAGCCATCACCATAGCTCAATCAAGGACTCGGGCATTGATATCAACGCCACGAATCCAGACACAACGGCCACCGTGGACCGCCAAACGACAGATTACACTAGGAACAAATCAACAACACGTAGTTGGCCGGTAATACACCGGAACAACTCATGCCGATATCAGCTGCAGCCGTCGACTCATAACCATCGGCGGCAACAATCACACCAGTATTACCAATATGATTATGACGCCCTAACCAACGTAAATTGTTCATCAAATGATACCAACAACAACATCAGTTACAACTCGAACGAAGATTATCTAGGCAGTAGCAGTTACGATAAATCCCCAAGCATTGACAGCTATTATTATCCTCATTACAAACCTAGTATGCAACAGTCGACCACGGCAATGACCACAACTGCTAGCCAAGGCGGAACTACCATTACTTCTACTGCACACCAGACTCAGCCCACCACGACATGCTGCATGATGCCACCACCGATTCTGTTTCTTTTTTTCACCCTTCTGATGACATCCAGTGCGACTGCGATGCTTTGCGCCGCCATCATGACCGACCATTGGGAACACGTGTCCTGGAACCGGGAACAGCTCGATAGACTCAGCAACAAGTCCTCGATTGAGCTGCAGTGGTATCTCGATGGACGGGCGGCCAAGTTTTCAGTATCCGATGCACACCGGAAATCGCAGGATGGCAGAAATAAAGGTGAGTCTTTTGCTTCGCTGTATAAATATTGAATTGGAACATGACTGAGTAATTTTCCGGGATGATGTCTTTAACTTCCCAATCTACTTTATAAATGGCTATATTCGCTGATGATAGCAATTGGTAACAAATAGGGCATGTGGACATACAACAATATTGATATAAAGAACTATAGAACTATACGCCCAGGGTACACAAATCGCTACTGGTTGAACATTTCTAATTTGGTTGAGTTGGAATAACTGCAATTCCAATTAATGAAATATGCCGTTTTTCGATATCCTAGGGACCATTCATAAATAACGTAACCCAAAAATTGCACAAAATTGTCTCCCCCTACCAAATGAAACAAATTGTTACAAATTCTTCGAAAAAAAATTAGTTTCTTTAGTAAAAACATTTTGCGTAACGATCTAGCTTACTCCCCATCCCCCATATATTACAACATTTCACAACTTGTCGTACCACCTCCCTCCCCCCTAAAAGCGTTACGTAATTTACGATGGTCCCCTAGCTTTATAGTGAGTGACGAAGTAAAAATAATACCAATGAAAATTTTAAAAAATGTATGTCGCAAAAATGACTGATTGATTATTTGAAACACACCGTAACAATTTCACTGAAGGTAATTCTCGACAAACATATGATTTGGGCTTATAAGCCAACTGTCAAAATCACTTTGAGTGGAAATTCCGGATGAACCGTTGCTCTCCAATCACAGATGTTGGTAGTAAACAAAAGAAAAAAGTTTTCTCTTTCATTAACTGCTGTGAACAGCGTTCGACCAGTAACGGTTTGCCCGAAATTCTCTTTCAAAGAGAATTTTGACAGTTGGATTATACGCCGTAATCATATGTTTGTCAAGAATTATACAGAAAAGTAGTTTGGCCGGTGACATTTTGTCTTCGACCGTCGTAACGGATTCTACTTCTCCGTACTTCGACATGAACTTTAGCATACTTTAGTGCGCTAGGTCGTACAGACGTACTTCGATTTAATTGTCATCTTCATTTTTAGGTTACCATATTCGATGCCATATTGTATGTTGTTCTTTCCAATCAGAGGGGGAACAACTTGACAGCTCCTATACAAATCGTTGAAACCACTTTTTTTGGGTCTGTGGGTCTAAAATGGCGGATCAATCTTTATTCAAGAGCAATTTCTAAAAAAGCGTAAACTTGTTCACAGTGCAAATTTTCTTGTTCAGATATTTTTACTTCCGATAATTCATTTTTGAAGACTTTTTGGGTTTGGTGTTGTTTTATTATAAAAATAATGCATCTTTATTCCGATGCATTATTTTTAAATGATTCATGATTTTTTGGAATCATCAGCATACAAACAAGCGGCGCTTATGCTAATTAGTGAGCATCTTCATTTAGTTTTAAGATATTAGGTAGTAATATTTGCATTGCAATGTAAACAACACACACAATGATACTGGATTGTTTTTCTCCCTCTCCAATAGAAAATGAGCTGTCATCAGTTCTAAATTTTGTGGAAAACTTTGCACCGTAAATGTCGCATGCTGTCAGAAATAAACAATCGAAGTCAATCCCGCCTTTGTTAAATACGAAGTGAAAAATGATAATCACAAAACTAAATGTATTTAAGATTAACGACAAACTTTCGAGAATTGTCATATGCGAAAGATATTTCAAGGGCGACGGGAGAAGAAAAAGTTTACACTAGAAGCGCCCTAAAATAAATCATGCATTTTACATTCGGCACAATTTGTAATCCTTTTATGAAACTCCAAAATGACGAATTAACTTGTTTGTATTTATATTAAATTATTACGCTGTTTTGAAATGATCATCTTGATTACCGCTTCCGAATGTAAATAAAGAAAACAAGTTCGTAAAAGACGTCACGGAATTATTTTCTCGCATAGAAATTTACAGTATCGCAATTTGTGGACGGCGAACTATGGTGGCGACATCATTCGAAACACGGTGGTTTCATGCAACTTAGGCTAAACGTCAAGTTGCGGGAGGGTTGTTTCCAATGGTTTATTATCGGCTAAACTTCTGAATGTTATCAGAGCAGTTCTCCCTCGTGATCTATAGGTCTAACTCGATTTGTTTGAACTTAATTTACTTAAGGGAGGGTAAGGGTTTCACCGGAAAAAATCAGTTTTTTTGTCAATTTTTTTTAGAAAGATGGGTGAAGCGAATTAATCGAAACTTTTGTAAATTATACTACATCATTTCAATAACATTCTGTAATTTTTTCATGCAAAAATATCTACAAGCGACTTGGCGAGGAAGCTTTTTGTGGATCGTCTCTGGAAAAACACAATTAGCTGTGTTAACTGCCATTCAAAAACTTGACCGATTCATTTCATTTCAAACTTTGCATACACATTCTATGTAAAAAATTCCTAACTCCTACGTTGAGTTTTTGAGATAATTTTTCAATCTAGCGGGGTTTTTACTAGTAAAATGGCGGAATCGCTATTTTTCATGAAAAACTTCGCCATTCTATGAGTAAAAAGGCACCCTAATTGAAAAAAATATCCCAAAAACTCAACGTAGGGGTTAGGTATTTTTTACGTATAATGTGTATGCAACATTTGAATTAAATCGGTCAAGTAATTTTTGAATGGCAGTCAAGTAGTGGTAGATAACACCGTAAATCGAGTTTTCCAGCGACGGTCCACAAAAAGCTTTGTCGCCGAGTCGCTAGTTGATATTTTTGCATGAAAAAATTACAGAATGTTGTTGAAATGATGTAGTATAATGAAAAAAAAATCAATCAATTCGCTTCACCCATCTTTCTAAAAAAGTTGACAAAAAAACTGATTTTTTACGGTGGATCCATTACCCCCCCCCCCCCCCCTAATCAAAAGTTGATTTTCGTCGTTCTGTGGCACTCAAGGCAACGATTTGTGCAGTGGAAAAGAAACAAAGCGGTAGAAAAAGTTGATGGTTTGCTTTACAGCTATAGCGGAGCGATTTTTAACTACTGGCCGTCTTCTATTGATGTTCGAATGTTTAAAGTACTTAGTGGTAAAACTGTGAACTGCTTTACTGCCGTTATAAGCTTAACTGTTCCATTTTCAATGGGAGTCCCTATATACACTGGACAATTATGTGTACATCGTAATAATCCAAGCGTTATGGGATCAGTTTACTTTTTATCCCAAACAAAAGGGGGAGTTATTCTTCCATATCCTGAAATTCTAGACTCGCAGTTTTTTTTTAAATAAAAGTTTTGTGCCAAACATACTGTGCATTGCTATGCGTATGCTCGTGAAATTGTTCACAACAATCATTGACAATGCCACCGTTTATATTTATGTTGCCATGATTATGCACATAGATTCATCAACTTTGATATTTTTGTTCGAAAGTTGTCCTACTGGAGCTGTAGAGCTAGATTCTCGCAACGGCTACCCGTCAGAATCACTCACTACAATTGCAAACGGGACAGGCAATGGCGCTCACTAAAACACTGCCTAATGCCAATTTCAGCAGGCCGTGATTGTGAAGGTGATATTCACTGTACGGTACAGATATGTGCGCGCGTAAGGATTTCGCGAGCGCATGTATCATCACGAAGGGCTCGAGCGTTTGAACGTTAATGTGTTCGAAAGCGTGTGTATATGCAAACGTCGCGTGCGCTAACGTGTAACTTCGCGTGTATAAATTCTATTTTATAACCGTGCGCCTTTCGCATTTTTGCGTGTGTTCTTGGATAAGCGCGGGCGAACCGTAAATCTAATACATAATTTTTCACGGCTCAGATGCTAGAAGGAAGTGAGATCTTCATATCACTAGAGTTGCCGGTCATGTCGCAATGGAAGGTGTTGCTAGTGGTTGAGATTCATTCTTTGATTTGGTCTAACTGAATGCATGGACCTAAGTTGCTAGAACCCCTGACCGATTCATGATCGCGCGCACACAGCCGTCTGTAGGTTCGCGTTTGAAACCGCGTTTGAAACTGCGTAAGTTCTAAAACGCTTACCTTATTACCGGGGTGTTATCAAGTTTCTGGGATCGTGGGCGTAGGTGTGTATTGTTGATCGCGAAGAGCTTAAGCGTTCGTATGTTAACGTGTTTGTCGCGTATGCTCACGTACATGTGAATTCGTGTGTTCAAAACTCGATTTTATAACCGTGATGCCATTCACATACTCGCGTGCGTTCGTGGATGGCCACGCGAAACTTCATTCTGATATTTAGTTTTCGGTGTACAATTCACATTCTGACAGGGAGTGAGTTATATCACTAGTGTTCCCGGTCATGTCGCCATGTAACGTGGCGTCCAGTGGGTATGAGAGCTTTCTTTTTTAATTGGTCCAATTGAAGGCATGGACCTAGTCTGTTGCTACCAAGGATAGAAACTTCCGGAAGTGATCGATTCATGATCGTGCGATCGTGAGAGTTTTTAGGTTCACGCTTCAGACAGCGTTTGTAAGTTTATAAGTGCTGAGACGTTCATTTTATCACCAGGATGTTATCATGTTTGTGAGATCGCGGGTGTAGGTCCGGTGGATGGTCGTGAAGGGCTCAATCATTTGTATTTTAACGTGTTTGTCACGTGTATGTGACTTCGTGAATATAATTTCGATTTTATAATCATGTGGGGTGTATTCTTGAGTGATCGTGCGTGGAATCCAATGCTTTATTTTTAGTGTATGGTGCATATCACTAGAGGCCCCGGTCATGTCGCCATCTAGTTGCCAGTTATCTTGTGAATATGAGCATAATTTTTTTTATTGGTCGAACTGCAGGCATGAGTCTAGGCTGCTAGGATCGATGTTGGACTTCCGGACCGTTTCATGATTGCGCGAGTAGTGGGTTAATGCTTGAGACCGTGTTTGTAAGTTCATAAGTGCTATAACGTTTACTCAACTACCGGAATGTTTTAATGTGGGGGGGAATCGCGGGCGTAAGTATGTGTAGATGATTACAATTGCATGGTCACGTTTGTGACATATCGCCCCCCCCCCCCTTTCATATTGCGACAAATGTCAAAGTAAGCTTAGGTGCTAAATTTCACATCCACTTCCACTTCGCTTGATGTTTTGGGAAAGTATAGAGGAAAAATACATTAAATGCTATAACTTTTGAAGTAACGTTCAGAAAATTACAATTCATACCTCTTTTTAAAGTAAATAATCTTATTTATTTGATTGAAGATAATTCCATATTTCAAAAAATAGGAAAAAGTGGGTTACTAGGTCATTTTGTTCACAAAATCCCTTATTTTTTTTAATTTTCTGATCCGTGATGTGAATCATACATATTTTGCAGGTTGTTTGTGAAAAAATCTCAGGAATCGAACGGAACCTTTGCGACCTTTTTCCGAATACGAGAAGTTGGGGTTATAGGGTCATTTTTGCATTCATATTAAATTTTATCATTTTCTCGCGATTTACTTAGGTAGATCAAAAACAGCCCCGGGCTCCCCTGTAATTCATACTTTTGGGTATAATGAGTCTTCAAATCCAAATTTTTTACTCTCTTTATGACCATCCGGTTTTTGCTTTCTAAATCTTGTAATTTAATGTAAGATTTTCCCACATTCGGAATTGCAAGCAAATCCAATAAAAATCTATAACCTTGTTGATATCAGAGGAACTCAAAGAAAGAACGCTTCTATTATATGCTTCTTTGTAATCATGCTGTCCTCCAAATTATCAAACTTAAGAATTCTGGTGGCTTTCAAACAGACTGACTATAATGATCCACTATCTAAAAGCAGTGATAATTCTATTGTATTACCCATATTCTACAAATTGGCAATCTACTAATTACTTTTCGTTTTGTTTAGAATTGGAACTTCCGCGACGATACGGAGTGAAAAGCAACAAACCGGCATTCGACAAACGAGCCAATGTATTTCTGGTGCCAATGAACGGAGGCATCTGGACGCTGTGCGTCGATCTGACACCAGATGAAATACGATCGATGTCGAGCGATGGCTTCCCGCAAGTCGATCAGTGTGTTAACTATCTCGCCGGCAACACTGACAGTACAGCTGTCAATGAAGAAAATACTCGTGCCGAATGGCAACACAGTGAGTTCCAGCCCTCATTACATCCACATTTAAGTAGGTACAACTGCGTGTGATAAAACGTGTCCATCTATTCTCTATCTGTCACTACTACATCTCTGTGCTATCTACGTTTTGTAACCAAATCCAGTTCATTGTTGCACGAAAATGTGCTAAAATATTCTGTTTGAAGTAATACAGAGTAAAACAGAATAAACAGTTTTGTTGGAAATCCACAACCTGGTGAGGGGTGCCCAAATTTTTCTGGATTTTATCAACAATGCATCGTTGGTTCACTGTCTCGGTCGTTGATTACACAGGCCAACAGTTGTTTTAGTGCCGGTATATTTGGGGTTGATTTCATATTTGCGACTCTGAATTCCAACACAGTCGGGTCGTCTACTACGCGGATTCTTACTACATCGTAGTAGGAATCCGCGCAGTAGGTGCCCCAACTGTACACTAGTTTAGCAGGTTCAGCGCTTCAAATATATCTAAAATCAGTTTTAAAATACTAGGAATTAATATAAAATGAATTGTGACAAATTTCATAAATGTTTGATTCTTTCTTTCATCTTGAAGTAGAATCATTCAAAATCTTGGTTACTGTAAGCTCAGGTGAAATTTTGAATTCGATTTTGAGATCTTGAAGCACTGCACAGAGGAGTATTCAAACCAAAAATTTGGTCAAAAGGTAAAATCCAAAGCTCCTGCAATTGCTTCTAATCCTACACCACTGATTCCTGTATAGCTACTACACAATTTGGCAGCTTTTTTATTAATTTGTTTCATTATTATAGCATGAGCCGACAGGTTTAGAAATAAGAGCGATAAATTCTCGTCAAAAACATCAAGTTTATTTTTCATATTCAAGATTTCACAAATCTATAGGCTAGTCGTAAAATCGCTGTTCAATTACAAAATGATGTGTTTCATACCAGTCATTTACACGATTTTCAAATCGACTGCTTTTCATTTGTGCATTCGACGAATCTACACAATTTCACACGAAAAGTTGTCACTCACACAAGTTCTCTAGATAAGCTTCCCGAGCAAATTCTCATGGGTTCAAACACCATATAACCCATAGAAATACCATGAATATGGTCCGTGCCAAATTTTACACCATCAAAACACCATAAAATGGGCTCGAAAACCCATGAATATACCTAAACATGGTTTTTATATGGTATCTTCTGGATCATGCTGATGGTGTTTTCTTGGTTTGAACCTATCTCAAACAATATCGAAACACCATACAGGGGGGGGAGGGTGAGTTTGAACCACGAGCATGGGGGAATTATGGGCTTTTCGTTTGCTTGGATTACCAGTTTACCCTTCTGTGTACCCCGCTACCTTGCAGGCGTTCAAAATGAACGGGACAAAACAAATCTCGACAAACATATGATTAAGGCGTATAAGCCAACAGTCAAACTTCTTTTGAAGGGAAATTCCCGACAAAACCTTATTGGAATAACAGAAGTTCACAGCAGTTAATGAAAGAGAAAATATTTCTTATTTGTTTACTATCAACAGGTGTGATTGGCAAGTAACAGTTTGTCCGGAATCTTCACTCATCGTGTATTTTGACAGTTGACTTATACGCCCTAATCATGTTTGTCGGGATGTCTTTTGTTCTTTATATTCTTGTTTTCCTGCTAATTGAAGATATATTTTAACTCATGCGATTAAGAAAATATCAATGTATCACATTCTTAGGTTAAAGGAGCAGTTACAATAGTTAAATTTAAATCAGACAAATTATTCTCATGCAAATTCGGGAGACGGAAGATTGTGCATTTTATTTTGTCCCGATCCCCTACTCACGTGAGTTAGTGAGAATTATAAAGCCAGCTGAGATGCAGTGGCAATATAATAAGTCATTAACAAGAAATTAAAAACTACCCAAAGCGAATTGAAAATTGGAGGGTTTTGTCAATAAACAAGTGATACAAACATCTACGTTTTGGAATGATTTTATTAAACACACTTTGTAAATTATTTGAATGAAAGAAGTTTGTTTACATCTGATGTACCACGAAATTTTTTTGCTTCGTTAGATAATGTTTACAACATAACGCTTATAGCTCGTTTTACTTTTCACAATCAAATATCGCATATTTCATTTCGACAAGCAGTAAAACAGTTAATAAACAATCTACCGCACGCTGTAAATCGCTGGCATCACACATGTTCTGAATATGCATCATTTATCGTTCTGTAATTTTTTAAAAGATTTTTTAAATATTTCTCCAAAATATTCTGCCACAGTATTCTCAAAAAGATTACAATGAACAAAACACACTATAATAACAATCAACTTTTGCTTACTACAACGTTACTTTTGGCAGCCTGATTAACCTTATTTGAATTGCGCTTGTTCTAAAGCTTTCGCCAACTAGTACAAACATTATTATTCTCACAAAGCCGTAGACTGCACTATTGCGATGAGTTTCCTTCCTTTCGCCCTACCCAATTTACAATCTAGTTTTCGCCGTATTAAAGTGTGCCCTAATTTCCATGATTAACGCTACTTCCAGGAATGCAAAACTTATCGATCTCGTGCTCACTGGTGTGCCTTATAATACTGGGCAGCGCAGCTCTGGTTGGAGCTTTCGGAGTATGTCAACGGCAAATTAGTGCCGTGCTGGTCACCGGAGTGATGTACCTGTTGGCCGGTAAGTACAGAAAACAACATCACATCCCCTTCGGGAAACAGTTTCTTGGTAGGAGGTATGGCGTGTGAAACGAAAAGTGCAGGGACACCTCCATGCAACGTGAGAAGTAACAGAATTCGGTAGTTTCTTTTTTTCGATGACACGTGATGCACATCGTCTAGCGAGGAGTTGGTAGAACTCCTAGAAGGTAGGGGACACGGCATGCCTCCTTCCATGCAGACAGGCAAACCAAACGAGCTCCTAACCATGACTGACAGATAATAACCGTCAGAATGGGAACAAACAAAATGTGCAAATAGAACTATTTTTCGCGTGTTGAATCAATGATGATAGTTTGCAGTAATTTCGAAAAAAAATCATCAGTTACAAGATGACTGACAGTTGGGTGAAATGTGCTATATAAGCGACCGAAAATAAAAGTTGGATGAGCAGAACATGCTTTGTAAAACCCGCTATAAATATACTATCGCTATAAGTATAAGTGTCCCTATGGGATTCCCCATAGATATAGGACGATTAGGCGTTAAGCGACAGTATACAAGATTGTGAAAATCGAATATAAACCTCAAGCGTAAAAATCAGAGTAGAGTTTTCCGATGTAAAACTTGCTATAAATACAGTGAAGACCCGATTTTATCAGCATCTGATTTTATCGACATCCGATTTTATCAACATCCGATTTTATCAGCCACCGATTTTATCTACCCCCGATTTTATCAACTTATTGACCCGATTTTATCAGCTTCATATGAAAATTGATAGTTGGTAGTTTGATGAGCTCTAGCAAATTGAATTCGAGTAAATACTTTCTTGAGAATATTTTTCTTATCTTATCTTAGAGATCCGAAATATGCAAAAAAAAAATAATTTTGCGCTGTCAGAGCCCTTTAAGGAAAGCTTAATCTGAGGTTATATCTAGAAACTAAAGATGAATATTTTAAGAGCTTCGGTTGAAAAATATATGTCCCGATTTTATCAATGTCCCGGTTTTATCAGCCTAAATTTTACCAAGGGGCTGATAAAAACGGGTCTTCACTGTATACTACCGCTATATGTATAACTGTCCATATGGGATTCCCTATACACATAGGACGATTATGCGTAGAGCGACAGTATATAAGAATGTGAAAATCGAATATAAACCTCAAGCGTAAAAATCGGACTGGTTTTTCGATGTAAGAGTTATAAAAACCTTCATTTTAAAAACGAGTCAAAAACATAATCATAACATAATAAGTTTTGGGCCGAATTTTCCTGCGCACGAATTATTTATTTTAACCGGTTTCTATACCGGAGGTTCATCCTTGCTGACTGTTTTGGGGCAGAACATCGCAAACGATTCCTATGCTGAAGCACTTTTGTTCGATTTTTAAGCTTCAAGTATATATCCGATTTCTACACCCTAATATATTTAAAGGGGGGTTACTGTTTTCAGTCCCTCATATGTTTTCTTCGTCGCACCGGAATACTGAAATCGGGTGTTGTACTCATCAGGATGCCAATGAAAACGACCATCTTCAATCAATCAAAATAAAATGTTTATGTATTCCAAAAATACGCTAAGTCATTATGTTTTAATTACCGCAAAGTTTTACTGCATCATGGCTATTTGAGGCAGGTTAAAGACTAAGAGAAACTGAAGATATGAATCAATTAAAAATTTATAACGGAAAACTGTGTATTATTATTTTTTTAACAATATTTCATGGGATATTTTCGTAACAAAATATTAACATGAATAATAAAGTTATTATGCTTTGGACGGGTACTATCAACTAAACAAATTAAATGGTTCTCTCGAACAAATATGACCAGAATTGATCATTAGAAAAAGTTTGGTATTGGATGCCTTATATATTTTAGGATGGAGCACCCGTGGTTCTGCTTACCCGATCAAAATGAAATAACAAGGTTATAACAGAATGCAGTATTCGTAACATATTGTGATATGAATTTGGTATCTTTAGTAGTTGAAAAAACAGAAAATTATAACAAGTAACAACGGAAGATAGTTTTGAAATATTCTTGTTTCGCGTTTCTGATCGGGTAACTACAGCTGTCCCTATCGACGGTGGTGACTTTCAGAAAAACGTTCATTAGGTAAAAAGGTCAAATTTGAAGCTAGTGTAACTATTGTGTCAGCTACTCATTTTCTTTATTTTTTCTCACATACCAGACTACAAAGAACCAAGCATATGCAAGCAAATAAGAAAGCACGCCATAAAAGAAGATAATTCTTCTTTAGCTCCTTAATGAGAGCAAGACTAAAGCCATATTCTTGTCTAGTTAGGAACCAAAATTTTCCTAGTGGGGCGACAACAAATTTCCCACATCCTACTTGAAATGCATATATTAATAAGATTGTTTTGGTATGTTCTTTGCATGGCATCATTTTCAGCTTTGTTCGCGCTCTTCACGCTGATGATAATACATTTCAAGCGCCAGCAAGGACGTCCGCTGTCAGAAATCGACTATGGCGTCTCCATCGATGGAGTGGTCGCCGTCAAGCCTGACTTCTTGTATGCACAACCACTTCTGGATGCAAGGGTCATCGTTACCGCATGGAGCCTGGACCTTGGTTGGGGAGGTGTAGTTCTTTGCACCTTTACATCGTTCCTTTGGATACTATTGTCCAAGATCATGAGATTTAATCCACTCTCGGCGATGATTTGATTAATTAAAATCAAATTCAACAAAGTTGCTGTTTACAATGTGACATAAATCGGTTTGCGGTGCAATTTTCATTGGATCAATCTTGTTAATACATATATCAAACATTGCCATCAGCTTAATATTCACTGTACTAATTTGATTTATAGATTAGAGCACCTGCAGAGAACGTCCATTTGATTAGGACCACTCCATTCAATTTACTATACAAATTAACAATAAAGACATCCATAATACAAATCCAGTACATACCACCTTCTAGAATGAACTATCCAGCAGTGTCGTATTTGAAGGATAAAAACAGAACTAAAAGACTTTTACAGACGAAGGTCCACATTTTGACGTATTACACGAGATTTTTTATAAATAATTACTTTCGCTATACACGAGAACTCAAGCTTTTTGAACGCTATTATACTTAAGTGAGCTATACATCGGACGTTTTGAAATGAGCTTTTTACTGCATACATAAAAATAAACCAGATCAAAAAAACACAAAGTACGACTATTGCAATGCTTTCATTGCTAGATATTTTTATTCATACGTTTTTTTCTCCTCTGTATAAAAATAAAAGAATTTGGTGGTAGAAGCGCATTATCAAACATAGAGACAAAACATTGATTAGAAAAGTTACAACTATGGTGGTAACTGCATACATCAAAATCCAACATCATAGATTAAATTTCGTATTAATGCTTTGCCTTATAACAGATGCATATAAAGATTCACATTATATACAAATAAATAACATTCGCTATTAGAATGGTGTAGTTTTATTTCTTTTTTCCAGCCAAACTCTGACTAAAAGAATAGGAGTCAAGTTGGACCCTATTCGATTCGAACGAAACTTCGCACGTGGTGTTGCCAAACAGTGTATTTGCCATAGGTGAACAGTACGGTGGGACAAAAATTATATTCGTCCTCCGAGCAACTTTTTGGGTACCATTTGGGTCCTAGAACGACTGTGCGAATTTTAGGCTCGAACCCTGTAACTATATTTTTGCGCCCACTGTTTAAAGTTTACATGGGATTTTACATGGGAAAAATAACACAAAATAATGCTTTCGCCCATTGCCTTCTAAAAATAAACCGTTGTGTGGCTTTTATAGGAAATTTAACAAAGAAACAGTCTCGAAGACCACGAAACGATCCGACGCTTGAGAAAAAAGTTATTAAGCTGAAACCGATTGATGCTCTGACTATTAATAAAGTATTCATTTTGTCTAGCACCACTGCAGTGCACTGCTGTTGGTTGTGCAATTATATGAAATTTTATTTTGATCGTCTCTTAATGTGTATAAATCAATTATCTGAACTATTTAGCTATTTCACAAGAGTTTTCAGGGATAAATTGAGGATTCTTTTGTACATAATAAGAGTAAGTTAAAATGTTTGTGTATAATTCGACAATCAGCAGCAGCGATGCTATGAAAATTGAAATTTTCATCAATCGTCAGGTCATCAATCGGTTTTTGCTTAAAAACTCTTTCTACAAAAGGAATTCAACGATGATCCGTCCAAAAATCGCTAAAATCGTGACCGACCATGTTAGATTTCGATGAAACTTTACAGGTTACAATGGCATGGAAGACTAAACATTTTTCACAGTTAATAAGGTTATTTTGAGTCAAGAGCAATATTTTAAAAGGACGTAGACGTTTCTACGTGCATTAATATCAAAATTTTGTTGTTCGATTACTCTATTTTATACAGAAAAACTATATGAGAGCGAGTTACAGGGGATTAATACTTCTTCACGAAGACAATATACACTGAAAAAAATGTTGTCATTTTTCACAAAAACTAAAATTTATGTTAAAATTTTAAATTGCAAAAAACCCATTTTTTGTCAACGAAAACCTAAAGAGAAAAGAAACATTTTGAATGTAATTGCATGATGGAGAACTTATCGCTAAAAATGTTTTTTGGCGATAACTTTATACATGTTTTTAAATTAAATACTAATTGACATACAAAACTGTAATTTTATTACAGAATATAATTCTAAGAATTATTTTAATCATTAAATCGTTTAAAAATTTCCCATTCCGTTGAATATCATTAGATTTAAAGTGTAGTCACGAGACTGCGGTTATGTCACAGACATTACCCACCCATCTTTTATCTCTTCTGACGTTTCTCACATAAGAACGACGTCGTTCTAGCTCGTCGTTTTGGTCCGAGTTTTTCCGTTTGAAAGAGAAAGGACCAAGAGAGTGGCATGACGTCATATTATCGTAGTCAACATAAGAACTTTGTAACAAAATGAACGAAATTTGTTCTTATAATGAACGAAGAGCACTATATTTTGCCACAAATCAAAGAAAGTGTGCAATATTTTTCTTTGTTTACTGCTTCTGCTGTTTGTTAATGACATTTCAAGCAATTTTGACGTTGTTCAACGGACACCCATCGATCGGTAGAAAAACGATGTTGTCTATTGTCAAACTCTGTATGTAGAGATAGGGATGTCAGTTGCCCATGAATTGTCAAACAAACGCCCCATGGAAATGCTAATTCATAACTGACATTGTTATCCGCACACAATACTGTAAATGATTTTCAAAATGTTCAAGGCCCCTTCAGTTGAACCTCAAAAGAAACATGCCACCCAATTTATACCAACACACTTGTTCATAAGCATCATATGTTCCTAATTCGACAATATTGTTCGCTGAATTGGGTCATTAACCCTTAAATGCGCAATGTTGTTTTAAAGCAACATTCCGAAAACCATCTCAAAATTATCATAGTAACGTATTAAAACTGTGAGACAATTGTCAGCATATTTGAAAAAAATTGGTTTGCGCCTTTAAGGGTTAAGTCAAATGCTGCTTTGGATTTTTTTCCGATGCAGATGATGTTCAAAATACGTAAGTGAACTTTTTTGCACTTTTTTGTACGCAAAATAACAAATAAAAACTATTGCACAAAATTGAATTATCACGACCACAACTTCCATTGCACTACCTTGATCCCTATTCTTTTGCTGGGATAACTGTCAAAAATGTTAACCCAAGTGGATTCGCTGGATCCACTGTCAAGGAAGATCGATAGTGTCAAACGAGGACGTGTTTACATTTTTTAGAAAATCAATTAAAAATTACACTCAGATTTTAAAGGTTGAACATATATATTGCTACATTTAGAAAGATGAGCTCTATCGGCTTATGAAGTAAAAGGAGAATTTTATTTATTTTTTCATCTTATTCGGTAATCTATTTTTTATTCGCATGTTTAAACGGCTTAATCGATTGTCGTCAAAATTTATACATAGTAGGCATTTGTTATGGAGCGTGTTTGCTATTGCTATTGCTATTGGCTGGGAATTATCTGCTCGTCAGATGGCACTTCGGAACAAATTGTGTTTTCCTTCTATTTCGTTGAAAGTCGCAGCAACGCGCGATGGGTATTAACTAGTTATTAATAAAATTGAAAAACGTCGTACATGTTTTATTAACCATATTTTGCCAAATAATGCATACGTCCTTTTGATTTCCCACCATCCATCATTATTAGAACCGCTTCAATGTGGAGATGCGCGCGTAGCAAAATGTCGTAAGCAATATTTTTATTGTTATTTTTACAACTTATATAAAAGGGACCTATGTCCGACTTTTTTAAATGAATGTGTTATTTCACTTACGTGCTTGAAAAATTAATTATTCTCGTAATCGTTTTTCGAATAAAACATCTAACGCTTATGCAGAGAGATAATTACCATTCATTTCCAACTGAAAATGGAAATTGTATTGGAACGATAAACAAAACTGTATCCCGACACCACTCACAGAGCAAAAAAAATAGTAACCTACCTGTTGTAAATGACAATACGCTAATTACTTACCGATAAAGTAATCACAAAGTGGTACAAAACTAATAGGAATTCGAAAAAAAAACAATTTTTAAGTTACAAGTTTTACGTCGTATTAATAAAAAATATAGAAACAAAAAAACGGCTCATTCGACATTTTCCTTATATTTACAATACGCGTATGAGAAAATAGAGTGGAAACAACAAGATAACTGGCGTTTCGACTTACTACTTTTCAACTATTTCTGTTTTCCTTTTGAACTCAACGAAACATCTAACGCGCACTCTATTGAGAAGTAGATGAACTGTGAACTAATTGATTCGTAATCACAGATTAAAATAATTTTTTGAACAGTCGAACCAATTCTATGATACTTGGGGGTAGTACATCATATGTATGATACTTGGGAGTAGTACAACGTGCAACCTAAAGAAACTTAGATTATAGTATGATCAATAACATAGATGCCCACGCCCATGCAAGTCAATGCTCGGATGGGAAGGAATGTTAGTTCAACACTTGTGAGTATAATGACCGAGGAATTCTCTGTATCATCCACAAGTGGCGCAGGATAGGATTGGTGTTAGTAGATAGGGAAATGAATCAGGATATACATATCTTGCTAGATATTGTGATTTAGCGAAGTGCTCACTCTGTCTTCATTTTAGATCAAAGTTTTCAGGTGTGCGACCTCCAGTAGAAATATGAATGCCGTTCGAATAGGCATTTTAATAATTATTCTTCCGCGGGGCGTTACATAAAAGGACAAAGCCGTGTGGAATATAATAAAGGTACAGTAATGTTTCGATTATATCACTATGTGTTTATATCAATACTCGTTTATATCACTCTCGATTATATCACGGTTTTATCTCGATTATATCACGCTTTTTGAAAAACAGACAAGGCACACTTTGTGTCCGGGCACTTTTAGGATTTTTTTACAATTGATTTGCTTATTTACATGTAGGGTAATGAGCCTATTATTAGGTTTCGGACTATTTCGTTAAGGGTTTATATATGATGAGGTCGGTCAAAAAGTCGAACTTTTTTATTATTTTATCTTAAAGCATAGATTCTTAAGAAAGCATCTGAAATTTTTATAGGTGTCTAAGTAGTAGAAGCAAAGTAATAGCGCTGTTTATCTTGTTACTTTAAGTGAGTGGAGGGCGTGGCGCGAAACTTTAAACGTGAATAATCTCGAAATCATGTTTTCGCAAGACGTTGTTGCAATGACTAGGATTGCCGAAATTTCCTTCGGCCGATTTCAATTTTACTTTTAAATTCTTCGTAACTTATTTGCCGTGTCCTTTAGGGACCGTCTGGAGAAACCGTCTGGTGTAGCAGGTAAATAAATCGACTTCTTTTTTAAATTTTTGGATATCCGCAGGAAAGTCTAACAAAATAATGAGAAAAACAAAATACGCAAGATATGCATTTTCTCTTGAATCGATGCGAATACTTTTCTTTTGAAAGGATAACATCAACAATTGGAGATGAGACTGTTTCTATGGATGTTGTAGTAACGAGAACAGAATCGTAGTCTCCTAGAATACACTGATTTTAATAGTCAAGATATTTGTCCAAAACCTTAACGTGCCAGATTCCTTCAAGTTTAGTTTTGGATGGTTTAACAATGTTAAGAAACGGTACGGGATACGTACAGTGAACCTGTGTGGGGAAAAAATATCCACTGGTGCCATACCGTTTTACCTAATGCGTTGAACAAAGATGGCAGACGCTGCTCTAGCCAACGGCTTCAAATGGGTAGTGTGATTATACAAGCATGGCAAAAATAGGCTCATTACCCTATGATTTATTCTTTTGACCAACTTTATGTTTTTGTTACATTTTGTTTATAGAAATACATGAGTAGTGCTTGAATGTAATTTTTTTTGTTTTGAATATATTACGCTTCAAATATATCAAGCTAAAATACAGACCGACCGTGATATAATCGAAACATTACTGTAGATACTTCAAAAATGTTACTAGAGGCACCCTTACACGAGGCATTAGTAATGTCATTAATGAGCAGTAATATCATTTCCCACTGAGAAGCCCAAAAATGTTTCAATATCAACATCGTCCAATGTTGTTCCAATGCACAACTTTCATTGAACGATTTTGAAACAACCGTTTCTTATGGGGTCTTAATGATCGTGTAAGGCAAGTAATAACGGAATTCCAGTAATGTCATTAGTTAGAAACACCATTTTTATTGTGCGTGTAAGGGCCCCTAGTACAAAGTGCTACAGTTTGAAGTCGATTACCACAGTTGATAGAGAACAGTTGCGCAAAGAGTGAAGTCAAAAAAGTCTACCTATCGAGCACAATTGGAATCGATCTCTGATACCTCTGCAGCAAAATTGTCAATTGCACTTAGGACCATTTGACATGTTTGGCTAGATTTGAAGCCGTTGCTTGGAGTAAGGTCTGAATCTTTTTCCACGCGTTGGGCCAAATGATAGTAAAACAACTGCGACACTCGATTCGAGTCTTCGTTGCGCTCAAACACGAGCGTTTCACAATTTTTATGACATTTCTAGACCTTTTATTCAAAACGACATATCTACAATGAGTGACACTCTTTGTTTACTTTCTCTTCCGTTAATAATTCGGTCGCTTTAACATTTATCCCTCAACTCTTTGCATAACCACCGTCTTTATATCTGTACTGTAAAATAAGTGAAACGTGCTATACTGCCGTGATCCGCATAACAGTCCCATTTGCTATGGGTTTCCTATGCAGGTGGGACTGTTATGCGTATCACGGCAGTATAGTGGCGCCGTAAAAATCGAAAGAGAAAGTAAACAAAGAGAGTCACTCATTGTAGATGTCTTTTTGAAAAAACGCTCATGATTTGTGTTATTTTTGTTCTTAACAACGAAGCAAAGCTGTTGATGCGAATTTATACGTATTCCATCGATTATAGGCCGCGCGATTAATAAATGAGACACACTCCCTAATATGGTGAAAATAGGCACATTATTGAAAAAAAAATGGAACCATTCTCAATTCTTTAACATCGACATTCCGTTGATTATTAACCTTCTACACGTTCGTTCAAATAGCGAATTCCATCCGACGTTTTAGCCCAGTTCTGAAACAGTAGCTGTACTGCCCAGTATGTCCAGCCAGAAAATTGGTCGGAACTCGGACTAATTGTAATTTATTTAGCATGAACGATACCCTTATGGCTTTACCATTTGTCAGATCAAAGAAACTGGAGCGGGGTACTAGATAGAGCCAGCCGAAATTCTGACTTTTCCGACGTAAACTTACTGTGCATAACCTAAAGTGACCAGACGTTCCCGATTGGGCGGGACAGTCCCAGATTTCAGGGACTTGTTATGCATTGTTAGACGTCACGGAAAATACTCCTAAAACTTTTTGTTTCGATTTCCGAGCCGGAAACGTATAAATTAAACCAATTTAATCTGATTCTCACAGTTACTATGTCAACTACCAGTAGGAGTAAGCTTTTGAATCTGCGAAGTGTCCAAGGAAGTGTCTGTCTTGTGCAAGTGTTTAGGAAACATACATCTAATAGGTTTCTCGGGTGCGTCCCGCATTCTTCATCTGGTTACTTTAGCTTTACTCTTCACATCGTAAATGAACAAACCCTTTACATCGTAAATGGACATAAAACAGATAGAAAAATTGAATTATGCTTAGTAGTAATTACGTTATAAATCTACACATTGGGTTTTTAAGGGTTAAGGTATATTTTTTCCGGCAAAGATAATGTCAATGTAAGATGTTATTTTTTTTATAAAGAACGGATTCAACCAAAAACAATTGAAATAATTTGGGACAGGGTGAATCTCGCGGTTTTAGATTACCAATAGCTCAACACTACGCACAGCTATTTTTAAAGGTCAATTTCCTTTGATGAACCGATTCCCGGCGTTTTACACCAGCTGGTTTAGTAATAAAACGTAGCAACTTACCGGTTTATGTTATATGTAAATTTGAACAGAATTTCGAACAGAGCAGCTCAACAAAAATGTCGAAAATCTAAATAGTAATTAATATTTCAATAGAAATATTCCAATTTATAACACACAAAGCACTTGCGAAACAGCAGACAAACTACAAGACGCCGCACAAAAATGACAAATGGCGCGTTCACAAACAGGGTGGCCGGATTGTATTTCATAATATCGCCAAATTCACTAAAAGTTTTTTCGTAGAAAAAGATGGTTTGATAAAACTATTGAACGAATTCAATAAATAATCACAGCTAATCTATTCAATAATATTCATTTATTACTACGATAAAAAATGTATCGTCCCATTGTTAATAATAAGTTGAAATTAAAATAATGCTACCAGAAAAATTAATAAAGCTAAAAACTTTTTCATTGAAATATAAAATTTAATGTTGTTCTAATAATCTATGTTTTGATCAACTTTTTTTTTCATTTTCATTTTTGTTACATATACTACTGACATATTCCATCATTTGAATTTAACTATTAAAGAAACTCGTTTTAGTTACCATTTCCAATACCTTCTGTGTATGCTAAGTGGAAGAATTGTTTACTACATTGTACTTTTGTGCCGGAGACTAATACTGCTCTGATGGTCTTTGTCACTCGTATATCTGTTTACCCTGATCCAAAATCCTTACAATATGGATAAGTCCATTTAGCGTGAACAAAACTTTCTTCAGCAGACGGCGTTTACCACAATATAACACATTATCGATCTATACTATGTGGTTGGCGATTGGTATGTTGTCAAAACTACTGTCACACATACTGGATGTATGGTCCACGAATAGTAAAATATAAAAAGCATTTAGTCGAGTTACCTCAAATTTCACTACAGATTTCGTTTCATTGTTTTTAGCTGCCCGATTTTTCGTCAAAAATTCTAGCAACTCTGCTTGTACGTTGCAAACAAATATAAAAGTCATGAACGTGTTCCGATGAAGCAGGGCCGAAGCAGTGAGACCAACCAACTTATAGATAAAGTATCTCGCAGCCTTAAATAACTTTCAAACTTGTGAATAACTTAAAATACTCTTGAGGGAAGATATCCCGAGCTGATGGCACAATCGGTACGTTCCTCAAGTTATTTGTGACTTTGTGGGATTTTCATTGACCATCATCAATCATTATTGAGATATCTTTAAAATACGCACACTGAGATCTCGCATTTGAAGGGCGGACATAGCGTGTTGGTAAATCGATTACCTTGTACGCAGCTCACCTGGGTTTGACTCACACAAATCCGCACATAAGGATATTTTTCTAACCCGAAAAAGAGGGAGAGGGTTAAAAGCTTCTTTAATCTCGGTTTGCCTCCTAATTCGCCATGTAATCGATTTGTATACCTCCCAATTCAAACATAAAAACGGTACAAAAGCAACTCAGCTGAATAAGTTTATAGGAAATGTTTTGAAATCAACGATGATCAACAGAGAAGTTAGTTGGTTATTCCTTTGGTGTGCTGTTTCATCTCTCACATGCGCAAGAAGCATTGATTAAATTGTGTGAAGGAAACATGCATGATAAATTTAATTATTTCAGAGAATCGCCAACGTAAAATTCAACTGAGTAGACATGTGCATGGTGATACTGGCTCTCAGCAGATTTTATCTTTAGAACGATTGCATCTATAATTTTCCATTATTGCCAAGTTTTATTAGCAGCGTATTAAATTACATATTACTCGTCGAAATTAATATTGTACTTCGCCTTCATCTGATCCAGCTCTTCCTGTTTTTTGTCTACGTCTAACCTCTTGAAAGCTTTCGTTGATTGGTAATAGAGTACCACCAGATACCGATTACATACATTGAATCCGGACAGGTGGTCGCATGCGTTCTTGGCATCAAATATATCCTCATACACTACAAAGGCTGTTCCACGCGTTTCCGGAGTGTTACCTCTAAAATGAATCACATTGTTATTGCAATGCATTATTCTACTGTCTAACAACTTACACTCGGATCTGCCGGATAGCACCATATTTACCAAAAATATCATACATTTCATCGGAGGTAATCTTGTAGGGAAGATTACGAACATACAAAACTCGGTTGACTTCCGGGGGCAGTCGCACCTGCAATTAAAAAATGAAAGTAGAATGCGTGCAATCTTTTTATCGAGCTTTTTCATACGTTGTTTCGTTTCTGTAAAGCCAGCGCCATATCAAAAGATGATGTATAGTTGAAATAAGATATATTAAACTTTTTTATTAACGGAACCGCGGTTGTTTATGATCACCAACTGTTTACAAAAGAGAAAGAAAGAAGCGTCAAAATTAATTGTCAAAACAAAAATTCAACGTTACAAGCGTTACTCGAATCTATTAGAGAACAAACCCCAAGTGTGCCTTCTTTTGCAAATGCTTTTTACCATTTTTGACACATTCCCATAGTTCATCACTGTTTGCGTTATAGATGTCAGATGTCACTTAATCGTTGAAGAAAATTTATTGTGTGAACATTATTTTACTGATAAAAATGTTAGAATCAAGTCCAATAATTTCCTCGTGGTACAAGAAATAATTTCCCTGATGTGAGCCGAAAAAGTGTGATATATAAGCGAACAAAATGTTTCGTAGCAGAAGTTGGTTCGGTGGAGGCTGGAACCGTCCGAAGAATCGCCTCTCACTGGACCATCTAAAATACTTGTACAGTGTACTGGAACGCAATACTACGGTGTCCGAAAGCAACCGTGGTCTATTGGTGGAGTCCTTGCGTTGCATAGCGGAGATTCTGATATGGGGCGATCAAAACGATTCATCCGTGTTCGAGTGAGTGTCCATAGAAGGAAAAAAATACGATGGCCTTCAACTAATTATTGTTTTGTTCTATCTAGTTTCTTTCTTGAAAAAAACATGCTATCGTACTTCCTCCACATTATGCGACAGAAAAGTGGGGGATCCAGTTTCGTGTGTGTTCAGCTTCTTCAAACTTTGAACATCCTCTTCGAAAACATTCGTAATGAGACGTCCCTTTGTGAGTACTTTCTATTATCAGTTTGACAAAGAATAAGGAAATGTTTGTTTTTCAGATTACCTGCTGAGTAACAACTTGGTGAATTCGATAATCGTTCACAAGTTCGATTTTTCCGATGAAGACGTAATGGGATATTACATTCTCTTTTTGAAGACGCTCAGCTTGAAACTGAACACGCATACAATACATTTCTTCTACAACGAACATACGAACGATTTTCCTCTCTATACGGAAGCTATCAAGTTCTTTAATCATCCGGAATCGATGGTACGCATTGCCGTTCGTACCATTACACTAAACGTGTACAAAGTGCAGAATCCAAATATGCTACAGTTTATTCGGGATAAAACGGCAGCTCCTTACTTTAGTAATTTAGTCTGGTTCATCGGAAAACACATACTAGAGCTTGATGCCTGTGTTCGGAATGACACAGAGTGAGTACAAAATTGGTTGCTCTTATAAATGTAAATTTAATTATTCAACGCTGTTTGCTCATTTCAGTCACCAATCTCAACACCGTCTAGCCAATCTTGTAGCTGAACATCTCGATCACTTACACTACCTAAACGACATTCTGTGTTTGGATATTCCCGATCTTAATGCTGTTCTCACGGAGCATTTGTTGCACAAGTTGTTGGTACCATTGTATATATTTTCCCTGACACCTAGCCCGCCTATCTCGATGGCCGTTGTAACTAGGAATCTTGCCGCCGTGCTGAACAAGGTGGTGGACATCGATATCAAAGAACTGAATAATCCACGTGTATCAAGCGTGGTAGCGCTGTTTCTGTTGTCTCTCGTTTTTCTTGTGATTACGCATCGGCCTTTGATCAACGCGCTCACCTGGGTCATTCTGAATGCAGACCATACCGTTTTTAAAGAAGGTGCTGCACAAATTCTAAACGCCTACATTGACAACCGAGAAGTTGTAGCGCTAGGATTTGGTCAACCCGTCGAAAGTTTGGAAGAGGCACTGGAAAGTTCAGTTGCATCATCCAGCTCGTACAACTATGATCCCAGTGCGGAAGATGCTAATAGCAGTAGCAGCACATCGACCGCCAATGAACCTCACGCATCGGGTATTATGTTTTTCAATTCAAAGACTAGTATGATGATAATTATTTTCTTTTTATTTTCCGAAGACTCGCCGAGCCCACCAACCCTGTCGGATGAAATAGAAAAGGTGAACATCACAGATGAAGAAAAAGAAAAACTACTCCTCATTGCATATCGAACTCCTGAATTTAACAGACCTTTCCTGGATATGGTCCTTTCATCATTGGACTGCACAGAGAACGATTATTTAGCCTTACTGGCTCTATGTTTGCTGTATGCACTGGCAAATAACAAAGGTAACGATGATTCGTATGTGCATAGCACTAGTGTTTCTGTAACTTAGATATGATGGCGCTAAACGATAATTTCATTTTCGCTTATTCACGCTACTCGCCCTGTTACGCATAACTGTCTGCTCAAATCCTGACTATGCACATTTTCGTGGAACTCAAACTTCTGGTATTAAAACGGTAGATGGTTGGTTGACTTCTCTTCTGTAATATACAATTAATATTGTCCTTAAAAATATATAGAAAATTGTTACAAGATGCGCAAAATATACATTTTATTTTTTTATTTGTAGGTGTTAATTCAGAGTGGCTTGAGATTGTTCTGAGCCGCTCTTCACCGAGTGGCTGCTCCAAGTATAATGTAATACTCTTAGAAAAACTACTCCAGATCATTACTCTCTCCAATCAACCATGTAAGTAGAACGTTTATGAGCTACTTCAATTTGCAAATTTATATTTTAACTAATCACGTAAACCTATCGCATAACTTCTACACTACATTGAATTCAAATTATACCTACCTCTTCCAGCCTGTCGTATTCGATTAGTTACAATCGAACTTACGTTGAAGTTGTTTTCTCAAATTGTTGGAATCGGCACGAGTAACATCAACATATGCGAGCAGCACAAACATTCAGTTTTTTCTGCGCGCAATCAGAGTATGACCGTTCTAAGGAACTTTTACAAATCGGAGGACATTTTTCTGGATTTATTTGAGGATGAGTAATATTTACTTTAATCATTGGTCGCTTAAGTGCTTCTATTAATAACGCAATTGTTTTATTCTAGGTACAACGAAATGGTAAAATCCACTCTGAATGTGGAATTTTTATGCAACGACTCAAATATTTTGCTACCACCTACTGGAACACCATTAACCGGGATCAGCTTCACTCGGCGATTACCCTGTGGAGAAGTAGAAAAGGCACGTCGCGCCATTCGTGTATTCTTTATGTTGCGAAGGATGTGCCAAAGTATTACCGGGGAGAAAGAAACTCAACTGCCACTGACAAACCTAAGCCAGTGTGTACAGGTGGAGAATGCACTGGATTTAAGTAAGTCGATTTGCACTAGTAGAAAAGATTGATTGGTGTAAAACAATTGTTAATTCCAGATAACAGCGACCTAATTGCATGCACGGTATTGATGCGTGATGGTACAAAATATCGTCGATTTCTCGTGATGGACATTCTGCAGCTCATCTTGGTCGAACCAGATAGTAAACGATTAGGATGGGGTGTTGCCAAATTTGTTGGATTCTTGCAGGACGTAGAAGTTAACGGAGATAAAGAAGACTCGAGAAGTTTGCATCTCACTATTCATCGAGGTGGTGCGACAAACAATCGAACACCAATACTTTCGGCAAAGTTCATGTTTGATGATCACATTCGTTGCATGGCGGCCAAACAAAGGCTCACAAAAGGTCGCAGTAAAGCGCGTCAGAAGAAAATGTTTCAAATTGCTCAACTCTTGGAGGTACCCGGACAAATGAACGACGCTTCTTTTCCGGCACTCAGAGGAACTAGTGGATCTTCTGTATCCGGTGCAATTTTAAGACCAGGAGCTGGACGTCAGCAGCGGGAACATCGCCCCTTGTTTTCAACAGCAAATCGTGTACCAGGTGTAGCAGCTGCTTTGAGAAGAGATAGCATGCCATCCGGAAGCGTGAGTAGGGTACAAATCAATTCCAGCCGTTCCATCGATGGGTAATTAAATATTTTTCAACCATCGACACATATTTACAATAATATTTCTTTATAGTGATGCTACCGGAGCACGCCGTAAGAACTCCAATCCTGCACGTCGAGAAAGCAGTCAGCCAATCGCAGTTACCTCAGCAAAACCACGCGATTCTTCCCATAATCGCTCGGGTACACCTCGGTCGCGAGAATCAAGCCCTCGTGTTCTTAGGCCACGATCGGAAGAAATTCCTCTAGAGGACTTCCGCCGTTCGCAGAACTCCAGCCCTGTCTCGCGTGGTTCATCAAACGCAGCTTCCCGCTCTCATACACCTTCGCGTCTAAGTCTCGAACCAACCGGTGTGTTATCCGCTGCAGGTAACAGCCAAACGAATGTAAACACAAGTATCATAGTAAAGGAGCATGCAGTTCCCACCATTGTAACTGTTGGTATGAATCCTGCAACCATCGCTATACCCGTGGAGGTGAGTCCCACTTCGGAGGAAACTTCATTCATAGCTAGCGAGGAGCGTCAGAAAAAAAGAGGCGCCATCGAAACCGTTTAACTGGGATGGTGTTTGTACTTCAGTGTTATTTAGTAGTTATTTTTTTCGGGACTATTCAAAATTTTAATCGTTAGTGTCTACACGATTATTTTTAGGTGGAATAACAGGATCATATTTATGTTTCATATAATAGTTAAAAGTTTGCTTCGAAAGTCCTGCATTCGGAACGGTGCGAGAAGAGTTGGGGAGTTTCTTCTCTAATCTTCTGGCCATCACATCACATGATTTGGTATTCTTAGTATGTATAAGAAACGTAAAGATGTAAAACAAGGTGCTAAATGCGCACAAAAATCCTGATGTCAATCCTATTTTCCATTGGATTGTCTGCTCTAAAGTTATCATGATGACGCTTGCTCGGAGATCGCATACCTGTCACTGTCGGGCTTTTATACTGTGACGAACAGGGATAAGCACACCACCACCCGTCGTCTTATGGCTGTTGAGGGCGTTGCGGTCACAGCAACAGACATCCAATGACGAATCAGTATGCGCTCGACATCGTTCGATACTCCTTTACAATGGCGATGATTAGAAAGAGGAAAAACAACGAAAAGGCTCGAGAAAACAAATGAAGGAGAAAAGTAAACAGAGGAGATAACAAAAATGGAACGATTTTCTTCTTCATGTCAATAATTGAGTAATATAAGATAATCCTAGCGCTTCGAAAACTGCGTTAATGAATTGCAAAAGGTCTGTTAGGAGGTATTAAAATATGCGGCATGGGCGGATCCCGCCTCTGTTCCGTCCAGTACATGGGTGTAGTGTGGATAGCGGTTTAGGCATATCTTTGAGTTTCAGCTCTCTGTACATAAGTTCATCTATGTATGGCGAACCTAAAATCCGGATACGCAATTGCATTACTACAAAACAGTTACATATCAAATGATATTAAGTTCCGCGAACGGATTCGGAAAGATCACACGAATAATACTCAGTATGCTGAATAGTAGCCATGTGATAATTGAGTTTGCAATGTCCAGTCAGTACCCTGATGCAACTGTGCTACACTGAAAAAAAATCCAAACATTAATTCTATTTGCTTCAATACACTTAAAATCCATGGATCTATATGCATATGAATATAATGCATATGAAGAAGAAATGCTAATGTTATCACGCGCACACATACCTTCTATGTATCAACTGTATAAACTATGTATGCACACACATAAGTTATTTGTGCGTATTGTTATAGAATCGGGTTTTATGTACCTTATAGTTATGAAATGCGAATGTAAGATTAATATGTCTTGTAAATACACACATTAGGATAATGTGCCAGCAAATAGTGTGTATCTGCCTCAGCTAATTGCAAAAATCAATGTGTAAAATCAATAGACACAACGTTTTAATTTTTTTGAGTGCAGAAAAAATGTAACAAATTCTTTGACATTTTCGGACTCAAATCAGGCAAAAAAATTGTTCGAACGCAAGTTTGCAAGCTACGCCAATGGTTGCCATGTTTGGATGCAGCCCCAGAGCGAATTTTGTGCTTTATTCAACTTATCGACAGTGGAAGAACGGACCAACGAATTTGGTCACAGCGCTTGTTCTACAAGCGAATGAGATTGGTTTAATCTCATTTCATAGACACCAGCACCAGCTCTTTCCTCAGTTTAACAAACTGCGCATTCTTCAACTAACCGCTCCATTCAGCCAGCCAGACAGTATTCTTAGCGAGGAGGATTTCTTATGCTGAAAGTTTTAAAAGGAAAACTACATGTGAGTGTAAGGTCACTGGGAGCATGTATATACTCATTCATTTGGGGCAACAATCTTGTGTAGCTAGTTGCACGATATATACTCATTCTATAACTAATACCGTTCCAGAACACAGTAACTCTAAGACGGTATGCTCAAAAAGTGCTTTTTGTTTCAGTATAGTGGTTTTATGTTCAAGAGTGCCTCTAGAACAGCAGCAGGTGTTGTCGTAAACGCACCAGTCATCGCCGTCAAGACCATCCTCTGAAGATGGTTTAACTTTGATTAGATTGTCACGACTTCTCCCTTCCACCACCACACAAAGCACCCGTATGCCAGTATTGGTCTATCAATTGTTGCGTAGATACACTGAACTGTACTTGGGTTCGAGACCCCCAGATTTGCCGAAAATCATGCGAGCTGTCTTGATTCTGAAATCGATGTGGCCGTCCAATTAAGTTTTGAATCAAGAATTACCCAACGCACTTAACTTGATATGCGACAATGATTTCAGAATCAAAGAACTGCAACGGAAGAGCTCCGTTTGTAATCCTTCGTTGCGTGAAAAGCACCATTGACGATGCCGCCTAGAACATAAATAGATCCGCATCTTGCGCAAGCCAGGGCAACATGTCAAATAAATATGGCGAAAGCTGATCATAATTGGCAGCATGTGTTTTTCTGGGTCAATGGTATGAAGTATCCCATCTTTTCTTTCTTCATTGACTAGGTCTTTATTCATACGTCAGAATTCTGCAAGGTTGAGGTGAACATAGCGTAGTTTATAAGTCGATTGTTCTGGGTTCGGTTAGATCTTACTCGTCAGAAAAAGAGGCCAATGATTGTAAAGCTTTATAATACAAAAAAATCTTCAACACATACTAAAATGTTTGTTTAGATCTGTATTATCTATAACGATTAATATAAAACTTAAAGGAGGTTTGGAAGTGATATTCTCTTATTAATAATAAAACCACGTTTCTTCACATCTTTGTAACCGGCTCTAAGTTCAACAATTTGAGTAAAGTGGATAAAACAGTATACACAGATTGCAACAGATGAATTCTTGCAAACATAGTTGATAGAAGATGCTCGCGATTTTCCTGTAAATTGAAAACAGTAGATAATTAATAATGTGACAAGAGATGAATTTGATTAAATGTGACGTTCGTTTTGATTTTTTATGTCATTAAGGGTTGCGTACAAAGAAAAAAATATGCGAAAATTGATGATCACTACTTATTTTAATAAAACCAGGTGTATAAGCTTGAATCCGCTGTTTTTTTTGTCAAAAAATAATTTATTTAAAGTATTTTCCCTCGCTAGCTATACGTTTTTCCCATCTCTCGGGCAATTTGTGTATACCACTCCAAAAGAAGAGACAAACCACTCGTCAAGCCTTTTTTGGACGTCTTCGTACGAGTCGAAGTGCTGTTCTTCGAGCGCGTGACCCATTGATGAAAACAGATGATAATCGGAATGGACCAGGTCTAATGAATAAGCGGGTTGAGGTAGTACCTCCCAGTTGAGTGCCTCCAAGTAGTTTTGGACCGTATTTGACATGTGCGATGGGGGATTCTCATGTCTTTGTTCATAACCTGGCTTTTTTCACGCCTCCGCAAGAATTTGATGCGATTAGGAAGACGATTTATTCAAATTAAAGCATATGCTCTTTGTGGCACAAAATTAGACATGATTACACAAGGAAAATGTAAGTTATATGAAACCACTAATGATGTGCAATGATCAGTCTTCCCATATGCACATCGCACACAAGGTTCGCTCTGGTTCTGTGCTCATATTAAACCCACACTTCGTGTACGAACTCAAACACGCTATTTCGTACCTAAGCACGTGTACATGTTCGCCTGTACAACCGAACCCCATATACGTACACGCTGTGCGTACACGTAGGTTCTAGGCACTAGTTTTCTCTTTCTCACTCTCATCATCACTAGCGTTGACTGTTTTTGCCTTGTGCGAATCGTTCTCGTGTACGCACCCGGTGTACGTACACGAATGTTTGAACTAGAGTTTGCACATCGTTCGCTTGGGTTCGATGTTCGAGGCGAACCTGTACATCAAGACGAAGCATGTTTAAGGTTGAACGCGTGCAACAAATTTTGTACACAGGTACAGGTCGATGTTCATGGGAAATCTGGCAATGATTGATGCAAAGAGGTGTCGAACTCACAAAAAACGTATGACGTTTCTATGGTAGCTAAATACGCTCACTAACGCCATCTCTGAGCAAACAGCGGATTTAAGCTTATACATCTGGTAGATGAGACACAACTAATTCCAAATTCGTGTATATTTTCTTTAGGAATAGTTTAAATTTATTGAATTGAAAACATGGACGCTGGTGGAGACGACGTACAAAAAGCAATCGCACCGGCTACGGGAAATAGGTTACCATTGACTTTCAACAAACTTATAGTAGGCATACTGTCTATAATCGCAAGTCGATCACATGCAAATAGGGAACCCCATAGAACATGGGACTGACATGCGGTTGTGAGCAGCATTTATCTCAATCCATAATTGTTGTTCCTAGTAGCTCAAAGCAAACAACCAGCATATCCAACGAAGTAGTAAACAACAAAGATGACGTTTATACTATAAGTAGTGACTCTGAAACGTGAAGCACACCACGACAGTGAAATCCAAAATAACAGTAAGGAGAACGACATAGGACGTGAGAGAGAGGATAAACGGAACGTAACTTTAATTTTCGTGCATTATTTTTGTAGATATAATCATGATTTGCGACACAGTTGTTATAAGAAAACCCAAAAACTCATCTCTCATGCTTGGGAATAAATTTTCACTAGTATTTAATCTATCCCCCGTATATTTGCGCATGTCTGTGACGCCATCACCGCATATGCGACAATAGTCCCACTTAAAAATATATTCTAAATGACCGTTAATGCTGCCAAAGAAATATGCTCGAATGTTATGTTTGTAAGCCTGTGTTTACGGATCACTGCTTCTAATAAACAAATACAAAATTCAAGTATTACTAATGCTACACTGAAGTTCATGTACTTACCGTTAAAATCCGTACACGCCGATAGTATTTGCTGAGGCATATTACTAACCCGGAAGTGAAGCTTAGTACAACATGAGGAGCAAACCTCATCAATTGTCCGTCTCCCAAGGCTTGTTTCACCATTGCTGGAAAGCCAGCGACATAGACCCAGAATAGTTGCCACTCGTCCTGAAATAAAACTTTAGATCAACAGAAAAGCAAGATAAATCGCTTACTAACCTCTTCTATGAGCAACGTAAAATCGATTTTCGAAATTGGCGGTAACTGTGGATAATAATTTGCATTCTGTTTCTCGTTATATGTGTTGAACAGGACTGATAGACGCGCATAGTTATACAGGATGAATGAGGCTCCTGAAAAGATAGATTTTTTGGTATGGAATTTCAATGTATGTTTGGTAAACAAGTATTCATACCTTTACTAGATTGATTTTTCTGTTTCTTCATATCAATTGGACTAGATACTTTCGACTCCAGCATATCCACAATAGCTGCAGAACGACCTAGACTAGCTATCGTCTGCTGAAACTGCCGATGATCTTTAACGCGAATCCCATATTTGTGCTGAGCTATAAGTTGCATGTCGTTGGCACGCTTACTGGAAATACGTTTTTGAGTTAAGTTGTTCGGGAACAAACAACCACAATTACCTTATATATTCCGTGGCAGTTATTCCGTATGTAGTAACTGAACCGCACAAAATTTCCAAATTATTGGATGATTGTTTGGAACGCTTATCAGTTATAATCATAGTTTGAGCACTATCATTCAACTCGTTGGATACGTTATAACCACCAAGCCTTAACAAACTATCTGCTACAGTTTTCACTGCTAATCTCCTAAAGTCAACCATTGATAGATTTTCTCGTTTTTCATCAACATCGCAAATTAAACATATTCGATCGTTTGTACGAACTGCACATGCAAAATTTCTATTTGCGTACTGTAAAATAAATGTCCGATAGACTGCTTCCCGGTTGAGGTACAAACTGATCGCAATCTTTGTGGCTTGTGCCTTCGTTATGGATATTGCCCACTCTTTACTTTCGCCGATCAAAGCATCTAGTTCGACAGCATCGACATCGCGGGATTCAGCTTGTTTTACTACGATATCGCCGGTTTCCGCTAGCCGTTTGTTTTGATATTTTATCACATAACGTTTCAAGTATCCTTGCAAATAAGTTGTTACCTGTTGTTCAAATTTAGACAAAATGTCCATCTTATCTATATAGGTTTGTTAATAATGCAAATCCAAATTGAATTTAGAACTTTTGTATTCAGTTTTGAAATCAAACGGGTCAGACACAAATCTCTTTTCCTTTCATTGTTTATTTTTATTTGCTTGCGTTACTACTGCTCTCAAATTAAATTTGAGAACGTGCACCACCATACGACGTTTTGGTGATTGACAAATTCACTGCTGTATGAAAGTAATTGCCTTCAAAGTATTTAGAACAAGTCAGATAAGAACTGAAGATAGCAGGAAAATTCGGAAGACTTTGAACCTTCGTTCGGTTACTTTCATCGCTCTGTGTTCACAAATCTAATTAACAGTCGAAAGTAGTTCAATCTTTGAAAGAATGTATAAAATTAAAAACGGTGGACTAAAATGATTTCGTTTGTAGCTTCATAGGTAAAAATAGTGTAATTTTCCGATAAAGAGTTATAAATTGCATTCATCATTGTGTAAACAAGTCCATTATGAATATTACTTTGAACCAAACGGTTTTATCGCTGGGAACTGTCCTAAAGACCACAGTACAACCGATAATAGAGACGGCAATTATTCCTGGCGACCGAAATTCACACTCTGGAAATTCAGAAAGTCTTAGCTTTCTGTTTATTCCGCTAGCTGTGCTAATTACAGTGATGCTTCTTTCAGTAATGGTAAGCATTAAACTTTCAATTAATGGGTAAATATAAACAATTAAAACAAAAACTTGCAGGTTTATTTGATGGCACGTAAAAAGGACAGGATTTTTTCCAAGCGTCCTCACGTACCAAGTTTTTCGTTTGATTCGTCCGACTTGGAGGATAACGATGATTTGGAAACGGAACACTTGCTTAAAGGCAAACTGCGTCTCGATGAGCCATATTTCAAAGGAGTTAATAGCTGCAAAACGTATACCGGGAGCAACGAATTGTATGCCTGAATGACGGAAATCTTTTTCGCTCCTTTCAATTTGCCATACTTTTGTTAAGTTTGTATATTTAAGGCGCTAGCTAGTATTATGAAACTATATGTATTCCCATCCCAGGCAAGCATACACCAAATAATAACATAATATTCTTGGTTTATTGTTATTCGTTAAACAATTTAATTTTTTTTTATTAAAAAATACTATATGCTTTAGTGCTAATAAAAGCAATATCTCAACAGTACAATTATTTTGCTTGATCCGAACTCAACAGCCGTGCGGTAAGATCATAAAAGCCAAAAAAGATTGCACCTCCAAGGGTAATCCATAATACACGAGGTACGAAACCAGCAAAAACCCTGAGATAAAATATATCTTTGAATAGGTATCATCTCTTATATTCAGCCTTACCCTTTAATTCCTTGATCCCTGTAAATTCCATGCAGGATTCTACTAACACCTAACTTGCTTACGTTCTCGTCCGCCAACATGATTCTGGTTTTAGCAACGTCTAGCGGAGTGGTTAAACCGGCTGCTATACCACCTGCGATTGCTCCACAAATGGCTACTGTGAAAGGAGTTAGCGCGGTTCCCGTCACCGCTGTCCAGTTTTGCTTAAAGTATTCCCACAATGGAAATTGAATGAAGGAAAATGGAACCTCGCGCATTACTGTTGTGCCAAACCCCCGATACAGTCCACGACGAATGCCTTCCGTTTTTAGTGCATGGAGCCAAATCTCCAACGACGTACTATATCTAAGCGATATTACTTGTCTACGTTGTTTCGCAATCTCGACTGGAACACGAATAAGGCAAGCAACGATCTCAGCACTGGCGGCGGAAATCATGTGAACATACGGCTGCTGGGTTTTAGAACAAAACTGACCAAGATAAGATTTGAGCCCGTCGTAAGTACAGAAAAATAGAGCAGCCGTAGGGGCACTGCCAGCCGCAGCCGGTGCCAAACCTTTATATATACCTCTAAATCCACCGGACCGAATAAAACCGCGTTCACTCTGAAGACGAGTTTTAATTGTATCGATTGGAAATAGCACAATATCCACCACTAATCCGGCGACTCCACCAGACTAAAAATGAATAGGATATGATATGCAATTCCTTTTTCTGCAGTATTGAAAAAAACTTACAACCAGAGAAGTCCAGTACACGAAATCCATCTTTGAAAGGGATTTAGTCTCCAGTGTCATGCTTTGGTTTAACGACTTCAACACAGGCGTGTGTTGTAAAAATTGACTAGAAGTTCAAACTCAACTACTCACATGTTGTACAGCTATAAGGATAAGAAAATGCATCAGAACGATCAGAACACAAGATCGTAAAGATGAATGAGTAAATTGAAACCTGTGAACGTGCACTAAAATCAAAAGATAGTAGTCCTAACGCACGTAACGCCAAAAGTAATTTCAAAACAACATGTCTTTTTAACGTCATGTTTTGGCCATGTGCAGAGTGGCCAGATCGATCGATGCGTCGTACAATAGTAATTCACTATTACTCGACAAACATATGATTACGGCCTAAAAGCCAACTATCAAAATCCACTTTGAATGGAAATTCCGGACAAACCGTTACACGCCAATCACAGATGTTGATAGTAAACGAAAGAGAAAATTTTTCTCTTTCATAAACTGAACTGTGTTCGACTAGTAACGGTCTGTCTCGAATTTCCATTCAAAGTGGATTTTGACAGTTGGCTTTTAGGCCGTTATCATATGTTTGTCGAGATTATAGTACTTGCAGTTCAAAACGCAATAACTTTTTTTTCTTGATTTATGCAGGTGTACCACGTCAGAGGCTGGAGCATGATCCGTGGATACGAAAAACAACGATAAATGCGGCCGGTCCATTCAAAACATGTGTGGTAGAAAGATAGACTATGCGAGACGAAGGATAAATATATAGTGAACAGGAAGTAAACAAAACATCTATCCGCAATTCCCGTCCCAGGTTAGGCATAATATTGCAGTATTGAATAGTATTTTTGTTAATACACAGTAGTGACGATATTGCTTCAATACGTCAATCCCATTTGAAATGCACATCGTCAATAAAACTTTTTTCATTACACGTACAATACTTTTGTCAATACTCTCTAGTATTGTCAAAAATATTGAACGTGTGAGGGCCGCTATATACCCTATATACTAACATTACAGAGAAAAGACGCATTTTAAAAATTTTGAAAAATAATTCTGGCCACCCTGGTCATGAAACAGATGAGTCACAAACGTCATAAGTGAAAGCTGCAGGAAAGCGAAGAGAACATTGAATTTTAAAAAGTTTTATTTGTTTTTGCGTATGAAACTAGTAAAGTGAACGTCATTTGTAAGTATTGCATGCTACAAGTGCTCTACTCTAATAAAACATTACTTTAAAGCGTAGTTAGTCAAACCATTCCACAATAATGGCCGGCATGCCAGATCAGCAGTTCCTGTGGAACATCTTTCAGAAGGTCGATCGAGATCGAAGCGGATACATCTCAGCCGACGAACTACAGCAGGCCTTATCTAATGGAACGTGGAACCCGTTCAATCCAGAAACCGTCCGACTAATGATCGGTATGTTTGATCGTTCGAACCGGGGTTGTGTCAACTTTCAGGATTTCGGTGCGCTCTGGAAGTATGTGACCGATTGGCAAAATTGTTTTCGTTCATTCGATACGGACAACTCTGGCAACATCGATAAAAATGAACTCAAAGCGGCTTTGACTGCATTCGGATACCGTCTCTCAGATGGACTGTACGATACACTGATCAGAAAGTTTGATCGATACGGCAAGGGCACAATATTGTTTGATGATTTTATCCAATGCTGCGTGATTTTGTATACGCTGACTTCCGCTTTTAGACAGTACGATACGGATCAGGACGGAGTAATAACGATTCATTACGAACAGTTCCTTAATATGGTATTCAGTCTGAAAATTTAATTTATTGATATGAAACTGCACGTCCATATGATGAAAAAGAAACGTTTATTTTTATACGATCACTAAAAGTAATTTTGAATTCAGAATTCAATGGTATTTCGTCGATTATTCAGTGCTTGTATTGTTAAATCGCAGGTGTAGTATGGATAGGGCAAGTTAAAAATTGTACTGTTCCATCCCTGTTGAGCAAATTTCTCAAATACTACATTTCCTTTTCTTTTTATTATTCATTTCCGATTAAATTTATCTCTTTATTACTGGTGTCACATGTACCTATATCTTTTTTCGACATTTTCCAAGAGTCATGGCAGCCTATTCCTTACAGCCAAATGTAAACCGATGAATCATGTTAACACGTGAATACCTTTGTTACGTATACACCATCCAAAATTTGTTGCGAGAGGAAATGTTATAAACAGTACAACAATGTTACAATATGTATAGTTACAGGTTTACCCTTTTCGTTATTCTGTCTTATAAGCTATACAGATAATCGGATATAAGAACAAATCATTAAATAGTTGCCAAACTGTTTTTTTTTTCTATGAAATATGTTTACGTGATTTACAACAGAATATTTTTTTAAATACAGTTTCTCAACAGTTCTGTAGTTTTCCAGAGAATATCTCATCCCGTATCCGAAAGCCTGGTATATGAAATCGTTCGTTTAATACAAATGACAATGAATTCAGAATCTCACGTTTTTCCGACGTGGGTGTCAAAGTCGAACCATCAATCTAGCTACGGACAGCAAATTTCCACAAGTATTCATATTCTAAGATGCTATGGAAGGTGTCTACTTTGGTTTAACACATTATTGAGGTTCTTAAATTACACTACCATTCAAATTAAAGCTAAATCGAGCGTTAGTGTGACACACAATATGAGTGATACTCTACGGGTTAAAATACGAATTTTGGCATAATACACACACAAGAAATTATAAAAAAAAATTGATCCGCTCTTTGCGCCTTTGTAATAGTGGATAGTCATCTAGTAAAAATAACGAAAAAAGTTTCAACGAGATAATGTTCTCTGCTCCGTATTCATCCGACGATAATTTAAATATATTTTCTCTTTATCATTAGAGCATATCGCAAAAGTGCATTATTTTGTACAACTGGGTTTATATTCTTGTTTCTCCTATTCAAATGCAGTTTTTATGTTTCTGTGACAACGGAATTGCGGTTTAAAGTGAAGAAAGCTTCATACTTAATACTAAACATAATAAGGAATCTTTATAAGTCATACTATAAAAAGTATTGCGGAAAAATACATGGAACGAGCAAATGAGCTTGCTCCCTTTCTACAACTCCTCAATGCGTGTGCGTGTTTTCAGAAAAACATACACTACTATGCATAGAAAGATTACTCCACAAGTGGGCAGAACAATTGTTTTCAGCTGCTGTTGGATTTTCATGTTTTCTTCCCTGCGTTCCTGTTTCTGTTTACGGGTTTCGCGAGTTTGTCCTCCTCGTAGTTTGCGCATCTTGAGACCGATTCAATGGAACTATTGTTATTCAAACGGCGATAAGATAGCGTCGCACGGCAAACCTGTAAACATAAAACAACATAACTGTATCTGGGTTTACAATTAGAACCCAAATATATGTAACTTAAAAGTGCCACGCTGGAATGGTGGTAGCGAATCTGAACGGATGCGATTTTGTAAAATAAATAACCAGCGATAATTACATACCGATCAAATCTTAGCCTGTGCAGGTTTTGCAGGTGATTTCAACCTATATTAATTGTTTAAATATCACAGCTGTTTAGTTGCGTTTTTTTCTCTTGCGTATGGAATTGTGAAGCACGACGTGTCGAACCGCTTGTATCAACTACATTAACTATTTATGATAAGTACAGAACGTGATCCAACGATCGGCTAATGAATGTAACAGTAGTCACGGTGTCTTGTCAAATTCAGATGCCGCGTTACTTTAGTACAGTTATTTAATGTTGTGCAGTACTAGATTTTCATGACCACTGACTATTCCGACTTCAAACTCTCGAAGATATCTCTATATAAAGATAGTTCACGGCACAATTAGCCTTATTCTGCATTACGACGGATCACTTTTTCGAATAAGCTTGTTCCCTCGATATGAGTCCTTGGTACAACAAGCTTCTAGTGTCCGCTCATACTTTGAATTATTGTTTACTCTTGACTGACGAAACTGAATCTCTTAAACTACCCAACATCACCAGCGTTATTCCAATTGAGCACGAGTCCTTTCAAGAACATTCATTACAAGGAGAACCCTAATAAAAATATACACGAACTTTAACCCATATAGTCCTACGATTCCACATATTGTTTGGATGATACCCTGCACAGGTCGTTAGGCTCTTGAATTATAAGATGTTTAGTAGGGAATCTCTTCGAGTCCTTCTTGAATGATAGCCAAGGCGATAATTGAGCACACTAGTGCGTACACATTCGAATAGCGGGCGTCATCGGAATTGTTAGCGAAAACAATTAGATGAAATTTATATTAGTTGTGCTTCTAATGCATATCGTACTGGATAGATGGCAAGGAAGCTAGTCTGAAAACTAAAACCTTTGCTGGGAAGAAAAAATTACGGTTAGCAACCGATTTCCCTATTTTTGTTGATAATCACCTGGATGCACTGATTATTCACTGTGTCTAGCCTAATTGGGTCATTAAATGAGAAAAAAGTCGTTTTTTATTACTTACATCGATAAAGCTGATTTTCGTGATTGCAACAATGTTTTTTTCCAACTCAGGAAACGTGAAAATAATTTTAAAATTTAAAATAAAGAAATATGTTGACAGTCTGGATTTCCCAAGTAACCAATAAGCATTATAACGTAGCCTAATATCTGCTTTAGATCCACATATAAAGCTGTCCTAAAAAGCCGTGAAGCCCTAAATACTTATTTAATGCCGATATTATGCCAGAAAAGGCGAAATATAGTGCTATTACTGTGCGGAGATTGACAGCTCGTTTCTGCAGTACTAATGCTATTATATAGCAAAAGCGTACAAATGTCAAATTTGAAAGCCTTATATTGGCACTACTAATGCTATTAAAAAGCTTCAGTTGGTTGTCATTGTCCGCCATGGTTTTAAAACCATTTCTTATGTTTCCTTTCGGTATGATGAGCAAAAAGGAAAAATTTTAAAATAAAATATTCTGTTTAAAACCGTAATTGACTCTGTCCTAATGCATTGTAATGAATATCCTTAATGGGTTTTCGTTCTCACATGATATGAATGTTTACGAAAATTACCTTTAGTAAGTCTCGAACTGAGGTACCTTGCCTCGTCCTTCACGGTAAGTGCGCTGCGTTTGCTTCGTGGACCATATTGCATATGTTCGATTGAAATGAAATATGCCGAATATAATCTTCAAGAAGAGTTGCATAACAAATAAACCCACAGCATTACAATAGCATTATATCAGCTTTTTATTGGCTCTATAATGGCATTAAATGCACTTGTAAAGCTTACATGCTTTAAAGATCCTTGAAGCATGTACGCGTTATATCAGCTTTATATACGCATATAGAGCAAGCTATAATGCTATATGTCGGCTGTGCAGTTATGCATTATTGATGCTAATAAAGAGCTTTATTGCGTTGTTAATGCTGTAATGGAGTTTCAATGCAACATTAGTGCAAATGTATAGCCAATATAGTGCAACACGCAAAAGAATTTTGCATGTTTGATTCTATAAATTATTTCTTCATTTTTAATCGATAAAAATTCTTTATTGTGAACCAAGGAATTTATTAAACCAAACTTATTTTTTTGGTTAGATCAACCAAAATATCTTTTGAATCAATCTTACAAGTTTTGTTATCTGTGCTTTTCGAAGATCGACAAAATTATTGTTTGTTCCAAACAAATCAGTGATTCTAACAAAAGCATGCAGCTAATTGATTCAAAAGGCTGAATGCATTACATCAACAGTCCTTGTTGAATTGAAACAAATAAAAAATAAAAGTTGCTACGAAGAAGAAAACTTTTTCCACGTGCGTCAATGCTGGAGAAATTCGCTATTTTTAAATCAGGGAATTCAGATTTCGGTAAATTCTTATAGTGCTCAGATTTTCCGGACTCGAAGGGCGCAAGTGCAGCTTGAAAATAATCATGATGTCGCACAAAGGTTAGTGAATAAATTAAGTCGAATGCACACGGTGCGTTTTAGGGTGCCTTCCTCTATTCCAGGACTCAAACAAAACACCCTGTGTGGCTTAAAAACGACAATCGCAGAACTGAAAACACGTCACCGCACCAGAGATAAATAATACCCGTTCGAGAGAGCAGTTTCCTGTACTTCACCATCTCTGGTCCAACAGGAAGACACAGCGTATTCGTGCGCCTTCTGCAATCTTTTTGGAAAAGCCGAGACTCTGAAGCACTACATTATAGCGCATATCTGGAATAAACCACGCGCACTGTCAAAAGTACTACATAAAGGGACGGTGATTGGAATCGTATGCGCTGCATGTAATAAAATTTCATTTAGTTCCAAGCAAACCTACTCCGGAACAGGTTTGGAATCCCTTATGGATTCTCGCTCAAATGCAACAAACGATTGAGTCGGAATCGGTTGTTGCCTTTGAGCTGGAACTCATAATGAATCCATTCAGAATTCCTAACCGATCCCGGAATGGGTTTGACTGGGCCATACTGCATCCATTCAGGATTCCGAAGCGGTTCCAGAATGATTTGACTGCGTAAAATTAAAGCGTTTGTAGCCTGTTTTTAGAGAAAGGCCAATAAATCAATGGCAAGTATTTACTTTGTGAGGTTCATTTCATGATGTTATCTGTTGTCAGCGAGTAATGGTTTATTCTAAATTTGTCACCATGACAGTTGGCCTTTGGTTCCTATTAAAGAATAGGCATATTTTATATACAATAAAATTGGTTTTGCTTCAATATATGCTACGCATTGATTCAAATATTTGTTATGTTTAAAACAATAAAAGATATTATTTGATTTAACAAAAATGTTTTTTGTATTGAACATTTGACATGCATTGATCCAAATATTTTATTAGTTTTATTCAACAAAATGAGCTCATTGATTCAACAAAGTTATTTGTTGTTTCGATTGTTGTTATGATAAAATCAATAAAAAATTTTGTTGGTCCAACTATTTTCCATGTTTGATCCAATAAATTCTTCAGAATTATTTCAACAATTGTTTTATTTATATAAACATGTATTTTTTATTGAACACAGAACAACTTGGTAAATTTATTATTTCAATCCTCATATTATTTGACATTAAAAATAATTTTTCTGCGTGAATGGCTTAATGCTTATGGTTACTTGGGTTGACACTATAGGAAGGATTTGACATATCGAATTTCACGACAAATGATGCCCTGTCAGAAAAAAATAGAGCATGTTTTCTCGGTTTTCCCGGAGGGTTATTTTTATTTGACATAAACACCATCCATTGCACAAAGAGAATAGGGAAAGAGACGAATAGTGTGAAGCCAAAAATACCTTATTGAGCAGACCAATCGTGCAATGTAAATAAACATTACTCATGCCTGAGTTGGAGGAGATAAGTATTGTACATCTATCAAAAAAGAAATTTGAATTTCCGTCAGAATTTAGTGCAATCGTGATTGTAAGGTGCATTCTAGAGTATATGTATGAGTAAAAACAAGCTTTAGAATTATTTCATCTCTTTGTTTCGAAATGCACATCGTTTGATAAACAAATACAACGATCGACAAAAGGTTTGTTTTCAAAATATAATAGGAGTCATTTAAAGTGCTGCCATTAGAAGCGGTTGCCAAAATTCTAGTGTTGAAATCATGGTAAAGGGAGTGTTGCCGTTTTGACTGATTTTCACTCTGCGTCTCTTTACATATTCTCTTTGCCATTGCATATAGTTTTTTTTCATTTTGGGTGTTGTCCTGATAGACCAGATGTTAACAATCGCAGCTTTCCTATGTATGGTTGCCAAGTTTACATAAGATTTATTTTAAAAAACAAAAAAAAATCGTTTTTACGTATTACAACGAATTTTTTTTGAAATAATGTTATATTATGTATATTGGACCTAAAATTTATCGAATGGAACGGAAAACTATATATAGCTTAATGACCCAATTATGACATAAAATAGGAGAATAATTTGACTGACCTCATTATTTTTCAGTGTAAGAGCTGAAATATTGCTAATTTACAACTTTCGGAAAAACCATTTGTTAATATCAACGATCTTTCTGAGGCCTCAGGAAACGGACATTCGCGAAATAGCAAGCCTGGTGTTTATGTGAGCCGTGAACCAGATAATATTTGGTTTTCCCGATACATACATACATCAAGTGATCTCGCAGAGGTCCCGCTGAACTTTTGCAAATATTTTAAATAATTGCCAAAGGAAGCTTTCTGTTTTCAAAGGTTCGTTGTTTGCTCAAAAGAAAGACAATGGATTCATATTTCCGCTTTGTCGGATACATTAATTTGAAACAATGATGCAGCTTATTTATGTGTTTATAAAAGATAAATATTCTGGAACAGGCAAATGCGTTTTCCGACACAACTGGTGATGATGAACTTTGACTTTCCTGACAAAAGCTCGTAGCAGCCAAAAATGTTGAGAAGTTGTTTCATTTTATGGCTCCTGATATATATTTGGTGATGGGCGGTTTTCACGGTCAACGTATTTATAGTTACGAAAAGCGATGCAATTGTTGACTATTTCTTTGGAAAATTGTGAATCCTGTTTGTAAAGAAAGCTCCTTGGTAACTGTGAACTATTTAATTAACCTTGAGCTATGAGAGGTATTACTCCTACCAAATTATGCATTGCATCCAAATCGAAATTTGAGTAATATGGAAATTTTTAAGCATGTTTGAAATACATTCGGTCGCCCGCATGCTGTTGGTTTTATTTAACCGTTTTGAAGAGATTGCAATTTGTACTAGTTAACATTTCGATTTGGAAACTGCAGTGGGTTTCTCATGAAATGCTGGTTATTATTATGCTCTACAGAAATTATTTGGTCCAGACCAAATGCTTCATGAGTTGTAGGTGTATCTCCACAAAACACAGTTACTGTGGCTCGCAACTCAAAATTTTCAGTTTCTATGATTCGAAATCAATGGTTGCAAAATTTTGTTATACCCACATCGTTCGACTTGCTTTGACAACACGCAGAAAAATTATTTTTAATGTCAAATAATATGAGGATTGAAATAATAAATTTACCAAGTTGTTCTGTGTTCAATAAAAAATACATGTTTATATAAATAAAACAATTGTTGAAATAATTCTGAAGAATTTATTGGATCAAACATGGAAAATAGTTGGACCAACAAAATTTTTTATTGATTTTATCATAACAACAATCGAAACAACAAATAACTTTGTTGAATCAATGAGCTCATTTTGTTGAATAAAACTAATAAAATATTTGGATCAATGCATGTCAAATGTTCAATACAAAAAACATTTTTGTTAAATCAAATAATATCTTTTATTGTTTTAAACATAACAAATATTTGAATCAATGCGTAGCATATATTGAAGCAAAACCAATTTTATTGTATATAAAATATGCCTATTCTTTAATAGGAACCAAAGGCCAACTGTCATGGTGACAAATTTAGAATAAACCATTACTCGCTGACAACAGATAACATCATGAAATGAACCTCACAAAGTAAATACTTGCCATTGATTTATTGGCCTTTCTCTAAAAACAGGCTACAAACGCTTTAATTTTACGCAGTCAAATCATTCTGGAACCGCTTCGGAATCCTGAATGGATGCAGTATGGCCCAGTCAAACCCATTCCGGGATCGGTTAGGAATTCTGAATGGATTCATTATGAGTTCCAGCTCAAAGGCAACAACCGATTCCGACTCAATCGTTTGTTGCATTTGAGCGAGAATCCATAAGGGATTCCAAACCTGTTCCGGAGTAGGTTTGCTTGGAACTAAATGAAATTTTATTACATGCAGCGCATACGATTCCAATCACCGTCCCTTTATGTAGTACTTTTGACAGTGCGCGTGGTTTATTCCAGATATGCGCTATAATGTAGTGCTTCAGAGTCTCGGCTTTTCCAAAAAGATTGCAGAAGGCGCACGAATACGCTGTGTCTTCCTGTTGGACCAGAGATGGTGAAGTACAGGAAACTGCTCTCTCGAACGGGTATTATTTATCTCTGGTGCGGTGACGTGTTTTCAGTTCTGCGATTGTCGTTTTTAAGCCACACAGGGTGTTTTGTTTGAGTCCTGGAATAGAGGAAGGCACCCTAAACCGCACCGTGTGCATTCGACTTAATTTATTCACTAACCTTTGTGCGACATCATGATTATTTTCAAGCTGCACTTGCGCCCTTCGAGTCCGGAAAATCTGAGCACTATAAGAATTTACCGAAATCTGAATTCCCTGATTTAAAAATAGCGAATTTCTCCAGCATTGACGCACGTGGAAAAAGTTTTCTTCTTCGTAGCAACTTTTATTTTTTATTTGTTTCAATTCAACAAGGACTGTTGATGTAATGCATTCAGCCTTTTGAATCAATTAGCTGCATGCTTTTGTTAGAATCACTGATTTGTTTGGAACAAACAATAATTTTGTCGATCTTCGAAAAGCACAGATAACAAAACTTGTAAGATTGATTCAAAAGATATTTTGGTTGATCTAACCAAAAAAATAAGTTTGGTTTAATAAATTCCTTGGTTCACAATAAAGAATTTTTATCGATTAAAAATGAAGAAATAATTTATAGAATCAAACATGCAAAATTCTTTTGCGTGAATACATCTATAACAGGGAAAGTTGCTTTTGGAGACGAATTCCATTGCACAGCAAAATTTAAAAGATTTTTTGCCAAAGTTTGAAATATTGTTTTTGCATTGAACAAACCGCATTATCTTGGTACAGTCGTGATTCGCTGGTTGGGCCACAGCCTTGTCCAACTAACGAATTCGATTCGCTAGTTGGACCGACAGACAAATGTTAAAAACTCTCCAAATAGATGTTGGCAGTGTAAATGCATCTGTTCACATCTCTAAATATTGTCAGATTGATTGTCAAAGTAAATTTGACATAAGATTTTGGCGTTCAGATGCTTTTTAGTTTGACAAAGGTCCGACTAGTGGAGGTCCATCTAAAAAGTGGTCCAGTTAAAAAGTGCCCAACCATCGAATCACGACTGTATAAAGAAAGGCGTATAGGTTGTGGTTGTGAGTATTTTTTAAAAGTAATTTTTCTCGTAAAACAGTCCCGTGCACGCCCGGTATCGATTGGTTAACGAATCCTTCTCCTGCTAGAAAAGATCTGGATGAAGGGTTCCGAAATAGAAGCTTTCGTGTTTGGGTTATGGGGACTTACATACGAGTGTCGTTTACGTGAACTAAAGAGACTAGAATAACAAAGAGACACCATCTTAATTCAGTGAAAACAATTCAACTAGCAACCAGGCTACAGGTCACAGGTAACACTGCAAATGTGCAAGCATCACCAAACTCGTTTGTTGTTATTCCGTTTATTTCTTCTAACCAATATAAAAATCCGATGCGACTTCTGGTCTGCTGAGTTCCTCACGCAGAAGAATGAGGCCTTTTTGAAATAATAAAACATTTTGTTGAATTTTAAACTTAAAGAATGCTTGTTTCAAACTAAAATATTATTTTAATGAGAACATTTATTTTGTTGGCATTAATAAATCCCTTTGTTTGAAGTCTAATTAAAAATATAGTTGAAACAAAACAAAATTTGTTCCACCAAACCAAGCACCCATTTGTTAAAATTCAACAGAATATTTGTTTGTTTTCAACAAAATGTCAGTTGTTCTTTGTGCTATACGTCACCACGATCTAATCGCAATATACAGTCGTTGTAAGCACCGCAGGGCATATTGGGCATACCTGTTGTAGCACTACCTTGGGCCAACGCTTAGTCGATCGCTGGACAAAAACATAGCTGTCAAAGGGTAGCATAGAGAAGGAAGAAAAAAGGTAAACAAGAAAAAGTGAGTCGAGAGGATTAAAGTTATTTGCAAGTGAAAATTACTAATAATTTCAGTGGATTGAAACAGTTTATTGGCAGTGCATTAAAGTTACATTGTAAGTAAACAATTCGAATGTAATTGAAGATCTATCTAACTATCGCGGCAAATTAGGCCCTACAGGTGAATTACATTCAGCCGCGTGCAATTCGTCAGTGCCTGAAAGGAAATACTTACCGTAGGATTGGTGTAGATTGAGCCCGTTATCTGTGAGTAAAAAAGTAAACAAAACAGGAAAATTAAGCTGTTAACTTATATTACTGATTTGAACATAGGAGTCGGTGTCGTAAGTCGAGGAAGGTTGAGACATCAGGATTAATTTGGAGAGAAACTATTCATGTAAGCTGAATTCATTTGTATACCACTATAAATAGATATAACAAGAATAATAATTACAGTTTTAAGCTGCGCGAATACGGCTGCTATAAAAAAGGTTTGTGATTAATCCGAACAAACTTAAAAATGAATAAAGCTGTTTTTAACCTAAACGACACCGAGGTAACTGGCTACAACTGTGCGGTCTGCAACCGGCCGGATCATGCCGAGGATGAAATGGTCGCCTGCGACTGTTGCCGAAGATGGTTTCACTTTGGATGTGCCGAAGTTGGAAGCGAGGTAGGTGATATTTCTTGGAGCTGTCCAGAATGCAAAAGCAAGCTGAATGATGGAAATGCGGAAGACAGTGGCAAACTTGTGCCAGCCGCAGATAACGATAAAGCAGGAAGCGGGGGAACGTATAAACCAGTCGTTAATCCTGCTACAGTTCCGGATGAGGTTTTGCAGAGTTTACCCGAGAAAACAGGCACATTATCGTTCCAGGAGTTAGAGCTGCAGAAGATAGAGGCATCTCGTAAAAGGCAGGAAGAACAAATGGAGATGGAAAGGGTCTTATATAAGCGACGGCTGGAAGTACAACGAGAGCTGTTTGAAAAGAGACAGCAGATAGAGCGTGAAAAGCGGCGGATGGAACTCGAGTTCGAAAGGCAGAGTCTGCAAATGGCGATTGCAGAAGAAGAAGAGCATCATAAGCAGCAACAGCAGATTAGAGCCGAACTGACTCGCAAGTTAGAACAGCTGCGAATGAGGCGGGTAGCAAATTCACCGGAAGGGAGCCAAGCCATATGCGAATTAGAGAAGCCTGGAGAGGCCTTTGATGCAAAAGCAACCACGAATGACGAAAATCACCCGGGTAACAAACAGCTGGGTGATATTCGGGGAGCGTACCTCAAACATTCGACCCCAAAGCAACCCGGGCAACGTCCACCGTTGCAAATAAGTCATTCGAAGGAATCGGAACCTACTGAACGTCAGGGGACACTGAATACAAAGCAAAACACGCCAGCACAATCTGTAGGAAGCCATTCAAATCTCGATGATGTTTCGGAGTCAGAAGCGGAGAGCGAGTGCTCCATACGATCACGATCACAGCGAGACACTCGCCGGGAAAGGGGCCCAACGAGAGCCCAGTTGTCGGCCAGGCAGTTTTTAGCCAAGAAGCTTCCTACATTTACCGGGCGGCCAGAAGATTGGCCGATGTTTATCTCAAGTTTCGAGACAGCAAACCAAGCTTGTGGGTTCTCTAACGTCGAAAACCTAGGACGGTTGCAAGAGAGCTTGAAAGGTCAAGCATTAGAAGCAGTCCGAAGTCGCCTGCTATGGCCAGATGCCGTGCCTCAGATCATCGAATCTCTTCGGATGCTGTACGGACGGCCCGAGCAATTATTGAATATGCTGTTGGTCAAAGTTCGGAAGGCGGAACCACCCAAGGCCGATCGTTTGGCGACCTACATTGGTTTCGGTATGACGGTGCAGCAACTCGTCGATCATTTGGAAGCAAGTGATCTAAAAGACCACTTGGTAAACCCTATGCTGATCCAAGAGTTGGTAGAAAAACTACCAGCTAGTACAAAAATGGAGTGGGTGCGCTACAAACGAAGGAAGCACCGCGTAACTCTTCGAACATTATCCGATTTTCTGTCGGAGATTGTGAGGGATGCCAGCGAGGCCACGTTGTACTGCGGAGGATTTTCGCAACTTGAAAGTAACCCAAGAAGCGGGAAGAGTAAACTGAAAGAGCGCGAAGAATTCTTAAATGCTCATTGCGCATCCGAAACTGATAATCGGCGCGAGGTAGAGGGAAAGAAGCCGTGCAAAATCTGCTCTCGGTCAGATCACCGCATCCGTAACTGCCCCGAATTTCGTAAATTGAATCTGGCGATGCGCTGGGAGACGGTACGAAAATGGAGTCTGTGTAAAAATTGTTTGAATGATCACGGAGATTCTCTTTGCAAACTCAGTTTTCGTTGCAATGTCGGCAGCTGCAGTGAATCGCACAATCCGCTTCTACACCCGGAAGAAGCTTACGCTGATTGCAATGTGCATCGATTCCAGCAGAAATCGGTGATCTTTCGCACGGTCCCAGTAACACTCTACAATGGGAAGTATGCGATAGATACGATAGCTTTCCTCGACGAAGGTTCCTCATACACGCTGGTTGAGAATGTTTTGACGAAACTGTTGAAGACGAAAGGTGTTGTTCAACCGCTTCGTGTAACATGGACGGCAGGCGTTTCTCGGGTGGAAAAAGACTCACAGAGGTTGAATTTGTCGATTTCAGCTCGAGGTTCCACCCAGCGCTTCCAGATTCAGGACGCACACACTGTAGAGGAGCTGAAATTGCCGAAACAGACGCTGGATTTGAAAGAAGTTGCAAATCAGTATGTGCATCTTCGAGACTTGCCAGTACCGGATAGTAAACACAGTGTTCCTCGAATATTAATTGGGTTAAAAGACCTTCACCTGTACACTCCACTCGAGACTCGAGTTGGACGCCCCGATGAGCCCATAGCGGTCAAATCGAAGCTAGGTTGGACGGTATATGGTCCGATACGGAGCGCCGATTTGAAAGAAGAGTTTGTTGGTCATCATTCTTGTGGCGGCGTTTCCAATCAAGAGTTGCACGACTTACTGAAAGAGCATTATGCGTTGGAAGAGGCAGGAGTTACTGCAGCACTACTGCCGGAATCGTCCGAAGACCGGAGAGCGAGAGAAATTTTGGATAGCACAACGGTTAGGATCGGTGATCGCTTTGAGACGGGGTTGTTGTGGAAAGTGGACGAACCCAGTTTTCCAGACAGCTATGCCATGGCCCTGAGACGGATGAAGGGACTTGAAAAGCGACTTCTAAAAGACGAAATTCTGTACAACAGGGTGCGAAGCACAATAGCTGATTATCTGACGAAAGGATATGCTCACAAAGCGACGTTCCAAGAATTGCATGAACATCCAGCCTCCAAGGTGTGGTATTTGCCATTAAACATCGTTATAAACCCCAGGAAGCCGGAGAAACTCCGTCTAGTGTGGGACGCAGCAGCAGCTGTTGGTGGAGTCTCGTTAAATTCCCAGTTGCTTACCGGACCAGACATGCTGACATCTCTACCGTCCGTTATTTGTCGTTTTCGGGAACGAGAGGTCGGGTTCGGAGGTGATATAAAAGAAATGTATCACCAACTGCTCATCAGAAAAGAGGACCAGCAAGCTCAGCGATTCTTGTTTAGAAATGATCCTTGCGCGCGTCCTGAGGTATATGTTATGAATGTTGCTACATTTGGATCAACCTGTTCCCCATGTTCCGCTCAATTTGTGAAAAACAAGAACGCAGACGAATTCTTCTCACAGTATCCAGAGGCGTCGAGGGCCATAGTAGACAACCACTATGTCGATGACTATTTTGACAGCACTGACACTGTGGGAGAAGCGATAAAACGAGCCAAAGACGTTCGTTATATTCACTCTCGAGGAGGCTTCGACATCCGAAATTGGGTGGCTAGTTCAAATGACGTCTTACGGGCGCTAGGTGAAGCAAAGACGGAACAGCAAGTTCATTTCCATCAAGACAAACATACGGGGACTGAGCGAGTTCTAGGTATTGTATGGAATCCGAAGAGCGACGAGCTTTGTTTTTCTACGAGGTTGCGTGACGAACTGATACCTTTCATAAGTGGTGAACGATGGCCAACTAAAAGAGCGGTACTGAGTTGCGTGACGAGCTTTTTCGATCCGCTAGGCCTGCTCGCTCCATTCACCATCTACGGAAAGATGCTGATACAGGACCTCTGGCGAAGAGGCTGCGAGTGGGATGAGGAGATAGACGAGGAATCGATGATGAAGTGGAGAAATTGGATTGAGCGGCTGCCGGAAATCGAAAGAATCAGGATACCTCGGTATCACTTCGTGAAAGGGCAGGCGCCGGACTACAGTACTCTACAACTGCACGTATTTGTAGATGCTAGCTCGAACGCATACGGCTGCGTTGCATATTTCCGGATTTTGATAGCTGGAAAACCGCACTGTTCACTTGTAATGGCGAAGTCAAAGGTAGCTCCGTTAAAGCAACTGACGATCCCGCGCCTAGAATTACAAGGGGCGGTTCTGGGATCAAGGCTGATGAACACCATTATGGAAACTCATTCACTGCCCATTAAGCAGCGGTTTATTTGGACGGACTCTAGAACTGTTCTTTCCTGGATTCACTCCGATCAGCGAAAATATAAACAATTTGTCGCGTTTCGGATTGGAGAGATCCATACCCTTTCAAAACAGTGCGAGTGGCGCTGGTTACCTACTAAGCACAACGTGGCAGATGACGTTACTAAGTGGCATGCGGGACGGCGATTTGAATCCGATACTCCATGGTTCCAGGGAGCATTCTTAAATCAGTTCGAAGAAACATGGCAGCAGCAACCACAAGTAGTACCGAACGTGTTGGAGGAAATTCGGGCCATTCATTTGTTTCATGACGTTTTAGTCCTGAAGCAAATCGTCGATCCTCTCCGCTTCTCTAAATGGAAGGTTCTAGTTCGGACTGTGGCATGTGCATATCGTTTCATTTATAACTGTCAGCGAAAGGTTGCAAAGCTGAGTATCGAAGCACTTCCAGTAACAGAAAAGGTGAAGAAACTCGCGAAAGTGCATCACTCTGTTGTCGCAGTACCATTAAAGCGTGAGGAATACCAGAAGGCTGAATCCTACCTGTGGCGAGTGGCCCAAGCAGAGGTGTACGAAGAGGAGGTGAAGATACTCATGAAAAATCAACAACTTACTCATACAGACCATTATCGACTAGAGAAAGATAGCCAACTTTACGACAAGTCTCCCTTCTTGGACGATAGTAACGTAATAAGAATGGAGGGAAGGACAAAAAATGCTCCATTCGTTCCGTTTGAGTTACGCTGTCCAATCATTCTACCGAAGGGACATCGCATAACTACGTTGCTAGTGGAATATTTCCATCAGAAAATGGGTCACGCGAACACCGAAACGGTTGTAAATGAGATGCGACAGCGGTTCTGTATAAAGCATCTCAGAGCAGAGCTGAAGCGTGTAGTAAAACTATGTGTACGTTGTAAGATCAGGAAGAGCAGCCCAGTGATCCCAAGAATGGCACCACTTCCGGTTCAGCGTATTACGCCCTACAAGCGGCCGTTCAGTTTTACAGGCATCGACTATTTCGGGCCAGTGCTAGTGACAGTAGGACGTCGAACGGAAAAACGTTGGATCGCCTTGTTTACATGCTTAACGACGAGGGCAGTGCATCTTGAAGTCGCTCACAGTCTAACGACGCAAGCATGCGTTATGACGATAAGACGGTTTACCTGCCGGCGGGGAGCTCCACTAGAAATCTTTTCAGACAATGGTACAAATTTTAAAGGTGCGAGTAAGGAGGTTGTGAAACGGATATATGCAGATTGCGACGAGACGTTCACCGATGCTACTACTAGGTGGAATTTCAATCCACCCTCAGTACCCCATATGGGCGGGGCGTGGGAACGATTGGTACGCTCGGTGAAGGCAGCTCTCAGTGAGCTAGATGATGGGCGGAAGTTGACGGATGAAATTCTTCTTACCACGTTGGCGGAAGCAGAAGATCTTGTAAACTCGCGACCGTTGACGTATATCCCTATAGAGTTAGGAGCGGAAGCAGCACTAACCCCAAATCATTTCCTGCGCTCTTCTGTGGCGGGTGATGTAACACAGCCGGTTCGAAAAAGCGATCAAGCTCAAGCGTTGCGTGACTCGTATAAGCGATCACAACATTTGGCAGACCAGATTTGGAAGCGCTGGATCTCGGAATACTTGCCAACACTGAACCAGCGAAGCAAGTGGCATGACGAATCAGATCCGGTTGAAGTAGGCGATATAGTGTACATTGTGGACGAGAACAGTCGTAAAGGCTGGGTTCGTGGGATCGTTACTACCGTCTTCAAGTCGAAGGATGGCCGGATTAGGCAGGCATTGGTAAGAACAACAAAAGGTGAGATGAAAAGACCGGTGGCTAAATTGGCGGTGCTTGAAGTGAGAGAGCGTAAATCTGGCGTTAAGGCGGAGCCAACACCAGTGTTACAGGGCGGGGCTATGTAAGCACCGCAGGGCATATTGGGCATACCTGTTGTAGCACTACCTTGGGCCAACGCTTAGTCGATCGCTGGACAAAAACATAGCTGTCAAAGGGTAGCATAGAGAAGGAAGAAAAAAGGTAAACAAGAAAAAGTGAGTCGAGAGGATTAAAGTTATTTGCAAGTGAAAATTACTAATAATTTCAGTGGATTGAAACAGTTTATTGGCAGTGCATTAAAGTTACATTGTAAGTAAACAATTCGAATGTAATTGAAGATCTATCTAACTATCGCGGCAAATTAGGCCCTACAGGTGAATTACATTCAGCCGCGTGCAATTCGTCAGTGCCTGAAAGGAAATACTTACCGTAGGATTGGTGTAGATTGAGCCCGTTATCTGTGAGTAAAAAAGTAAACAAAACAGGAAAATTAAGCTGTTAACTTATATTACTGATTTGAACATAGGAGTCGGTGTCGTAAGTCGAGGAAGGTTGAGACATCAGGATTAATTTGGAGAGAAACTATTCATGTAAGCTGAATTCATTTGTATACCACTATAAATAGATATAACAAGAATAATAATTACAGTTTTAAGCTGCGCGAATACGGCTGCTATAAAAAAGGTTTGTGATTAATCCGAACAGTCGTGATTCGCTAGTTGGGCCACAGCCTGGTCCAACTAACGAATTTGATTCGCTAGTTGGACCGACTGACAAATGTCAAAAACTCTCCAAAGGAGATGGTGGCAGTGTAAATGCATCTATTCACATCTCTAAATATTGTCAGATTGATTGTCAACGTTAATTTGACATGAGATTTTGACGTTCGGATGCTTTTTAGATGGACAATGGTCCTACTAGCGGAGGTCCAACTAAAAAGCGGTCCAGTTAAAAAATGTCCAACCAGCGAATCACGACTGTACTTTATTTTAACCGAACGTTTTTGTTAATTTAAACCTAAAATAAGATCATTATTACATAAAACTTTCTTTGAGTTTAATAATTACCTGTCATTTAATTTTACATCGAATCATGTTTGGAACAAATGATAATGAACCTAATTTCTATCAGCTAACTGGTTAATTCTACAGAAAATATCATTTGATTATACAAACAACTGTTCTGCTGAATTAAACAACATTCGTGTTGGTTTCTAACGAGCACAAACTTTTCTCTTTAGCGTTTCTAAACACGATGGTATTGTAACAAATTTGGTTTGAGGATATAGTTTTTATTTTTAAAATCTTTAGTACTTTTAATGAATTGCATAACAATACTTGCTTAAAAACAATGCCACATAATTGGAATTACAAACGGAACATGGCGTCTCTTTGTTATTCCAGTCTCTTTAACGCGAACCATTTTATTGACCTGACTGTTTCCGATGCACTTTCTTCACTCTCGCTTAACTTTTTCTTTGTGCGTTAAACCTAGTTTAAAAGTTAGGTCGGGATGAAGAATGTTCCTCAACCCTCTCCTAACATTCACAGCGAACGACATTAGGAATATTTGTTGTTTCTCATAAGTTGTAAATCACATCGAATTAAAACTAATGTTTTGAGCCCGTTAACAAATCTATAGTGAATTTTGCATCATTATTGAAAAAAAAACAAATTAAACATAAATTTTATCAAGTTGATCATTACCATATACAATAGTTGACTAGTTGACATTCCTTAGGTCTTGGATCCCGACGGATGTGTTTCTCTAGTATTCCTTTTTAAAGATCCCAAATGTTTGTAGCACAGTTGACATCGAGAGAAAGGTCAATCCAACAATGAGACGTTGGCTAATAAATGTTAATTTTGTATATGTCATTGAAATATGACGTTCATGCTCAGCTAAATATCCCGGAACGGACAATCGGCAAAAAACAAATGATCTTATCGCCGGCTAAAAAATGAAGATTCAGAAAATAGTAAATTATACTTACTGAAAAGCTCGATTGAAATGGCACTGATAGGTAAGTTGTGAACAAAATATACCACAGACTGCAAATAAGATAACGTGATAAGAAAGGACGATTGGCTCAGTATACAGTCGTGATTCGATGGTTGGGCACTTTTTAACTGGACCGTTTTTTAGTTGAACCTCCGCTAGTTGGACCATTGTCCAACTAAAAAGCATCTGAACGCCAAAATCTTATGTCAAATTTACTTTGACAATCAATCTGACAATATTTAGAGATGTGAACAGATGCATTTACACTGTCAACATTTCTTTTGGAGAGTTTTTGACATTTGTCTGTCGGTCCAACTAGCGAATCAAATTCGTTAGTTGAACAAGGATGTGGCCCAACCAGCGAATCACGATTGTACAACAATTAGCGTTGATGTGCATCGTTTCATTTCATCAATCACAATCACTGATATTTAATGTTCTCCGCTCTCTTCGGTCGAAACTATTTTATTCCAATTTAACCCATAGATACACATGCGAGCTGGACGACACTTCTTCACTTGGAAGTGGAAGAAGTGAACAACCAAATCAAAGACAAATAAAAAATTTTTCGAAAGCGTAAACGAGCTCTTGAAGAGGTGGAAGCAAATTTGAACTAAAAACACAATGATAAATTGATTATTTTGTTATATTTCTTGTACTAGTTTAAATTAGAAATAAGGAAAAATATTTACATAACATAGAGTCGACGGTGGTTCTCTACACCATAACGTTGATTCATTTAGCATTGTCTAGAAAATCCTTCGCTTCGTTGATCTTAGCAGCTAAATAAGGCGATCCTCCTCTATCTGGGTGGTTCAGAAGCATAATCTTTTTATGTGCATCCTTTATCTAGAAAACAGAGCTAGGATTAATAATTTATGTTTCACACAGAGATAACGCACCGATACGTCTTTTCAAAATCGGTAATTTTTAAGATAGGAGTGAGGGTTTCAGCGCAAAAAATACTTTTTTTTGAGATTTTTTTTTGGAAATTTGATTGAAGTAAATTTAGCAAAACTTTTGTACATTGTAATGTATCATTTCAATGTTCTGGAATTTTTCTATGCAAAAATATCGACAAGCGGTTTGGTGACGTAGCTTTTTGTCTCTGGAAAAATGACTATTTGCGGTGTTAACTGCCATTCAAAGACTACTTAACCGATTTATTTCAAACTTTGCATACACGTTCTATGTAAAAATACCTAATCACTACGTTTTCGAGATAATTTTTCAAATAAGGGTATCTTTACTCATTTGAAATAAAATTTGCTATTTTTCACGAAAAAATCCGCTTTTATGATTATAGCCTTATTTGGTTTGGAGCTTGTAAAATTAGATAGTGCAAAACCTAGATGAATGAAGTTTATTTTGGCGATTATGCTGACTTTTCTTACAAATTACCGTCCGCATTTGGTTTTGAAACGATGGAAACATGACCTATTTGTTTAATTTTTATTGTACACTCCCCACTAACCTAGACCCCACACTTTCAAAGTGCGAGTGATCAAACTGCTACTGAAAACTGCGAGCTGTCAAAACACATGTATTTCAAGTGATAGAGGTTCTTTTCTCTTTTGTTTGCTGTAAACGGCTGTGCTGGGCAATGAGCGGTTCATTTGGAGTTTCCCCCTAAAGTGAATTTTTACGGTTGACTTTTGAGCCCTAATCATATGTTTTTGTCGAGATATGTTATTGGTCTTTTCCGATGTAGCAGACTTTAAAGATCTGGTGTATCGTTGAATAAGGTAAACCGCATTGAAAGTAGTTTCCAGTTACCACTGCAAATCTAACCCCCACTTTATTCAACGGAAAACCTCGACTGTGGTTTTAAGCAAATAGAATTCTCGTTTGGATTTTTATCAATGTAGTATATTTACTTGCACAGAAATTTCAAAATGAAGGACATAGTTACACATTCTACAAACTATACCCAGCACTGATTAAACGAGAGGTTACTCAAAAATGGGTAGCGCCCTAGGGGCGGATCACTCTAGGAATGTATAACAAATTTTCATTAAATTAGAAAAAAAATGCATTTAATTTCCATTTTTGCACTCCCTCGTAGAAAAGATTGTTTAACAATCGTCCTACGCTGATCCACTTTATTCGATGTTTTGTTGAATGTAGGGCTAGCTTGAGGGTTAGTTTTTTTTAGGGTTTTGACGTCTTACACGCAACGCAAAACGTGTTACGAATTTCTATTTTGATGGAAATGCATTTAATTTCGCTGATTTTTAATGTCGTTTTCGATTGAGAACCTAGAAACTAACCCAGGTTAGGTGCTTCAAACGAACGTTTTTAATGAAACTGAGTTGGGTTCTCGCCAAACAGCGGTGGTGTGAGCGAACCCGAAATATATTTCAGGTTGGAACCCAACCCGGTTTTCAGTTCAGTGGCGCATAACCTAGGTTGGAAACTGGCTTCAAACAAACGGTTTGACAGCAGTTAGGTCCGAAACTGAGTTAGTTTCTGCTTCAAGCGAAAACGACATAAAAATGCATTACAAGTGATCTGTCCCTAGGTAGCGCCAATCACAAAGTTATTGTATTAACCCTTAAAAGCATTTTTTCATTTCGGAATCGGTTGTTGCATTTGAGCTGGAATCTACGCTGACTCCATTCAGGATTCCGAATGTTTTGACCGGGTGTATGCGATGGCGATTTTCAACGTATTTTCATTTAAATGTTTACACAGGTTTTTTCCGGAGTTTGTTCTATAGAAAAGCTGCAGCTTATGTTTGTTCTCTGTGATTTCGCTTACGTAAGATTTAACCAAATTTACCTTCAATTTTGATGCTGAAGGACTAACACCGAGAATGAGAGCAGCTTCTCGTTTGTTGATTTTGGGATCGAATCCCCCGCGGTAGTACTTGGAACTGGCCATCGATTCCGCGTCGAACTTTGGCAAACTCTGTAGTGCCTCTTGCATTTTGCTCGCTGCATTCGGTAATTGACGCATCAACGCTCTGCCTCCGAAACCAAGTGCGGCCAAACCCAGTCCTGCTACAATCATGGAACCTGCCTGTTGGTTTAGGAACACGTTAATCTAACAGACTGTTTAAACAACCGAACTTAATACCATTTCATTAGGTGGATAAATTTACAATTTCGATAACTTCGAAGGTAATTGCGTTATTCAAAATAAAGTAAATAAACAATCCGCCAGTTCAGACGGCATACGGAAATGCAGTACTAGTTTTATAGTGACAGATTGTCAAAAAACGAATTGTACTAAAAATTCAGTTCAGCGGATGAAAAGTATACAAGCTGTCAAACGCGTACTGTTTCCGTTCTTTTTGATCGTGAAGTGTAATCATGGCGGTCGGCAAAAATAAAGGCACCTCGAAAGGAGGCAAAAAAGGGTCCAAAAAGAAGGTTGTGGATCCGTTTACCCGCAAGGATTGGTACGATGTGAAAGCTCCGAACATGTTCGCGATCCGCCAGGTCGGAAAAACTCTGGTAAACCGTACCCAGGGCACCAGAATCGCCTCGGACGGTTTGAAGGGCCGCGTGTTTGAGGTTTCGCTGGCTGATTTGCAGAACGACACCGATGCTGAGAGGTCTTTCCGTAAGTTCAAGTTGATTGCCGAAGATGTGCACGGGCGTAATGTCCTGTGCAACTTCCATGGAATGGATTTGACCACCGACAAGCTGAGGTATGTTATTAACAATTACAATTTAATAACGGAACCGCTAGTTTGTTGTCATTATTTGACCATAACCCCCGACATACATTGAAATTTCGTTCCGCTTGTTTTAATTACAGATCAATGGTCAAGAAATGGCAAACATTGATTGAATGTTCCGTCGATGTCAAGACCACGGATGGTTATCTGCTGCGTGTCTTCTGCATCGGGTTCACCATTAAGGATGCGGCGTCTCAGCGTAAGACATGCTACGCCCAGCATTCTCAGATAAAGGAAATCCGCAAGAAGATGTTTACTATCATTACCCGGGATGTGACCAGCTCCGATCTGAAGGAGGTTGTTAACAAGCTGCTGCCCGATTCGATCTCGAAAGACATCGAAAAGGCGTGCCAGGGAATTTATCCACTGCACGATGTGTACATTCGTAAGGTAAGTAGAATTGGATCCATGGATTTTTTTATGTGAATCAATGCCGAAATGCACGCACATGGAATGTATTAGATTAACTGTCGAATTTATACGGCGCTTTGGTGTACATTTGGGAAAAGAAGCGCCATATTCCTATTTTAGAAGTACAGTTTAGTGGATTGTCCTAATAGAAAACGCCATGAATAATGTAGTTACAATAACAATGAACAAACGAATTGACATGTTCATAGGATGTTAGATTCCAATGGGTTTTCGTAAATTTTGATTGAAATCGGCTCAAGTACGGTTACGGTTATTCGGTTAAATCGCACTTCTTGACTAGCGAGGTAAGGTGCCGGATCTCATAAGCCAATCGTTATGCATTTGAGCTTCGACCTGGAATGTTCTGTTCGTTGTACATCACGTGACAAATTCATTGAAGAGGAACAATCCGTAATGGGATGTACCTCAAGCTTTAGGGCCAAGAGCAAAAAAAATTACAAAACGAAGGGAAACAGCGGAAAACAAAATTGACGATTTTTATGCCCTTTGCAGGTGAAGGTTCTGAAAAAGCCTCGTTTCGATTTAGCCAACTTGCTGGAACTGCACGGTGATGGTGGTGGCAAGGGTGCCGAAGTTTCAACCGGAGCTGCCGAGGGTGGTGTCACCATTGACCGTCCGGAGGGTTATGAACCGCCTGTACAAGAATCGGTTTAAACAGCATTACTCTAAACGGTATAAATTAAGAAGAATTTCCATGTGAAATCAGCAAATCTGAAAGTGAGCGGTGCCAGGAAAAAGCGCGTAAATACAACTCAGACTTGTACAAGAAACTTTTGTTTTTCTTCACTTTAAATTTCCCCTTATTTTCATATTTTTTAAGTTTTGGCAATCTAAGGTGAGTATCGTAAAATTTTACTATCGAAAATTATTTTTTGATTTCTTTTTTGTATTACAGATCAACAAAGCTACTAAATTTTGTTATTGACTCAACCTGGATTCGATGAAAGGTAATTTTTATCAACACTTTTCCAATAGAGTTCCGTCATGTATAGCATTTTCGTTCTTGACATTGCACTACGCTACTTATAATCGCCTGTTTGTATCATGTTTTATGGAATTTCCTATCCACATGAGACAGATTTGTTATGGGTAGTTTATATCGGTATCAGTAATAAGTTTACAATTTTCACACCCATTGTAACGTTAGCTTACTCTTAAACGAAAATGCTATCACATTTGAGTGATGATTCGATCATATTCAAGTTATTTCTCGTCTCTGAATCCACGAGATAATGAGCGATGAGCATGATTTTGTCTGACACTAGTTCTCTGTTAACAAACATGTCCTCATGTATGGCAAGTAGGATAATCTATTTTATTTTCCGTTTATTACAGGAAAGTATCAAAGACGTCAGAAAAACGCATGAAACAGAACTGTATCCTGAATAAGGTAAATGATCGGAAGTCTTGTATCTTACCATTTTTCAACTTTATGATGATTACCAACTCAGCTCGCTATGATAGAAACATGAAGAAAACATGTTCCTAAATTCCTACGCATTTTAACAATTACTGAATTTTTCTGTTTGTTTTTTGAATAAGTTCCTTTATGTATTGTATGACAATAGTTTTTTTTTACTCTTTTTTGCAGATTCATTAAGTGGTGGCACATCCAGGAACGGGAATCCTTAGAAAGTGAGTTTACATAAAATTCTTTGCATGTACTCTCCTTCCACTAGTCGATATTGACACGTAGCACTGTTATTTTTTATAGTAGAATATAGGTTTCAATATAGGAGATCCGAGATATCCGACAAGAATGATCTTCGACTTTTAACGTGACTAACTGTCGTTGTACAGAACGAACTAACTCATAACTTTCAACTTTCGAAGTCTCCAAATAAGGAATGTTTTAAATTACCTTTCTAATTCAATGAATGATTCATATAAATGGCTAAAACATGCCAATTACCCGCAACGATGATTGAATTTAAAGGGCTACTCAAAGCACCGTTTTTGGAAATTCAGAATGCAAGTAACAACTTCTTGCATAAATACGTAATTAATTTGGATACAGCGAAACTCGCATTTGAACCAAGCATGGAAATATCCGATGACATTTTCGAAGTTTTGATTTAAAGGTTTTTTAAATACCATACCGATTTTTCCTCAATTATCAACCAAAATTCGTTATTTTAGTTTCGTTAGATTTGGTATCGTTATTTTAGTTCCGCCATTTCGTTTCATGATTTGTAAATCAGTTCTTTGACTAAAGTGCTTAGCAAAAATCGTATTTAGATGATGTAGTTTTGTCTAGTTTTTCAATTTTGAGCAGTCTATTAAAGACAAAAGTTACGTTATGCGAAGCGCACAACTCTTACACCTTTCAATTAGTCGATTTTAGTATCTCTTTTACGCTCGCATTGTCACAAGGTTTGATCTACGGCAGAATAGATTTAAATAATTGGAAATAAAGTTTGTCGAGATTGTCTCAGTTTGGTTTGGACTTACATGATTTGTGCTCTTTTTATCTATTATATTGATCAGAATTTGCAGATTATTGTTGCTCTTACCGAAACATGGCATTTTAGCAGAAAGATTGACGTATAATTCATCAATTTAGTTAACAAAACCAGTTAAACTAAAATAATGTAATTTTTACTTTTTAACGATATTCAATTAGCTAGAGATTTCTAAGTTGCGAAAGTTATGATAATTTTAGAGTCATAGTACCCAAAAGAGATATATAGATATGAAAATTAGAAATGGCAGGGTCATTAGAAACAATCTTACGCACTAATCTTTTGTCTTCCGCTGGCAGGAGTCGCTCAAGTTTACAAACATTTCTCACTCTCTCAAAAACAGACTTGTCCCTCTGCCATGAAAACCGACAAAAGAGATGTCATGTAAGATCACCACTAGAAACTTATCGACTATTATTTAGAGCTAGTATGAATAAATGGTGCTATTCATCTCTGTTTGCCTTCAAATGCCGGAGTAGATTTTTATTAAGCTATTACCATTGTTCCTAAAGTGGTTGCGGGTTTACTACCATGTGTAAGTTGGCGGTGTGCCTACAGCGACTAGTCACCGCTTCTGATGGATACCCATCGTGTTACCGCAGTGCCAAAACTAACGAAACTAAAATGAGATATTGCATTTATGCTATGTAGAAGTTTTAGTTGTTTGCTCGTTATTATTTCGAACGTACATTTTTCACCAGCACTACCGAACAATGTAACGAAAGTTTGGATTTTCATAAAAAATACACGTTCATAATATATATAAACGTGTATTTTTAATGAAATTCCAAATCTGATGACAAACTTTCGTTACATTGTTCGGTAATGCTGTAAATTTTCATCCTTCGTAGAATCAATTTCAAAGGATTTTTGCGTTAAAGTATAGCAAACGAAGAGAAATCAGCAAAACAAAATTGCTTATAATTCTTGGACCTTTTGAAAAGTTAATATGAAATTGCATATTTGACCAACTAGGGAACTAATCCTTAGGGCATTTAATGTGCTTGGGGATTACGCATGGTTTCGTCTGAGAGGAATAATAACTATGTGAATTGACAATTTGTGAGAGGGATCAAAAAAAAAAATAATAACAAATTTTCGACAGTGCACGACGAAAAAAATGGTTGCTTTTAGCTCATTAAATTATGCTAATTATAATTGTTTTCACTGTATTTTTTCTTTTTTTTAAGTTTCATATACTTAATAATATATTTTGAGTAGCACATACACTATATTATTAATTGTCATGATCACCATACGTCATCATGTCCAAACTATTATTTAGCTTGAGCATTGTTGAATTAGTTAAGGAATTTGCGTTTCGATTGCGTCACACTAGAATTCGATACTAACCTAGTGACTAGCGCCGGTTTGACGCTAGCTCCAAAACGCAGGACTAGGGTTTTGCTCAGAAACACAAATCTTGTTTACGAGTTCGGAGCTAGCGTCAATCCGGCGCTAACTTGGTTCTGTCACTAAGTTAGTGTCAGATTCTGATGAGACGATGTCGAAACATAAGTTCCATAACTAAATTACTTAGGTGTTTTGTGTCCTTCGCGTACGAATGTGGTTTTAAACAATTTTCTTTATGGAGAAAAATAGCTTTTACCTCTTTTCTGCACTGAGGGGATATAGCATAGTTGATTATTATTGTAAAATAGGAGCGAACAGGAGTCTTCTTTATTTTTGCATCTTCTGCATTGGCCTGCTTTGACACATTGTTGTATTAAATTCTCACCGCACGCATATCGGGATCAACATTACAATGCAACCAAAATGAATCTAAGTTTTGCTTCCGCTGAGCTTTAGTTCGTATTCTACTCATTCAGAAAAACATGATTTTAAAATATTTTAGTGGTGAAAAATAACATATTTATAAACATTTGCAAGTCTGCTTGTAGTTCTGTGTATATTTTTTTAGCTCAGAATGCAAAGAAACAATTCAATTATGCCATCAAGATTTACCGTTTTTTCGTTGGTTTATTTTTCGAGGATTTTTATTTTATTTCATACATATGTTACGATATACGGCTACTGTTGTATTATCTTGGTTCTTAACACCGAAGCAAAACTGTTGATGCCAATTTATACGCATTCCATTGATTGTAGGCAGTGTAATTAATGAATTAGTGAGGCACACTCCTTAATATGGTAAAATAGACATTTTACCCTAATTCTTTTCGCTCTTTTCCCCTTTGGATACCAAGTAAGGTATTAGGTAAGGTCACACCAAAACCAAAAAAGTGTGCGAAAGCATCTTTACCATCCCCAGCCAATTTAGCAATGCGCTGCAATTTGGAACACTGAGCATTCGTGTGGCACTAGGGGTAGCTAATTTCACCTTTGAAACGTTAACGGTAGCAGAAATTCACCTTTGAAACGTTAATATCTTTTGTTGTACTGCATGGAAATAATCAGTTTCTCCGCCATTTTTTCGAAAATATGTTCAGAAATTTCGAAAAACTGTGCGTTAAAAAATCTTTCGAAAACTACTTGGAAAGGGTGAAAATTCGCTACAGATTTGTTACTTTTTTTCATTTCCGGTCCGGAAAAACATTTTAAAACTCGACCGAAGCACGTTCATGATTGGTTTCCGCTAATTTCATGCATCGAGCTGCAAAACTTGAATAGAAAGAATTGTGATTTTATTTGAATGCTGCTAGCCAACCTTGTCGGATGTCCTCTTTTCAAGAGATTGCTTATCAACGCCGGGAGAAAAAACAATTATTAGAATGCGACCACCTCTTTGGACTGTTGTGGTATTAGCCGGGGTCAATTGGAACTAATATCTCCCATTCCGAGACTATTTTATTTGGCTAACCAATAACCAGTGCTATCAAACCATCCTGAAATTTAAACATTTGCACCTATCATATCAGAATCGTATTAATGAACAACAGTTGAACCTGAACATAGAGGACACAAGTTAGCAGCACTCAATGATCTTCGAATCCAGTGCATCATCCATCAGCACCAACGTCAACATCAAATTATATAAAAATTGAATTGAAAATTTTCCGTTCGAACGCATTGTAATTGTGACACTCCGTTATGTCACAGATAAAATCCACCCATCTTTTTTGTAGGAGACGAAACCACTGCGACTAGTCTTTAGCTACTATGACACCACTATTGGTGAGTGATTCTTCCCAGTAGGCACCCCACTTCGTTTGAAGTTTTTTACCTGGAGTTCTTAGACTTAGAATGTTTAGAAAAGACGGTATGTCGTGTGATATAGCAGAGGTTACAAGTATTGTGATCAGATGTATTTCTTGTTCTCACTATTTTATCCATAGAGTAATCATGAACTTCCAAATTCAGTGGTACATATTTATATTTATTGAATCACGCTGCTATATTGTCACACTGCTCTAGCAGTCGGGCGAAGCCAGTGTAATGCGGCTGCCGCATAACCGAGACCGAGGCGAGGTGGTCGCCGTCCCGTAGGCGTAAATGTTATTTATTAATTTGTAAAGAAGAATAAAATTTTGGACATTCAGCAGTAGCACGGTTCAAAATTATGCCGAATCAGCGTATTTCTCGCACAGTCTAAAATTATTTTTGTTTCCCTGTAGATAAAAACTGGCAAAATACCTCCAGTGCAATCACTTCTCAAAATTATGCCAAATGTTCCTTATGGCAATGGACCCTAATCCTGGAGAAAAATTTATTATGCCATGTGTTCGTTATGGTAAATGTCCTTCAGTGTGATCAATTCTCAAAATTATGCCAAGTAACCCTTATGCCAAATGGATTTATGCCAAATAACCTAGACCCAATTGCTACGTGTTAAACAGAACATCGAATGAAAGTTCGTCATCGTCATGCGAACTTTTTTGTAGCATAATTAATAATAGCTCTCTAATTTTATTTTCAGAGCAGAGATAATCGTGTAATGAACGGCTACATTACGTTGTTGGAAAGGTAAGTGTTGATCTATTTTCCAACCATCATATTATTAGAAAGTGATGATTCCCAACTCAGCTCGCTATGATAGAAACATGAAGATAACTTGTTCCTATAATTCCTACGCATTAGAATTTTACTGAACACACCCCAAATTAATTCAGACTGATAGATACCTACATCGCTCAATAGTTATTCTAATGAATTTTACGTATTTTTCAGGATACTCATATGTCATTGCGGTTCTATATTAGCAATCCAATCAATTATCAATGACGGACGTCGCTAGCTGTTTCTATCCCGTCTTGACGGATCCACATAGAAGGTAGGCTGCATGTCAATATTTTTTTTATTGAAAATATTAACATTCTTTTTAATGATGATACCGATGACGAGACTGAATCCAAATCACATGACATTTACCGTCTTTGTGTTTTACAAATGCAAAATGTTACGATTCGGGTTAAGATTATATTGGCGACTGATTTCTCGTGTTTAAATATAAACATTTAACGAGTGGTTTATGTGATCATTAAATTACCGAATTTTGTCTTTTTCCAGGTCAGGCACATATTTCAAATCTCTTCAACGATTAGTATGATCAAATCACTCGGGCGTTGCCCATCACGACTAGTGTCCTTATCCTTCTCTTGCACTACTGTGGTATTGGAACTCGAACTAGTTATTTGGGTAAGTTTCGATTCTTGAACCCTGAAGAATACACCGTAAATGCTCAACAATCATGATGATTACCAACTCAGCTCGCTATGATAGAAACATGAAGAAAACTTGTTCCTAAATTCCTACGCATTTGAATGTAACTGAATTTGATAGAGCAATTGCAATTTCTTCATCGGACTATAATCAGTTAGGTATTAGCTAAAACACATTTCAATATCACATTTCAGAACAATCCGCCGATGATTATTTATCTGGATCAGGATTTGAAACGCTCCAATCAGTACGGCATTAGGCAAAGGTAACTATCGTACCTATCGTTACTCGAGTGTTAAATCAGTTTTGGATTAATGATGCGATTTGACGACTAACGTGTCGAATTATCTTAACTATTTTCGTTTTAAATTATAGAATACAAGTAATGCATTGTCACCGAATTCATATATCTTAGTTAAAATAATTGAACACGTTGCTCGTTATTTAATCATAACACACGGGATAAACAGTTAATGGGAATTCCGCACAAGCTAACTTCAAATGATGATACCGATGACGAGACTGAACCTAGACCACGATACGTTTGATACTGTTGTGTTTTACAAGAGTAAAATGTTATGGTTAGGGTCAAGATTATATTGGCAACTGACTTTCTAGTGTTCCAATTATAGAAAACTTTTCGCTATTGTGATTTTAATACATTTTTTACTGTTTTCAGTTCGCACCGGAAACCAATGCAATTGCAAGCAGCCGTTGCCAATAGATTGAACTACGATTTTTGCCTATTGCCACCCGCTACGTTATACCACATGGACATGTTGACACTGGAACAGAATCAAATTGGTGAGTTATTTGACTGAAATCTACACTTATGTCGTTTTCGATTGAGAACCTCGAAATTAACCCAGATTAGTTGCTTCAAACAAACGTTTATAATGGAACTGAGTTGCGTTCTCGCAAAATTGCGGTGATGTGAGCGAACCCGAAATATTTTTCAGGTTAGAACCCAACTCCGGTTTTCAGTTCAGTGGTGCATAATCTGGGTTCGAAACTGGCTTCAAACAAACGGTTTGACAGCAGTTGGGTCCGAAACCGAGTTAGTATCTGACTCAAGAGAAAACGACATTACAATGCACACACTCATGATGATTACCAACTCAGCTCGCTATGATAGAAGCATGAAGAAAACTTGTTCCTAAATTCCTACGCATTTAAATTTCACTGAATTCGATCGAGCATGTTTTAACTTGTCCGGATAACAATCAATCAGCAACTAACAAAAACGCATTTCATTTACAGGCAATCGAGGATTATTTATCCATGTCAGGATTTGATGTTATCTTTGGCAAAGAAATGTGAAGCAGATTGACACCAGGTAAAAGGGAACTATTGTTACTTTAAACTTCAGTGACAATGTTGTACACTTCCCGAAACGCCAAAACCAAATGCAGTGCTAGAAGATGATCGACTGGTACCTGTACATCATCAAACTGGTAAGTTATTTGGCTAAATTCAACATATAGAACATTGCATGAAAATGTTCAACCTTACTTTTTTGACAGATCGGAGAGCTTGTTCCATTGACTTCGAAAATTTTTGATTCCACTACAATACAAGCAACTGAGTTCGACGCCTTGTACACAAGCTCACCGAACTGTAATTTTTTCCTTTGATGTCATCATCGTGCAATGTTCTATTCAATGCTCCACATACGTCCATGATGATTACCAACTCAGCTCGCTATGATAGAAACATGAAGAAAACTTGTTCCTAAATTCCTACGCATTTGATTTTCACTGAATTTTGTTGACCCTGGTTTAACTTGATATAATAACAATCCATCAGTAATTAACAAAAATACATTTCTGTTTCAGATCATCGAATATTTTTTATCTGTGTGAGGATTTGATACGCTCTTTTGCAAGAGAAATGAGGCGCAGGATAGAATGGCATCATTTTAATCAAATACAGCGTTGGAGGATGATCGACTTGTGCTTGTACATAGTCAAACTGGTGAGTTATTCGGCCAAATTTAACATATTCAGTGCTCCACATAGGTACATCCATGATGATTATCAACTCAGCTCGCTACGATAGAAACATGAAGAAAACTTGTTCCTAAATTCCTACGCAATAGAATCTCACTGAAGTTCATGGAGCATTTTATGATTTCTAAAACATAAACCAATTACTAACATTCAACTATTCTTTCACATTTTCAGACAACAGGAGTTTAAAATTGACCGGCATGACCTTCATCCGATAGGTATGATTTATTATGTTCTATGTTCTTGATAATGTCGTTTTTGTTTGAGGCTGCAATTAATCTAGTTTCAACCCTAACTGCTATCAAATTGTTTGACCTAATAATCCAGTCTTGCTTTTTCGCCATTGGGCTGTAAATCGAATCCAAGTTCGCTCCCCAGCGAAATTTTGCGAAAACGAATCTAAGTTTTATCAAAACTTTTTGTTCGAAGCAACTAACAATTTTTCGGTTCTGGGTTGTCAGGCGAAAACGACATAAATATAGATAAACATTTTCTTCGTTGATGATACCGATGACGAGACTGAAACAAAGTTCAGCGTTTATCAGCTTTCGTGTTTTACGAGAGCAAATGTTTCTACTTTGTTACAGATTATACTGGCGACTGAACCGCTATCTGTTTATATCAATGATCAAGTATGGTTTTCCAGCCACTACAAAACAATGTTATATTCTTTCCAGGTGAATTGCTGAGATCCCTAGACTAGACAACATTTGGGATCTGTTAAAATGCAGATAATATACGTACACGTTGTGACCTTAAAACTACAACATTTTTGTGATAATTGTCAACTCAGCTCGTTATGATAGATATATGAAGAAACGTGTTCAAATTCCTACGCATTAATTATCTTCTAATATTTTCTATCTACATCGTTTCAATAGAAGTAAGCTGACATTAATATATTTGTGTACATTGTTTTTTTTTTCAGAGCACTGCATTTGGCAGTGCATTGCCTAATAAAACGATTCAATTAAACAAAAATAAAAACAATTCGATTCATCTTCAAAAATGATGACATCTTGACAATTGAGCTCAGAAATATTGACATCCCCGGGTGAGCTTGAAAGAGGAACGAAATTTAACTCTTACAACGCTGAATGGAATTTCAGTTGCTAACTCAATTTTGTTTCAATACTTGCTCTGAGAGGAATTAGCGAGAAAAAGGCATCAGGCAGACGAGGCTCACTTATACTGTAAAATGTAAAATATACCACCTGCTGCAATTTTTCCGCATGTAACAAATGAATGCTTTTTTATTGGCGATTGCAATCTGCAGTCTTCTGCTACGCAGTGTGCAGATTACAGTTAAGGTTGTGGTTCGCTTACGCTAAGTGAAGTGCGCAGTAGTTGCTGCTTGATATAGTCCATGTCGGTCGGTACTTTCCACAAAGTATTCTCGCAGTTGTAGCACCTGCGCTACGCATAGTGCCTGGATGTCGACTATTTCTTGTACCTTGGCAATGTGAATCTCTCTAGCGCCGACTGCGGAAGACGTATTTCCGCTTTTCTAAACGCCTTCCTCAATTTTCTCAAGATATTCCAGGTCAGTCCGGCTCCACTGTAGGTTTGTAAACTGTAGGTCAACGCGGGCCAGCAAACGTGTTGATTGCTCTCCTTATTTCCCGAAAGAACCATGACCCGAATCATCACGCCTTCGCCGATCTCGCAGTCTTCAGTGTCGACTAATCCCCTGGTAGTAGCTGAACGGATCGGAATTAGAGGTGTGCGCCACGCCGCGCCACGCCGACGATTGCAGGTAAAAATAGCATATACGCCGGCGTGGCGCCGGTGTAGATGCTATTTTCACCTGCTATCGTTGGCGTGGCGCGCCGACGGCGGCGCGGACCTCCAATCGGAATTTCTCTAGGCCAAACGCCATGCCGACGTCGTCACTAATATTTTCGACTAGTTTGATGACTACACCCAGTCGTTTTGTCGAGTCACCATAGATTTTGAAATCGTCCATGTGGAAGGTATGGGTATTCTCTTCCGGCGAGCTTTATTTATTCTTTATCTGATAGCCACGCCCTTTTCGATTGAGTGTCCTACTGAACGTTTTAGACTGCAACACGTCCCAAGCAACCAAAAGTGTGTATAAGGGAGCTGCATAAGCTTCCAGTTTTAAGTAATTTTGCGATTCGTTTTATATGCTAATAGCGGCTTAAGCAGCTTTCAAGTTCCATTAAAACTTAAGGAGCTCTAAAGTTTGCTAAGAACCTTATGTGAACTTTAAAGTGTGCTTTTTAAGTATTATCCGAACTTCTGGTTGCTTGGGGTCTTTCCCACTTCTGAGCTGCAGAGTCGCCGTTTTCCTTTCTATCGCCTGCTGCAAAAACCATGTCAAAAACCATGGGTCCATGTCGCTATTTTAGACCTAATCGCAACCGCTTCGTCGATATTTTAGACCTAATCGCGTAGTAGCTGCTGCTCAACGGTTGGATCTTCTGGCAATCATTCTCTTTCTTTTCCTTTTTATTAACGACTAATAGTGAGTCAATGTTTTGCTGTAACGAGCGAAACGGTGAAGGAATAATCTTTAGAAAAGCGTGGAATAGGGTCTGCAGGAATCAGGACCGTTTCGGTCTTCCTTGAGCACTATGGCTCATATTATTAAAAAAAATACTTCCTGTTTTCCAGTCCCTTGCTAATCAACCGCTAAATAAAAATTGTCAAATGCCTACCGAAAGCAGTGAGCTTATCTCGGACTGAAAAACTACAAAATATCAACAGCAGCTAGACCTCAAACAAGCTAAACAAGATTATCAACGAAACCATGCATCAAACACAACAAATAGCAACAAAGACGAAACCAACACAAACAAAGGAAACAAATACAGCTGCACAAAACGCTATACACACAAAAAACCACCTCAACACCAACAAGCTCATCCCACACCGTAGTTCACCCGGGGAAGTAGTCCCCTTCAAATTATCCGAAACAGTCAGCTGCTCGGTCATGGAGAAATTCTTATCCCCTGCACTGGTCCTGTTCGGGGTAGCACTGACCACAGTCGACGAGCCTCCGGTGGCTGCTAGTGCAGGGGGCCCGGCCAAGGCTAAACTCAAGATTACTAGGTCCTATACCAACCATTAACAAATGATGGTACAGTAACCGTGAACCGGTGAACTGAATAATAGTACGCTTTTGCTGCCCCCTCGTTAATAGGCGTCGATAATATTTTTATAAAAGAAACACGTTGTCTATATTGGCGTGTAAGATTATTATTATTATCATACTGACTTCTAAAGGCCGGGACGCCCTCAAGAAAACCCTTAAAATGTATGCTTCTCAAATATTCAACCAAACTTGTACATGACCTGGCTCGTATTAAAAGCCGAGGGAATCAGAATAAATCGGCTCATTTTTTACATTCCCAATTAATTCGGGAATTAAGCTGCGCGGCCCAAAACTTTTATGAGAGTTTTGAACAATGTGAATGGGTATTTTGGTGTAAAAAGCAGAATTTTGGTAAACTTTCCGGTCCATTTTACCATGAGGGACAAGATCCTGAAATCCGGGACTGTTCCGCCTAATTCGGGACTGTTCCGCTTAATCCGGCACGCCTGGTCACTTTAACCTATAGAGTGACACTAATCTAAAAACGAAATCGGCATTAGTCACATCAATTAATTACCGAACTTTAAAAACCTCAAAGATTGTTTATTTTCCAGACGAAAGCTTGCTTATTATTTTCGAAATAACGCATTGTCATAGATACGACGCAAATATCGACGTTGTTTCTATTTCGCAAAGCTTCGCTTCAATTTATTATTGAGCCGTCACACTGACGGTGAACCAGATTCATCGAGGGGTCGCATTTTAATGATACATAGGAATCATCCGACCACTCTATCTTGAGTTTATCTTTGGCCCGGCTTCCCCCGGGTAAGTCAAATCAAATCTCCCAACAACGACCAAAAGTACGCCCCCGAACCATTTTCAGGTAGCCCACTGCACCGACCTACCAGCCATCACACCAGGCAATTAACGGAGCGAGACCCATGTCGGTCAACGAACATCGGCACAAAACAACCAACTGAGGATAGTTATTACGTCAGAAGATCGGCTCCACGTCTACCAAACTCCATTGCCGGATTCCCTTGGTACCCAAATCGTCTTCACACGACGCAACCGCCCGAATCGATGACCAATGTCACCGCTGCGGACCCCTTGCCACACCCTCTGAGGTCACTGGAAGGGCAGTCCGCTAGTCCACCAGAACATTTTCAACAGCAGAAACACATCCACCTAAACACCAACAAGCTGAGATCCTACGGCAGTCCGTCTGGAGAATTAGCGCTCCCCAATTAATCCAAAACTACTTGTGCTTGTTTAGGGAGAAAGCCTTATCCCCTGCACTGGCCCTGTCCGGGGCAGTACCGACCACAGTCGACGAGCCTCCGGCGGCTGCTAATGCAGGGGACCCGGCGCCCCCCGGGTAAGTCAAATCAAATCTCCTAACAACGACCAGAACTACGCCACCGACTCGATTTCAGGCGGTCTGCTGCACTGTCCTACCAGCCATCACACTAGGCAATTAACGGAAAGAGACCAATGTCTCCCAAAGAACATCGGCACAAAGCAACCAACTGAGGATAGTCATGGCGTCAGAAGATCGGCTCCACGTCCACCAAGCCCCATTGCCGGATGCTCCTGGTACCCAATGTGCTCCCACACCATGCAACCGCTTGAGCTAATGGCCAATGCGATCTCTGTGGACCCCTTGCCACACCCTCCAAGGTCACTGGAAGAGCAATTCGCTAGTCCACTGGAACATTTTCAAAAACAGAAACATATCCACCCAAACACCAACAAGATGAGATCCTACGACAATCCGTCTGGAGAATTAGCGCTCCCCAACTCTTCCAAAACTGATTGTGCTTGTTTAGGGAGAAAGCCGTATCCCGTTCACTGGCCCTGTCCGGGGTAGTACCGACCACAGCCGACGAGACTCCGGCGGCTGCTAGTGCAAGGACCCGGCTCCTCCTCCCCCCCCCCCCCCCGGGTAAGTCAAATCAAATCTCCTAACAACTTCCAGAAGTGCGTAAAACTCGGCAAGAATGCGTTGCGTGCAATGTATTTTGAGTTGCGTGTAAGACATCAAAACCCTATACATAAAACCTAAGACAAAACGTGACAATAGGGGGGGGGGGCGTTTTTGTTCCAATTTTACGTCAGAATGGTCCAGTTCCTGATTGGCTGATTCTGACTTTTTGCACCGTACGCAATGTTACTGCAAAGAGGGCATCATTTTAGGCAGTGTTGCGCATTCCTCTGTACGGGACTCTGTCACGACGAGGAGAGAAAGGGATGGTTCGCTTGATTTTCTTACCAGTTGAATTAGCCACTTTTCCTACCGTTGTTTCTTCCTGTTTTTGACTTTAAGGAATTTTCTCTTATTGATGAGGATTCACTGTTTTAAACTTTGGAACTTAATTTATTCAGAAAATATTTACAAAAGTTATCTTAAAGCTACATGTTGCCCGCGTGATTCATATATCGCTACGGGAAAATTTGTCCCTTTTAGTCCTTAAGTTTTTCCCTATTCTCCTGAGATACGGTGTAGATTTCCTATGGCCTTAGAAGGGTGCAATTCCTATTTGTTTACTTATATATTTGGCCCTGCCTCTTCAAGACTGACGTATTTAACCACAATACTGATTCCTGCTATTCAATCCTAGTCCAGTCCCGCAAGGGATCACAAAATATGTGGTTACATTTGTACCGCTTTCTAAGATTTTATTACTATCCTAACCGCAGAGTAAGTGAGAAGGAAAAACCAAAGCTAGCTAATCGGACTGCGTATGGCACGCTTATGTATATTAGGTTGGTAAATAGGCAGTGATCCCTTTTTCTGCGTTCTTTTCATTTCATTTTCGGGATTTTAAAATCAACATCAACCTTCCCTACGCGTAGCAGTGATGCATTTCTTATGCACTGCTGACATTGTATAATTAACTCATTTGCGCGGCAACATTCCAGGGCCCGTAAATCATCCTAGTGGTTTACTCAAATTATCGCTTTACCGCGCAAAAATCTTAGTATTATTCTTACGGGTGTAAATCATGACGTTATTCTATTTAATTACAAGTTCTTCGAAACTGTTCATTAAACGTCAGGTTGGTACTTGATCTACTGATACGAAGAGTATCAGCGCACCTACTTGGAAGTGCTTTGGCCTTTGTACGAGGTCTAGTTATGCTCTTCATTTTCCTAGGGTTTGGTGGTAGTATTCCCTCCACCATTTGTTTAGTTTTCCCAATGTCTACCCGCTTGCGTGTGCGGTAGATATAAGGTTCTTTTATTTCATTCACCGTTTCGATGAAGTGTTTCTTGTACTCTTCGTTATTTATGTTTTGCGGAAAAGGTACCTGCTTAAGCGCCTGGTTCTTTTTCCTGATAAGTTCCGGCTGATTTTTGTTTGGAGGATTGAAATCCGATCGCACTAATTTTACTGCTGATCTAGTATATGATCTAGTTCTGGAATTTCTAATACCCAGCCAAATTTGTTTATTTACGGCGATGTCTGTCTTTGTTTGCTCTCGCCCTTTGGTCTTTTGTTTGTTGTCTTCAATTTGGGACCATCCATAAATGACGTAGCATTATATGGGGGAGGGGGGATTTTGTATTTTGTGATGATGTGAGACGACAGGGGGGGTAGGGGGTCATGTCATGCTACGTAGCTTTTTTAAAGGGGAATAGGGGTTGACCTGATGTCACGACAATCTTACCCGTTTCATCTAACTAACATCGTTTTTGATTTTTTTTTAATTTTTGCGTGGACAACGAGGGGGGTGAGGGTTACCGTCAAGCTACGTAATTATCAGGGGGGGTATATAGAATTTTGTGACGAAATGCTACGATGGGAGAGGGGGGTGTTAAAAATCACTCAAAAAATGCTACGTCATTTATGGATCATCCCTTTTATGACAATTCAATCTTTCATGTGCCTTATTCTTATTCCAAACATTTTTAGGGCGTGTTGGCAAAACACGTGTTGTCGATAAAGTATAAGTCTGTGGGTCAACGCCCGACACGACTTGTTTCATCTCAAAATTTGAATATTTGTTTTTAAAATATTCTTTTTGCTTTGTTTGTCGGTAGGGCTTTCTACCTAACCCTTGTTCCGACTTCTGAAGACGACCTGAAGTATCGTCATACTTTGTTCTCTTTGCCTGTTCATCGCCCTTTGAGATGAACGGCTTCTCAGGTTCTTTGACCCTGACAGATTCAATACAGAAATGACTTAGGATCATTTCTTTTTTGTTTTCCCTTTTTGGACCTACATCATGCTTTGGCGAAAACTTTCCACATTGTGTTGCGCCATGAAGAACCCAACCTAATTTAGTTTTCTTAGCTACCGGTTCATTGAACCCTCTGGATTTTTCCTCTAATCCAGTCATTAAGTATGCATGTGGCAATCCAAGTAATAATGTAGGAGTTGCATTTTCATAATGCGGTAACTCTGTACTTTCTAAGTAAGAGTATTTGTTGATCAGTTTGTCTCGCGCTTGAGTTTGAGTAGGTAACGATAATTGCTTTATCATTCTCAAGCCATTTAACGAATAAGTTTTATCAAACTGACCTCTTATTTTCATACGAATTTCTTGACTCGATTTTTCTTTTTGAGTCTTACCATTCGTCCATGCTAATGACATAGGACGTTCAATTCCTTTTAAATGTAGTTTTTCTACTATGTCACTTTGTACTAGGCTTACTGAGGACCCTGTATCCATGAAGGCAAAGGTTTCTACTTCATGCGGTCCGTTCTTAAGAGTGACGGGAATTATTTGATAATGGATTGTTTTACCAGAATGGTGGTAATTTATATTTTCATTGTCGCTTTCATCAGACCTTTTTTCCTGTGCTATAACATGTAACAGTTGGTGGTGTCTACTTTTGCACCCTTCCATGTTACAAATTTTAGTGGTTCTACAATTCTTTACCGAGTGATTCGGTCTGCAGCACGAGAAACATAAATTCTTCTCCTTAACGATCTTCCTCCGTTGATCGGGAGAGAGTTCTCTAAATTTACCACAATCTATTGTCATGTGGTCAAGCTCGCATAACAAGCACTTTTGGTAGCTTGTAGCGTGATAATTAATCCTGTTAGATTTTTCTATTCTAACGGGTTTATCGTCTTGTAATCCCCGCTCAGCTATCAACATAGTAGCTAGTTTTTGCTGGGGCTGTAACCAATCAAATAGATCACTTACCGTTGGAGCGACAAAGGGATTTGCAGTGGTTGAAAGCGCCCTTTCCTCATTAACGTGAGTTAGCCATTTTAAGTGCAGTCCCTGTGGTAACCTGCTGACTAAATCACGGACTAAACGTTGGTCATTGAGATATTCCTTACGACCCAAACAGACCATATTGGTGACTAGGTTACCAATTCGAGATACGAAGTCTACTATGGTTTGTGGTTGTTCGAAACGTGGATTGCTAATTTCTAGCACGTCTCGTAGAAGGCCTGAATATATCAGCTCGATGCTTCCGAACTGATCCTCTAATTTTTGGATAATTTTGTTAACGTTGCGCGAGTCTAAAAGAAGCGCGTTAACTGCTTGTAGTGCGCCTCCCTTCAAGCATCTTTGCAATCGATGCAGGTTTTCTAAATCAGTGAATTCCCCTTCACGAGTTGTTTCGTAGAAGGTTTGTTTAAATCTGGGCCACATCTTACAGGACCCATCAAAATAAGGCAAGTCCATTAGGGACTGCCTTAGGGCGTACTTATTTGCGGTAGTCTGGTTACCGACGTTGATGTTAATTTTTTGAATCAATAAGTCAAAAATTTCCGTTTGTGGATTTTCTAATTGACTTCTCTCTTGTAATTTTCTTAGCTTTCTATCTTTATCCGCGAGAGAGTCCCTGATAGCCTGGCACTTTCTACAAAGCCAGAGCTCGCTCTTCTTTGGCCTATGTTTCAACCCTACGCAACTCAGGTGGAACCAGCGATCGCAATCGTCGCAGGCCACCATATTGTCTACATCATTAGCTTTAACACATAGGCGACAGTTGCCATTTGGATTTTGTACAAAACTATATTCCATTCCAACACGCTCTTAAAATTAGCTTACTTGTTTCCTTTTGTTCCTGGGCTGCCCTTTCTGTGTTGGACCGACGGTGTTCTTCCTTCGTAGTGATATATCTAACTATCGTGAGGGAAGGTGATATATAATTTTAATAAAAACTGCAAAGTGTACACAGTACGATAGTCGATGTAAAACTGTCTATTCAATTCTTTATCTCTGAAAGCTGAACCAGCCAGCTGTTCAGACAGGGTTGTAGTACTGGGTGGTCACCACAGTTCTTCCCCCTTTAGTCCAAATTATTGTACATCGATAATGGCGAAACTTCCCTGCCATATATATAATTTAATTCACGGAAAAACTTAACTACCGTTACGATTCAGAAAACGACAAAACTTTACTGCCGCAAAACTAATATTTTCTTTTTTTATTGAAGTAAACGAAATCAGGATCTTCTAGACGACGCTTCGTCCTATTCGAACGACGCAAACAAATAGGTTCACGGCTTAAACTCGCTGATGGATTCGTACACTGTAGCGCAGACGTGCCTTCCTGGGGGTCCACTACCCTGTTGCCAGGCGGTAAACTATTTCTCTCCGAATCACCATCGTCCGAATCACAAACCATTGGTTGATCGTTAGGTGAACCTCTATAAATGAATGAATCTGCTGCGAAACCATAAAAATCGCTAGCTTCGTCGTCAATGTCCTCTTGCTGATCATCCTCCCCCCTTCTTTTTCGTGTTGGGCTGCTCGCAAAAATTAAAGCTCGGCCCTTCTTGCGAGTGCCAAATAATTTAAGCTGATTGCGGTGCGCCAGGTACACCCGACCTCCAACGGAAACCTGAAATGTATTTAGAGAAATACGTCCTAAAAATTTAGCTTCAAGCCATCGTCTAATATCGGTTGTTCTAAAATTTTTATAATAAATTAAATCCCCTGGGCGCAAAGAGTCAATCCAGTCCCGGGTTCGATGTTGTACTTTGGTGTCATCGTTATGTACAGGCATATTCACAACTTTCTGCTTCGTCATATTATTCCTAAAACTATTTCTAGGGTGGATTAAATCCAACAACGTCTTAGGCTTAAAACTAAACAGCCTATTGGACGGAAACGAACCATCTTCCAAACATGTGTTCCTGTAACTAAACAAAAAGTACGAAACTAAGTCTTCCGTACTCGATCCTGCCATTTCCGGATCCAACAAAAATTTCTTCAAACCTTCTTTCACCAATCTTACCATACGCTCAGCTTGTCCATTACTTGATGGGTTATATGGTGGACTTTTCATCACTTGTATGCTGTGCTTCTGAAAGAAATCAATTAATTCTTTAGAATTAAATGGAGGCCCACCGTCCGTAACAATTACGTCCGGTAACCCAAACCTCGCAAAAACGCTGATAAACTTTGACTTTACCCTCCTGGCTTCAGTACCAAATTTCATGTACTCTACTTCAAGCCATTTTGAAAAACTGTCAACAATCACCAGGAAGGTTTTCTTGTCGAAATGAAAAAAATCCACATGAATGCGACTAAACGGTTTTGTTGTAGGAATCCAGTTAGAGCGAGGAACTGGCTTAGAGACAGCATTCATTTGGCAACACACGCTGCATGATTTGACAAAATTCTCTATGTCACTATTCATGCCAAACCAATAAACTACCTTTTTTGCCATCTGCTTGATCTTAGTTATTCCGGAATGGTTTTTGTGTAAGAGCTTCAGGATCTGCTTTTGTAAACTTGCAGGTATAACGACACGATCCTGATACAACAAACACCCTTCTATTACTTCCAAATCCTGGTGTTGTGCGTAAACATCTAACAACTTACGATCCATCTTCTGTGGCCAACCATGTTTCATGTAATAAACTATCTGTTGCAAAAACTTGTCTTTTTTGCTTCATTTGCAATCAAAACATGATCCACCGGGAAGTCATCGGAAACATTTATACTTTTGATGAATTCTCTTTGTAAAGAAGCTGGTACATTTTCAGGCAGAGGAAATCGTGAGCAAAAATCTGCATTGCCCATTTTCGTTGACGGTCTGTAAACAATGTCAAAATCATAGATATTTAGTTCAAGTACATATCGCTGCAGACGTGTCACAAACAACGTATTCTTGCCTTCTTTGCCAAAAATACCAATCAAAGGCTTGTGGTCAGTATACACAGTTAACTTCTTGCCAAACAGAAACTTTGTGAAACTTTTTAATGGTGCTCACAACTGCTAAAGCTTCCAAGTGCAAAATTGGGTAGGATTTTTGGGCATTCGTTAAACTGAAGGAGGTAAAACTTATTGGCCTCTCTTCTCCTTTGATTTGGTGTGCGATTACTCCTCCTAAACCATAGCTGCTAGCATCCGTTATAACGACAACGGGCATACTAGGATCATAAAACTCTAAAAGCTTTGGGCTCAACAAAGCTTGCTTACAGTCTTGAAAAACTCTGCTACATTCAGAGTTCCAGACAAACTTGACATCTTTTTCTGAGTAGATGATACAAACAGTAAAGGCGGGCGGACAGATTGGGCAGAAATTTACCGTAGTAGTTAACTAAACCCAAAAATGCCTTCAGTTCAGAAACGTTATTTGGAACCTTGGCTTTCCGAATTGTCTCGACCTTTTCCGGAGATGGTAACAAACCTCTGTCACTCAAAACATGACCCAGAAATGGCAAACTTGAAACAAACCACTTGCATTTTTGCAAATTAACTTTAATGTTAACTTTAGACAAACGCTCCAAAACCAAATTAAGCTTTCGTTCACAGTCGGCTTTGTCCTTGCCTGCTATTAAAACATCATCTAAATAACAGCAAACTCCATCGATACCTTTCAAAACTTGATCCATGATCCGTTGAAATATAGCTGCACTAGAAGAAGCACCTTGTGGCAAACGATTATAAGTAAACAAACCTTTGATTGTATTAATCACCATTATTTTTCCGGTTCGTCTTGACAATAATAATTATGTGTACGCACCGGCCAGATCTAAAGAACAAAAAACTTTGGCACCAGCCAATGAGGCAAACAAATCTTGTGTTAGTGGGAGAGGGTAAGTATCGGGAATCAAAACTTTATTGATGGAAACTTTACAATCAATGACCATCCTAATACCACCGTCTTTTTTCACCACAACTATTACCGGAGATGCCCATTCACTTGCATCTATTCGCGTTATGACGCCATCTTTTTCTAAACTATCTAAATGTTCCAAAACTTTGTCATTTAACCTGAAAGAAACGTCATAAGCACGTTTAAATATCGGCGTATGCTCTTTTAGAACTAGATCAGCCTCAAACCCATTTATTGGCGTTGATAAAGACTTATCAAAAACATTGATCGAAATCTCCCTCGTACATCTCCAAACTGATTACGGAAACTGCAGCGCCACAATCAACTTCCATTTTCAACCTCAAACCGTCAACATAAACATTGCGAAAACATGGTTCGTTAATTCTGTTGATCGATGAGATTAGCATACAATCCATCTCGTCATCCGAAACAGATCTGTTTAAACGACGTCTCAAACTTTTCTGATACTCAGTCATCTTGGGCTTTTCTGCAGGAGAATCGACAAACTTGACCGTCTTACTCTTGTTCTTCAAGTCATAACAAAAACGACGCGTGTGACCTTTTCTACGAAAGAAGTTGCAAAACAAGGTCTTTGTCCTGGGTGAAGAACGGTTCCTACGATCAAATGAATCAGAACGGCTTCTGCTTCTCTTTCTAGCCGGCTCTCGACTTCTTCCCCGTGAGCGATCTCGGGAAACTTCGAAGCTGTCACGCCTTCCTAATCTGTTCAAAACGCTTACACGATTGGAATCGCCAGAGATCAGTTTAGCTCTCGCTCCTGCTAATTCTCTGTTTACGATGAGTTTCTCCGCTTTAGCCAGCGTTAAATCCTCGTCATCGAATAAACGCTGCTGCAAGTCCTTGTCGCTAATACCGCAAACCAATTTATCGCGAATCGCCATGTCCTTAAACTCTCCGAAATGACACATCTCTGCCTGGAGCTTGACAGCGAGTATAAAATCTTCCGCGCTCTCACTCGGACCTTGGACACGTTGGTAAAACTTGTAACGTTGAATCAAATCACTTTCCGTTTTATCATACCGCTTCCTGAGAGCGCCCGTAATTTCCTTGAAAGACACGGTCTTTAAATCCCTTCCGGGAAAAAGAAGCTTCAGCTCACTGTACACTTCTCTACTGCAAGTAGCCAAAAACGACACTTTTTGATCTTCCTCACTGGTCACTTTATGATGCGCAAACACCCAATCCAGTTGCTCCAGAAACTGCGCAAACGGAATCGTTCCGGGAATGAACGGTTCAATTTGATTCACCAACGGCATACTTGACATAGTGAGATATAAACAAAATAGTGAAAAAGAAACAAATATAAAAAAATAGTTTAATTTTTCTTTTAAATGCACAAAACTGAAATATTTTTTTTTACAGTGCATGCGGGAAGATCGAATCAAAACAAACTAAATTCGACCTACTACCCAAACAAACAAGTTGTTCTGCAGAATAAACACGCGATAAACAATAAACTTTACAAGTCTGTTTTATGCGAGAACGGAATGAGCAGCAACAAGCATAAGCTAGAGCATAAGTAAATATTGCAGAACCAAACGGTGAACCACGGTCGCTAACGAAAGAATTTTTGTCGTTGCGCAACTAACGTATGTTGCAAGCAAATTCGGGTGCTGCACGTATGCTGGTAGTAGTACGTAAAACAAAACCAGAATAAAAATGGTTTTCTGGTAGACAAAATCACTGTTAAAACAAAATGAAGCGCAATTTCTTTTGTGTGCTAAACAAGAAAAATGCCTTTAAATTACACTTAAACATGCACTCAAACATTAGTTCTGAAAACAAAATGTGCAAAAACTTACGTGATCGTTTACCAAACCTACGGCAAAACAAACCAGATGAAAAATCTCTTGCGCGGGATTCGCAGAAAACTTTTTTCCTTCACAAGGATCCAAACGTTGATATCTGCCAGAAAAACCAGAAGAAAACACCGTAATTCTCCGCTTAGACACTTCCACACCGCCAGCAACGGAATAAATTAAATGTAGCCGTTGAAAACACTTGGCGGGGTTACACTTTTCCTTCTAATATGTTCTTAGGAACTGCACTCACTTCCAGCTAACAAAACGCCGGGAAACCTCGAAACACTTTCGGTACCTCTGGAAAACTTAACTCCAGGAATAGCAACACTGCCGAAAACAACTTTTCACGCGAAAAACTGCGATTTAATCTTCGTCGCCACTGATATATCTAACTATCGTGAGGGAAGGTGATATATAATTTTAATAAAAACTGCAAAGTGTACACAGTACGATAGTCGATGTAAAACTGTCTATTCAATTCTTTATCTCTGAAAGCTGAACCAGCCAGCTGTTCAGACAGGGTTGTAGTACTGGGTGGTCACCACACGTAGTCCGCAGATGCCGGCGCGATACCGACGGTGTTCTTCCTTCCTTTTTACTGGTTGCAGTAAAACATAACTTTTGTCTCCAGTTTTCCGCGAAGAAACACTACTCAACTTTTGCGTTTTCACGGATAGTTATCCTACGTTTTGCATCACAACTCTACTACAAATGTCAGACTGCATCTACAGTCACTATACACTTGGTATGTATGTTTACTTTGTACGGATCTTGTACTTGTAACACTGTGTTAGAACTTTAGTTTATATTTATATCCTCAGAAGCTGCCACTTCATCCGCGCAACCTCCTTAATCGTACTTAATCCTGGGAGAATGCTTTTCTATGCTGTACGCCGTTTATACTTATCACACCATTGGTTTCTTGTTAACGACCAGATTCCGACTGGCCGGAAGTTCCAGGGTCCAACGATAGATTCCAACTATCGCTCTCCAGTGTTCCTCTCTGGATGCCACCATGTCACGACGAGGAGAGAAAAGGATGGTTCGCTTGATTTTCTTACCAGTTGAATTAGCCACTTTTCCTACCGTTGTTTCTTCCTGTTTTTGACTTTAAGGAATTTTCTCTTATTGATGAGGATTCACGGTTTTAAACTTTGGAACTTAATTTATTCAGAAAATATTTACAAAAGTTATCTTAAAGCTACATGTTGCCCGCGCGATTCATATATCGCTACGGGAAAATTTGTCCCTTTTAGTCCTTAAGTTTTTCCCTATTCTCCTGAGATACGGTGTAGATTTCCTATGGCCTTAGAAGGGCGCAATTCCTATTTGTTTACTTATATGTTTGGCCCTGCCTCTTCAAGACTGACGTATTTAACCACAATACTGATTCCTGCTATTCAATCCTAGTCCAGTCCCGCAAGGGCTCACAAAATATGCGGTTACATTTGTACCGCTTTCTAAGATTTTATTACTATCCTAACCGCAGAGTAAGTGAGAAGGAAAAACCAAAGCTAGCTAATCAGACTGCGTATGGCACGCTTATGTATGTTAGGCGCGGGAGGTTGGTAAATAGACAGTGATCCCTTTTTCTGTGTTCTTTTCATTTCATTTTCGGGATTTTAAGATCAACATCAACCTTCCCTACGCGTAGCAGTGACGCATTTCTTATGCACTGCTGACATTGTATAATTAACTCATTTGCGCGGCAACAGGACTCTATAATGTCACAGACTCTAGGTTCAACAAGGTACTGGCGTCAAAATGCTTTTGCTGTTAGCAGTTGTTCCTGGACTCCCAGAAATATACCCTATTATTGAAAAAAATATGGAGTACGCTATTGCACCGGTTGCACCTGAACAATTTTAGATGCTTCGTTGCCGGAGATTTCAAGATTGTCAACATCCTATGTGGAATTGTGGGGCAAAGCTCGACATTCTCTTGTCCTTATTGCACCGCATCGAAGAAACATCTTGCAAATTAAGCTGCACAGCCCCGTATTCTTGGACATATTCATCAGATATCAATGAAATGGAAAACCATGGGCGGATCACCTGATGAGCAAATTCTACACCTTTGTCTACCTACTTCCTTGCACATCGCCTAGGTTTTATAAATGCTATTTATAAAAAAGTGGAATCCATTGATCCAGATACTTCTGCAGGATGGGATCAGTTGCTGCTATCGCCATAGCCAGTACGGGTTCACCAGGTGCAATTACAACAATTTGTTGAAAGGCACTTGATCAGTTTGAAATGGTATAGAAGAGTTGTTTTTGGGATTGCCGATAAATTCGAAATTTCATATTTTGCGTTACCATGTCCCAGAATTTTACAAACTACACAGGAATTGGTATAGGCATATATGAGCGACCGAAAATAAAAGTCGCAAGGACAGAACATGCTTCGTAAAACCCGTTTCAAATATATTAGAATATAAAAACCGGATATAAACTTCAAGCATAAAAATCGGACCGGGACATTTCTTTGTAAGAGTCGGATAAAAAAAACCTTCAGTAAAAGAACCGGAAAAAATATATCCGATTCTTACAAAATAGTTTTTGCCGACTTTTAATCTTGAACATCAAGATATATGGATGCTCCTACGAACGATTTATTTATTTTAAAACGATTTTTATACTGGAGGTTCATCCTTGCCGAGTTTTATGGGTGAAAACTTTTCAAGACATTCTTATGCTGAAGAATTTCTGTCCGATTTTTATGCTTGAAGTTTATTTCCGATTTTTATATTTTAATATTATTAAAACGGGTTTTGCGAAACATGTTCTATCCTTGCGACTTTTGTTTTCGGTCGCTCATATGGAGAACAAGCCAGTGAAACTGTTCGTTCATTTTGATTTTGGAATTGCATGGAACCGTGTCGAGGTTTTAGAAATTTCCGAAACATGTGTGGTGTATATTCACAGAGAAAACAAATTGCCAAAGGCGAACGACCCTTGCGGTTAACACCTTTATAAATAATAATAATATTAAAACAAATTGCGGTTTAGAAAGAAAACTTGATTTTTCAATGGTTTATTAAGTTTTATTCTGGAGTTTTTCTGATACAGTCAAAAAATCATTTACACAAAAATAATTTACCTCTAAACTAGAAGTTATCGGAAACTTGAAATTGCCTTTAAAGTTGTGTTAACATGCATGATAAATAGTAATAATCATAATCTACTGCATATAAGATGTTGAAAATCGTTTGATTTATTTACAGAAAAAAATGCATTGTTCGCATACGAAATATGCAACGAACTTTGAGGTCGCCGAGAACATGTGAATAATTTAAGTGAAGTTTAATATTTAAGTTTAAAAACGGTTTTAAATATTTGCAACTATTCTAAACATGTTGCACACTATTTTTTTGTTCTAAGGAATTACTCGTTACTGTAGTAAGCTGCACTTTCAGTGCATTCAAGTAGTCGTTTAAGAGAATTTAACTGAAAACATTATCCTAGAGGAAGCTACAGCACTATTAAGGCGCATATTGCATTGCGAATGATCGTTTGCTTTAGTCTTTTTCGGTTTTACGTTTTTGTTTACCATATTCCTTATTGCTTATTGTCTACAAAACATACATTTATAAGTCCGTGATTATATCCATGGACTCAGCGATTGATCGGCTACTGTGGACGGAGCTAGATCTTGTACTACTACCAGTTCCGTCCACTAGTCCTACTCCACTCATAAGTCCCGAATTGTTGATGTCGGTCATTGCATGCATGTGTCGCTTCTTTAGATCACTGTGCAGCCGTGTTAACGTCTCGCGTATTTCCAGTGATGCTGAATGTGATTTCGTCAACGCAACGCCTGCATCCCTAAGTGCCTCTCCATATTTTCCATGTTCCATGAGTGCTTTGGAACGAGCATAGTATCCATCATAAGCGTTCGGTTTGATTTCAATTGCTTGCGCCGCTAGTTCGATAGCTTCTGCTGCATCCTATTTAAAATACATTTATCGTAAGAATGACATTGTCAAAATATTTCATAGAATATGATTAAAACTTACATCCATTTTCCTCTTGCAACGGGAAAGGTTCAGTAAAAAATTGAACTTTAACTGTTGAAACGTTGCGCTATTGGCAGAGTTGTTGTTAGCATCGGCAGCACAAATCGTTTCAGGAGTATTGCCATTATTGCTCACGGTGTGTGTTGCGGGAATTTTCTTCAGTGCGTATTGGTAGCGATGGGAAGCTTCTTGCAGACGGTTCTTACGATACAAAGTATTTCCGTCCTCTAGCAGTTTATTCAAAAGTATGAGCCTGAAAAAATGAATAAAATGAGGTGGAAAACTCCTATACTCTTACTGGTTGGTTCAAAACAATATCTGGAATTTCCATTGGCTTGGATGGATAGTTAGAATAATGCAAAATTGACCAACGTGGCAAGAGATAAATAGAACGGTTGCATTGAGCCAGATGATTGTTCAAAAAATTCACAGCGAAACTTGAAGTCAACATACATTAATTTCCAGAAGCAAGGACCATAAGTAACAAGGCAAGGATTTCTTACAATACTTACATTATTTCTGATTTGCCATTGGCCATTGCCCAGGTAGCGGGACCCAGTTTTGCTCCGCGTTTCAGAAATACTTGTACCACCTGAACATTTCGGCATGCTATTGCACGGTCCAGAGGACGCATCCCGTTGACGTCTACGTGTTCAATTTGTGCACCATGGTCGAGCAACATTTGTACCAACGCTGCCGATCCTTGGTACGCTGCTAAATCCAACGGTGTTCGTCCCGTACTATCAGCATGCTGTCTATCTGCATTTCGTTCCAATAGGCACTTGGCAGCTTGCTGTTTTCCTCGGAGACATGCCCAGCTGAGTGCCGTTAAACCATCCTTGTCCTGCGTGCTTAGCATAGCCCCTAATAATACAGAGAGATTAGTTGTTTATAAATTCAGGTCAATGATTGGTTTACCTCTGTTGAGCAATAGTTCTATAATACCAACATGTCCCTCTTCAGCGGCAACCATTAGCGCAGTTTTTCCATTGTAATCTGTCTGTTCAACATCGGTTTGATTCTGCAGTAATCGTTCGACGATTGCCCAATGCCCTTCTTTGACAGATATCAATAGTGGTGACTGATCTTTTCTATTTCTCATGTCTGTTGCAGCTCCCCGGCTAAGCAAAATCGAAACCGTTTCTGTGTGCCCATTTGCACATGCAGTGGTGAGGGCAGTTTCTCCAGTAATGATGTCCAACCGATTGATATGTACTTCACCCATATCTAGGAAATCCTCGACAATTTCCGTATTACCGTGTCCAGAAGCTGCTATTAGTGCTTGTTGAGCTGCTTGTTCCAGCGTCACGTCGCTGCTATCAGGCCTGGCATTCCAGTCACATGCGACGAGGTACTTTACCACTTTGAGTTTTCCGGTTACGGCGGCGTGAACCAGAGCACAGCGTTGAGAGGTATCTGTCTGCCCTAAAGCACTGCCAGCGGCGACCAACTGTCGAACTACATCGCAATGTCCCTTGGCAGAAGCTAAAATTAGCGGAGTACACCCCTGACTGTTGACTTTTTCAACATTGGCTCCAAATTCCAATAGTAGGCTCACCATTGGTACTATTCCTTCATGGGCGGCTATACAAAGAATAGGTGCGTTTCCGAGAAAACTTGTTGCATGATCAGGTGATGCACCGGCAAGGAGTAGCAGTCTTGACACTTTGATATTAGGGTTGTATACATTCCTTAACGTGCAAAGAGCAGACGATACACAGGACGTCACCGAAGCTACCCAGAATGCTTGCAGATCTCTCGGCGATTGGTGCTGTGGTGCAGAACGGTAGAGATGAGCTTTCAAGATATGATGTCCAAGTTCCAGAGCCTGTTCAGGATCAAGAGGAACTTGTAGCCTTGAGTACCGCAATGCTATTCCGGCATGTCCATTTCTGAGATCACAAAGAAACTTGGAACTTTCCCCATCATCTCGTTTGATTAACCATTCCCTAAAGGATGGATGGAAGAACATGTACGTATTATCGATCCGTTTAATTAGAAATCCGGTGAGTGTTTTGAATCTGCATAGAAACTCGTCTCGGTCAATATGCTCGCCTCCTTCGCCTTCCACAATCAAGACGTTGACTGAGTAGAAAATCTCAGCCAACGTTAATGGATATAGAGCCGCCAGGCAAACGCTCAGTATACTTGAGATCCTATCATAGGCAGTTGCGGTGGGAAATCGCAGGTTGAAGTTAAGTAGAAAGATTTGAGCCAGTGATACTGGGAGCACCTTGAAGCTGCTCGATTTAATCACCAAGCTGCCACGCTCGATTAGATCCAGCGTTAGTTTGGCGTAAAGAAAGGAACCTTTTGTTAATGTGAGCAAGTACTGAGCGAATTTGAAATGTAAACTTGTATTGATGATCTCTTTGCCGCCAGCAATGTTATGCTGAATGCTGGAACTCTGATTTATGCGGAATGTGATGTACTCGAGAATGTCCTTTTGTAAACTTTCATTGCTATTCCAGCTATCGAGGCTCATTTTTGTGTAGGCCAATCCTTTGGTAAACTCCAGCATTTGTGTACGAATGGTAGCAATCACCTTGAGCCACGAAGGAAAATGTTCAGTCATTTTTTGCAAGAATGATGCTATAGTATCACCATGATCTGGTCGGTGATACTCCGCTTCACACAAAGCATCGATGAGAATGACGCAATTTTTCGGAGCAATTTTGCCAACCCTGCGCAACGCAGAAAGGGGCTCCAGTATACCCATAATCATAGCTCGTTCTGGATCAGCAATACATTCCTTGACGCTTAGTACATTCTGAAGCGCTTGCTCTCCTAGCAAAAATTCATGATAGGCAGAGAGTTGAGGCGCTTGGCATAGCTGAGCTGCCAAAGAATGAATAAAATCTGGTATAAGGCAGGTGGAATTGTTGTCTGCTTGACAAAAGTGATAAGCTACCACGTGTGAGGCCAAACTACGCAATCGGTCGTGCGCTACGTTAATCTGACAGTAGATTCCATCATTTTCTTGAATTGGCATTTCTTTGCGTCTTCCGAAACAGGAGTATTCTACTAGCTGTAACAGAAGCGCTGTTTTCCCCGTTCCGAGATTACCACTTAATAGGATTCCCGGTGAATCAGTCGACTGAACCGCATTGGCAAGTTCTCGTACTAGCCAGTGGCGACCGACGAACAATGGGTCGGGTTCTTGGTTAGGCACTTCGAAGAAGAGCGGTTTCAGCGTCAGTTGTTGCTGTTGGCGGTACTGTGCAAAGCGAATTTTTGGATCTATTGGTCCCTTGATATGCCCGGACCGGGCAGATCTTCGTACTGTAGTTTTTCGAGTTTTGAATAGTGTTAGGTCATCCACATTCCCACCACTTTGAGACGCTACAAAAAGAAATGTTTCTTGTTATATTGACTCACGAGTACACGATTAAGCATCTACTTACTAGTAACTGAATGTCTCCTACTCAGCGGACTCGACGAGGCATTGCTTTGCTCCGATATAGAAACGGACATCATGGAACCGATGGAATCACATCCAACGTTGTAGTGATTGGGCTCTTGTAGTTGCAACGTTCGAGAGACATCCGCTTCGGAGGATCCCGTCAGCGTTGAGACTGGGCTTGTGTTGGTCGAGGTGAGCGAACTGCAGGATTGAACTGGGACGCGCATGTTTCGGCGTGGATTATTCTCAAGGAAGAATCCGAGCCGCAGCTGCAGCTCATCTTGGGATGACTTTGATTTCGAGTTGAGCAATATAGGTTTTACGTTTCCACCTTCGTCATCTGTGAAAAAGTTACAAGAGTTGTAGACCTTTCTGTCTTCTAAATAATAAAGTATGTATAACAACATGGAACATGCACAAAAATAAATGAAAATGTTATAAATATACTTTCTTTACTAATAATACAGTCTACATTCTTAAAATTGCTGGTTTGTTTGGAAAACATTAAGCGAGTTATTTATGTTGACTTATTTTAATTAGCAGACCTTTCTTAACCTCATTATCGGTCAGCCTTCCAGTTTGATGTTGAATTCGACTGAGCATCAAGTCTAAAAAGTCATGAATTAAAGAAGTGATTTTCACAACGTGCTCTCTAAGAGTTTTATAGATTCGGAAAATTTTCTGTTGCAAATACTTTTCCACTGCGACAAATTCTTCGGGAAGTATGTATGTATATTTGATATGATAGGGACAGTTTCCTGCCACTAGAAGCTAGAATTCGCGTTCGATGATAAGTTAAAGTCGTCCAAATTCGTGGTTCAGGCACGAGTGAAAAGAGTGGTGTGGATACTTTGCTCCAGGTTCCCCCAGAATTTTCAATAGGTGCACTTGGGGGGCACGTCGAGGGGGAGCGTTTGTGAAGATCATTGATATATTCAAATGCTCCATGTTCTCCAGCGACTGCTTCGCGTAATGTGTACGTCGCATCATCCGTGGTTGTGCTGTTGCACTTCGCAGGGAAGAAATCTTTGACAAGCACCTGCTTTTGTGTGGGCGCTTGCGCTTCCGACACGGGCGGCCTCGACTTCCACTTTCTCATGACGATGTCCATGGTGGTCAAATACTTTTCGGCGTCCTAGTGTGTTGTTTTCCGCTTTAGCGCTGGCTGCACCTTCTCATCACGCTTGATCCTCTGATCTATACTATACTCGATTCTGGAATCTGACTCCATAGTATGGTGTTCCAATTAAGAAGAGTAACAGGACTAGAAGCAATACAAAGGAAATTCGATCGTTACGCACTGAGATACCTGTCGTAGCAATACCCTATAAACCCTCAAAAAGGCAAGGGGTCTCATAGGCCCGACTAGTTACAGTTCTCTAGTTTTAATGAACTTGAAATTTAAAATACAAATGACCGAGCGTTTTCAGGCTTTCGATTCTCTCACTGATAAAGCGACAAAAAAGAGGCTTTTGACTTCATTGAAGTTACAATTTTAGCTTTTTTTAGGGTTAATCTTTCGCCATACTTCTAGGTGAGGCAATTTCTCCGGAGCTATTGAGTCTACTCCACATATATGCACCCGAACGTGTGCTACATGGACTCAATCTCGGGGTATCGTGGAATAAGGTAAAATTAGGTAAACCGTGTTGAAGGTAGTTTCTCTTTAACCGCGGCAAAGATCACAACTCATTGACAGGTTTTTTATACTCAACCTTGAGTTAATATGCTTAAATTTAAGTTGAATCTACTTAATATTGAGTATACCTCAAACAACTCAAAGTACCTTATTCCATAGAAGGCCTCGACTGAGTCGCATCTCTTTCTGTTTGTTTTTGACAACATTAATAAGTGCGAAAGCGACGCAAAACTCAAAACTACCTAAATTTAAGTTAAAATAACTTATTCTGAGGGTTGTTTTATTTTTCCGTGTACGTGAACGAAACTTTTTGCTGTTGGAGCATAGGAACTCTTTGTATGGTGGTCATGATCTTATTCGCTTCATGTCTGCCACATTTAACGGATCTCGATTTCAACGTTTCATCGACTACCTCCAAGAACCGATTATTAAGGAGTTTTTTATTCGCCTAGAATAGGATTTTTTACTACTTTCTTATTTTCTATAATTTTGTATATTGTATTGAGTTAGATTTTTTGTTTGTTATACTTTTCACTAGTTTATAATTTTTATGTTTTAACTCTCGTATTGTATTGTTTTGTATTGTACCTACTAGGGTGGGGCAAAATGATCATTTTTCAGCACATCACTTTTTTGGTTCCATTTGGGGTCCCAAGTAACTGTGCAAAATATGGAGTCGATTGCTTTTGACCCGGCGCATAGTGGGACGAGCCCGGACTTAAGTCCATATATGAAGCCATCAGAGACATTTTCGCGAGATTTTAGGTGATTTGAACGTAAAATAAATTTTTGACAGCTTTTTGAAGGGCATAACTCAAGTGTTTTTGCCTTATTTGACCATAGGAACAACTACGGTTATTTTCGTTTTTCAAAGAAACGGTTGATTTTATGCATTGCATTACTTCACCAAAAGTATCCGTGTGATAAAATTACATAGTAAAATCGCCAAAAATAAGTCACTAGTTAGTTTAGTTAGTGTTTAGATAACTGTTTGTCATGATTTTTTATTGAATTCGAACTTCTAATGCGATAACAACAACGACGCCCGTGAATGCCCGCGATCACACTATACTCATTCGAAAGCTTTTAATTTACTCTTTAAAATGAGTTTTTGCTAGTTTTGCGAAAACTTGCGATAAGCAATCAAAATTTTGAAAAACTATGAATGGAGACGCATGGCTATTGCTGATATTTAATTTGAATAATCACTTTATAGCTAGAATAATGACACGAATACATGCACAACTTTCAAATAGCATTGAAAGCATGATCTACAAGGGTTCTACTAGTGATCAAGACTAAGGAACCGAATGGGATGTATAGTTTTTTAGATGGTAAAGGTATTTAGAATGTTTAAACATCAGTAAATATTTTCAACTGAAATATATCATAATATGTTTCTGTAACTATTTCTTGCTAACTTACGCAATAACCGTCAAATTGAGTAAACACAGTTGAGTTCTAGTCATTTGCTGAGACTATTTTGATCCGAATTTGTATAGCACTGATAAAGCTTAATGTTATGCGATATTATTCAAATAAAATAAGACCATTTTAAATGAAACATATACGCGAAAAAAGGGTTCTGGAATTATTTTTATTCAAGATTTGAAATAAGCAGTCTAAGTAACTTAAAACACACCTGCACAAAAAAAAATGTTAACCGTCTTGTTGATTAGTGAATGTAACTGAACATTCCAGTAAAATGCTCAAAATGTTTGTTTTGAAAGAAAACGCTGTTTTCATATCAAGTAACCCACTAATGAATTGAACGTTCCAAAATTGGTCGAACATATATTATTTGATCCTTAAAACAAAATAGTCATTTCTGAAGCCCCATAATGAGATGTCAATCAATTCGTTTCAATATGGAAAATAATTTCCAAAATTAAACATACTATACTAATTGTATAGTATGAATACTATTACAAACATATAAAATTAATTTGAACACATTTGAAAATCGATTTTCTACTTTTGTTATTAGATTGTAAGACTTCCAGAACAATAACTATGTTCACAACTTAGAAGAGTTTTAACAAAAAAACAGTACATACAAACTCGTACAAATTTCCAAACCACAAGTTTGTATTATCTATATACTATCAACCGTGGATGCAGGAGATGTTACTAGCGCATTTCTCCACTGTGACCTGCATTATCAAGATGCATCCCAGACGGTTCGATTTCAAAAAATTGCGTCTGCATTTTATGATGAGTCAGCATTTCAGCATGCGATAAACTTACTCGAACAAACAGCAGACCGTCTGGAAATCGAAGTCGACGCTTATTGATCGATGCACCGCGATCGCAAATTGCTATTCGCTTCGCCGAGACGCTCGTACTCTTTGCGAAAATGATGCTGCTAAGTTGGTCGAACGTTTAAAACGTTTTATAACCCCTGCTTGCTTGCTCAGTTCGTGAGTGGCGAAGAGGCTGGTCGCATCATACCTGCATAATGTTGGTTACATGAAAGCATTCGCTCATTTGCTGGATTGGCAATGCGAAGGTAGTCGAAGTGGTTGAAAGAATTCTAAAGTCTTTCGGGGCAGAAAATTGGTAATAATTTACTCTTTTTAATGTAACGCTGACTGGCCGATTTCTTTATGCTGCCAGCTTGGCTCGTGAGAACAAAAACCATCCCCGAATGAAATACGACCACTTGCCAGAGTCCAGGTCGAGCGGCTTTCAAGTGGGTACAAAGCACAAAACCAAGAATCAGATACCAAAACATTAATTACGCAACAATGCGCTCTTACATTTTAGAGAACAAAACATTTATCAACGGAGAAAATTAAAAGCCAAATTAAGTCTTTCGTTCTAAAAATAAATTGCATTTTTTTCACTGTGAATCGTTTGTGTATTTTTTGAACAACTGTTCAGGTAGCAGTTAGGAACATGATTTTCTTTATTTATAATATTGGGAAGGTATGAATCAATTAAATTAAATGTATCTATTTTGTTTTCCCAAGATCACGTTAGATTATGTAGTTCTCAAAGCCAAACTAAACGAATGTTACGCTAGAACTGCGAGGACAAGGTAACTTTAAACAGAACGGTCTGTTCGATATGTTTACCGCGGGAGACCGTCTGACTACGGATGTGCCAGCTGCACAGTGGCACTTGTGTTAATCTGTTGCAAATATTTATTTTATTTTTCTTCAAGCTTTAATAAAATTATCTCCACAATTTTACGATAATCGGATTAAAATTAACATGCCGTTGAAGCAAGTGATGTCGAGGATTTCTGTTCAATTTAATTCATTAGAATTGTTCGTACCTACGAACTTCAAATGGCGATATCTCAAGAACTACATGGCCGATTGGAGTAGTTTTGAATTCGTTGGAAAGAAGAATTAATATTCTAAACTATAGATGCAAGCTGTTTGCGCAGAAATGACTTGCTTTTTGTTCTGCATCAAGAAAAATCAATTGAGAAATTTAATGTCATGGTAATTTATCTTTATAAGTCTTCCAATTTTTGAGACGATCTCCCACGGGTCACTTATCATGAATCTGACTCAAAATTTAGTCTAGTTTTAAGATATATAGGGGTCATCTTGCGCATTTTTGCGCCGAAGATGTTCCATCTATGTTTTTGAAAATACCCATACGGAGATGCCCTGTAGCTCATAAATCTTCTTACAAATTGGTTGCCCAAACAACATCTTATTACTTAAAAATCGGTGATTTTTACTAGTTTTGTCAACCATTTCTGCTATCCGATGTGGTTGGCTACGATTGTTAACGTGTATATTAACCCTTTAACGACCAACGCCTTCAAATGGGTTTGCACAAATGTGATCGAAAAAAATAATTATGGAATTTCAAAACTTATATCAGAAATGGATTCAGCAACCCAAAATTAGTTAAAACCCCAATTTTTAGCCACATAAACCAATTTTTATGATTTTGTCACAACTTTGTATGAACAGGTGCCACTGTGAGCTGGGCCGTTCACACAAAAAATAATGAAATTTAAACGGCATGTAAATCAATACGAATGTAAACATACATAGCTTGAATCAAAAATTTGATTGAAAATTAAGTTGAATTCGATGCACTCAATGGGAGCATCAAAAAGCATATGATTTTACACTTTCGATCGTGTGATATTACGTGTCACTTATTTTACAGCAATACTGAAGTAAAATTACACTAAAGTGCATTGGTATCTCGTTTAATGAAGCTGTAATTTTCAGTCAACGTGTAAAATAAATTAAATTCGTTGAAGAAAGCACAAGTGGTGTGTATTTGTGGTGGAACTTAATTTTACATTTCCATTCATGATCCAAATATATGCATGAAAGTAAATTTAAAATCACAAAATATTTTTTTCTGTGTTGGCAAAGCTAACATACAATAAAGCGACCAAAAAGTCGCAAGTACGGAACAAATATATTAGAAAGTAAAAATCGGACTGATTCCTTCAGCAGAAGAAGCTTGAAAAGTTGTCACCCAAAAAGTCGACAAAGATGAACCTCCAGTATGAAAACTTTATGAAGGAAATTCGGTATATCGTTACAATCAAAGTTGTCCATTGAAGAAAACGTCTCAAATAGTTTGTCGGTTTTTATGCTGAAGGTTTTTAAGGGGGTCTTCTAATCGCGAGGCCCAAAATTGAGCACTTTTTCGGAATAAATTGCGAAGCATCTACTAAATGGATTTTGAACCTCTTTTGCCTTTCTCATATAGAGAAAGGCTATGCAATCACTGAAAAAATCAACTTTTTAACCGAGGGTCGAGTATCATATACCATTCGATTCAGTTCGTTGAGATCGGAAAATGTCTGTGTGTGTATGTATGTGTGTGTGTCATTTAAACTCACACAATTGTCTCAGAGATGGCTAAACCGGTCACACAGCAAATTCCTATATAAACTGGTAACACCATCATGTCCGAAAGATGTAATAAATATCAAAAAGGGTCCAACATTACTTGGATTTGCGGGTCTAGATCACTAATGATCAATCAAAGTAGTTTTGACCATATTGACCACCTATGTCCCCGGGGAACTCGCCAAGTTCCTAAGCTAATATCACATCTATTCCCCAGCGAATTCTCCACCGATTTTTACAAACTTGATTTCAAATGAAAGATACAATAATACCTGCTGCTGAATTTCATTCGGTTGTGAATCTTGATTCCGGAGATACAGGTTGGTTAGTAAGGTTACACTGGAATTTCCGATATAAAGCGGTACAATAAAAATACCTCAGGCTAAAAACTATTGAAATGGCCACCAAATTACTTCGATACGCACGTCTAGATCACTGATTGCCAATCAAACATTCTTTGAATATATTGTCCACTATTGACGATTCCGGAAGTCCCGGATTCCGGGCATATTCCACAATTAAAGTCACATCGGTTCTTTAGTGATGACTGAACCGTTTTCTCAAACCAAGTCTCAAATGGAAGGCAAAATATGCAGTTGAGTATTGCATCGCCACCACCCCCCTTCCCTAGCCCCTTACACCACTCTTTCATCACTCCTTGGACCACCATCATACCCGCATTTCCTTCATCCACCTCGTATACCGCAATAATTCCACCATTTCAAAATATAATCACATGAAGGTAAGATTGAACTCTTGCTGATTAAGCTAATTAAGTGCTATACTTTTTTATTTAAAGTGAGTCATCGTCTACTTTCGTGGTAGTCGTGGGATACATGCTAAGTATAATAAGAATGTAATAGACATTTCCACAATTTTATTGAACTAAACCACACACGTAGAAAAACTGAAAATTACATATAATATAAAAAATATTGCGACGTATTTGTCTATTTCATAATAGAATTTTACATGCTTTGGCATGTAAAAATAATGTGTTTCTTTTGATGTAAAACTCGGCAGAAGAATCTGGAAAATTGTGAGCGACGCATATTTTTACTTGATCTTGAATGTAATTTCAAGTGAATTGTGACGCTCGCTCCTTTTATGTTACATCTTGCGAGATGTAAATATTTTTAAGTGTCAGCTAATGAATCATACACACCAAAAAATATGAATTTTAGCGATGACGTAATTGCAGACATGACAAAATTTAACAAACAGGAATTCCCGAAATGATGAAATATAACTGTGCTCCGTTTAATTTTAACAAACGCTATATATGGAGTAAAATTACGTGATTTGCGAAACTCAACGTCATGCAAAATTAAAATCAAACTTAAAAGTAAATCATTTTTGATGCTTGTATATGTCAGGGTCAGGAGACGTAAATTTACACGATTTTTTCTAGTTGTGTAGTGTAGTTAAATGAGAAAGGCATAATTGCCCCACTAGGTGGATTAAAACCGGCATTTTATTTTGAAGATACATGTTTTGACTGTTCAATTTTACTTTTGAAGACGAAAATAAAAATATTTCACGACCTTGAAACTTTATTGATGACATTAATGTTGAAACTGCATGGGTCCCGCTTAAGTAAAGTTGTGGCAAATTGGGTGATCCGTTATCAGAAAACTCATATTTTTTATAATCTTAGTCACATTGGCTATGTTTTCTCGAGAGGCATTTTTTAATTTTTATCTGTTGTAAAATTTATGTAACGATTTGTGAAAATTTCCAATATTTACGTTATTTTTTGGGTGATTATGGGGCTATAAAAATGGAACAAATTGACATTTTGCAAATCCCTGTCGGGAAAACATAGCGGTATGTTTTCTGAATATGAAAAATCTTACTTGACCGCTTAAAAACACTACTTTCGGGAAATAACTCGATGTATAACTCGATTGTAGTACCTTACTAGTTAATCTGCTATGCCGAGGCCATAGAGCTCAGCTTCCTCACCACGAAAATGTTCTTGGTTGTCCACATTTTGTTCCCTCTGTTGAATTCAGGCCTGTTTTGCCGCGACATCCATTTTGCGGTCAAAACGAGTTATATATTCACCGTCGAGTTGAGTAGCACATCTTTCAGCTTCAGTCCCCAAGATAATTTCCATTACCTCCATAGTTTGTAATATCGTTGAAAATACTTGGTTGAAGATGCCGATTGCCGACTGCCAAATAAGTCGCAACATTGCAACCTGCCTGCCAGAATTTGTGCAAGTGTTTTGGCACTAAGGCCCAGATTCCACTATTCAGAGACTCATTATTGTTTTGGGTGTGAGCCCCTAAGCATCTTTCTAATAAATCATTAGATGATAGACTTTCGTAGATGGGTTTCCATAATTCTACGATGGAAGGAGCGACGGGGATCCTGACATGTCCGAAAGTTTCTAAAGTTCCTTTTGCTTCGACCTGGCGCCACTTGCACCAACTGTTCTCGCCGGGTGAACGCTTTCGAGTGTTGGGGATTTTCATTCGATGACAAGCAATGTTCGAGGGAAGCCCAGATTGCATTTCGCATATGTTCTACAGAATTTGAGTTTCTCCAGCCTATAACATTTTGTTAGCTCGCCGATCAATTTGTCCGTCAACTTTCACTTTCCTTTCTCATCGATACCTTCGAACAGTGTTTTAAAACGTCGTTTTTGTGCTCAAAATTAATAGCGTCTAAGCCGTTAACTTAAGGAATATAATTTGTTCGGAGAAGTTCTTGCTTTTACGATTACGCATCTACAGGAATATATTGTTCAGTGATTAATTCAGCTATGAGTGATATACAAATTTCCTGAATTAATTAAGATAGAAACTTTGTGTCCTCGGCAAAGTTGTAGAAAATATTACTACAAAAGAAATTGTTGAAAACACCATAAATCTAACTGTAATAGTTTTCCAGTTATGCACGGAAGGCCCCTTAAAATTAGTTTTCTCATGATAACATTTTTAGCCATTCTTGGAATCTTCCACAAAGTTGTTTGCGGTGTCGAGCCACATATTTTTGCAGAACAAAGTAACTTCCTTCCCTTCCTTCTTTTTAAATACAACTATCTGTTGTATTTAAAAAGATATACTAAATTTTGCGATATTTTTAGAGTGACTTCTACCTTAAATAACCCGTTAAGGAGCAAAAACGAGCAAACAACATCATAAGATGCAGAAAATACTACTACTTTTACTTTCATATAGTGGCTGACTTGTTTGTCAATTTTCCCCGAGTGTTATGTTCAAAACAAAATGCCATCACAGAGGCCTAAAATGAAACATTAGTTCTTTCGACATTTTTCCGCAGTTTCCTGGTTAACGCTGGGATGAAAACGGGAAAGATACAATGAAAGCAACGGTGTGGGAGGTGGAACGGTAACAATATTGCTATTATCAACTGGCTATCGACCGCCAACGACAATATCGATAGGAGCAGGGTCATCCTTGTGACGATGTTTCTGAAGTGGTCGAGAGGAACTGGTATTTGGTTGCACTGGAAGCGCGAAGTTTTCGGGTTATTTTTTGAATAATTTGGCCTTTAGCTCAGCACAAACTTCACCCATTTCCCCAGCGATAGAATCGATAACACACCCAAGAGAAGAAACGGTATCGCGAAAACAAGCAAATTTCATCAAGTTGACACATTCGTAGCACATCCAACATAATTTTGGGTTTTCCACAGGAACAAGAACAAGCTTGTTAAGTTATTTTCCGCATTGCATATGCACCACATTTTTGCAAAATACCATGCGTTCGATAAAATCGTCGTCCGATTTGAAGGTCTTCGCGCAGTGATCGCATGCACTAGCCATAATGCGTGCCGATCTGAGAATGCAGATAATTAAATATAGATGGAGCTGCGTTTGGCGGAACATTTTGGTGGTTAAGTGGCTGAATTTCAATCGATTCCGTCCTTTACTGATTTTTTCACAACACAAAAGCAAACATGAGACACTTTTAAACTGTATAATAACAACGATAAGAATAAAATTCTGAGTCGATAAACGATACAATAAACAACGATTAAACTTCAAAATAACGAAATAAGCTGAGCAATTGATATTAACAACTAATCAGTAAGAATACACTGCACCAAAAAAGTAATAGACTTTTAAACGGAAAAGGAAGGGATAGCCGCAACGGTTCGTAAAATATTCATGGTTCCGTCTGGGAATGCTTCACAGAACACCAAATTGATTCTTGAATAAAATGATTGTTTCGATGATAAATCAAATTGACAATTACCTCATATTTGGAAGATTGTTAGACAGTATTTTATTGGGATCGTGTTAAAATGTATTGTTGTACATAATTTACTCTATTATTGAAATAGGTTGTTCAAATTCATTACAGTGGAATTACCTATTCTAAAAGCATGCAAACTGCATTGCAACCAAAAACAAGAGAGATCAAACCAATCTAAACACTCAACACACATATAGGTCGTTCAATTAGTTAATATCGAACGGACAAACAACGAAAGAGAAGTATCTCAACCAAATATCAAACAATTAATCCAAACAGAAAAAAGCAAAAACGGAACGGGCAAAAATAAGTAAATAAAAATCATGTAATCCACACAAAGCAACCAGAAGAACTCGGAACAATCCGTGCCTGCTAATTGATTCAGTCCAGCGTTGGCCGTTGACGTTTGCGCTGACCACAGGGATTTGATTTTGCCGAAAACCATCGACGCGGTGCCTAAGCTGAGACGATGAAATTTATTGCTATCATTAGCGTTCCGTTGCCTTTTGTTGACCGTTGCTGCTGCTGCTGTTGCTGTTTCTGCAGTTGGTGACGCGACTGGTGATCGTAAGTTGCTGCTTCCTGCGGTTGCTGCTCGGTGGTAGGTTGCTGGATTCAATAAAGACGCTAAGCCTGTTTCCAAAGTGATTTCGTTTTTATAGATTTAAAGATAGCAAAAATGGAAAAAAATAAGCGCTCGAAGATGATGGATTTTTGTATGCATGCTAAAATAAATTTCCCAGGTCCGAAAAACGCCATAAATCATCATAATTACAGGTTACAGGAATCAAGACCCAATCCCATCTTTGAAAGTGTTCTCGAAATATGGAAAGTAGGTGAAATGACTTAGTAGGAACATAACCGAGAAGAATAGAACGGAAATTTAAATATCAGATCTAATCTCTTAATTGCCCTCCACTTCTTATCCTTTAGGAAGCTGCGTTAAGGGCTGCCGGAAACAAGCAGTCGTCTATGACGCGAAAACTATTTCGCTATGGACACTATACTATAATTATTGTAAGTATAATACAAAACTTACCAGACAGCGTTGAGTTGTCGGTTGCGTTATTATTCCTACGATAACCGAACGGACTCCGCAGGTTCTTCGGACTAAACAAACGTCTTCGGTTTTGCGGTGGGGTTGCACATGCACTGGATGAAATCTCACTACTGCTGTTAAGTCCACTTCTTTGCGAGGGTTTCATTCCGAGTCCAAAAGTAGTGTTAGATATGCTGGCGTAATGGGACTCCGGCTTACTAGTTCCGGAAGGACATCTTGGTGGCCGTTCTTTTAGCTTATACACATCCGATGACATGAGATCACTTGGAGTCTAGAATTCAAATAAAAAAAACGAGCGTTAATGATAGATCTCAATTGGATTGAGCGTAATATATGGATGGTATTCGGGTGATATCTATAAGTAAATTGTAATTAATCCTGTTAAGACAGATGTCTTCCGTTTTTATTATACTATAGAAATAATAATGAAACATTGTTGCTTTTCACTATCAATCAGATACTAGTATTTCAACTATTACGTATAGTCTTCTTCAGTGTTCAATAGTAGTCTGAGACCATCGCGATAACAGGCCTATATCCAATTATAGATCAGTACAATCTTTAGCAGAGTAAATCGTTTTGAATATTTTCAGGTCGCCAGCATATAATACATTACCGCACTTCAAATAAAGACAAAGATCATTCACTAATAGTACGTATATGAGCGGCCCCTGTATACTGCTTTGAGGGACACCAAAAGTTAGATTACAAACTACAAGGGGCAGCCCTATGGGGTTGCACGAGCTGTAGACGTAGGACTATACTACTTAATGTAAAATATTTATTTTTTTAGTACATTTATAGTAATAATAAATAAAACATATTTAATCACAACCAATCAACATCGAATGCATATTGAACCAAACCTTCTTGGTTATCAGGTCATTTCATTTGTAGTAGGTGATCGAATCCGATTAAACTTATTTAAGAAGATCTGAAGAAAGAAGACAGAAAACTGTGTCCGAACTAATATCTGGAGCTAAATCTGTATAGCATAAGATTAGCTTGTAAAAACTTTTCGATTGTGTGTGGTAAAAAACCCGGACCAGTGAAGAAAAATCAAATTTTGGACAATATAATCACATTTCATGTATACACATTCTAGTTATATTTTGCCATTATTGTAACTTTCCTAAACTGCCCATAACAGCATAAGAGTCCCATGTTGAAAAACAGCAAGCCGAGAAAAACGCTGTTCAAGATTGTCCCATCCATTGAGCCAAATGGATGGGACAACCATGTTTTGGTATTTTTTTTGATATTTTCTGAACAAACCCGGTAATCTTATTTGTGCAGTGTGATTCAGTGGTGATACAGAATACAATCCAACGGATAACTCATTTTCGACAAAAATCCACATGGGACTCTTATGCGTTTATGGGCAGTAAAGTACGCATACAAATATAGCGAATGCAGTGTTCTTAATCATATATCGAAACTATAAATATACAAGAATCGAAAACAATTTTATATATGGACAAGATGCGTTTTTGCAACGGTTTTTCAGGTGGCAGTATATTTATTCATAAATAGGCTTTGTAGTATGTACCTATTAGTAGAATCAAAATACTATAGGCTGAGTGGAAATGAATCACGTGATGGACAAATGAATCAATGAATTGATCGTAAATAATAAACTTTCGTTGTGCAATTTAGTAACAAGTTAGATCTACCTACCTACACATTCGCCTCAAACATTAAACCCAAGGGCACAAAGCAAGATGAATGAACGCTGATGATGATGGGTAGAGCGAAAGAGACAACTAATACCACGACACTATGTTAACCGTGTTTGAAAATGGAGCTCGCATGCGCAAACTATTTTGTGTTATACATAAAAGTGTGCTGGAAACGAGCACAACACAAAAGATAGCATAGTGTTTGAACGGACAAGCTCAGTCACATTCAATGGATAGCGTACCTCCACAGGCAGTGTAACTTCTAACTCAGCTACACTGGCTGTGAAAACACACAGCGCAGTGATCTGCTTCGCCTGCCGCTCAACAGGCAACTGAGCGTGTTCGGCGAAATCCGTCCGTTTAAATAGTCGATGATGACGTCATTCATAGAAGCGTAGCGCGCTAGGTACACAAATCTGTCGTGCTGGACTAGGGAAGCGCTATCTTCTGTGTATAAATGCGCGATATTTTGACTAGGTTGTTCATTATTTAAATTTTTAATGCCATGATATCAAAAATCTTTGGGTTTATCTATTGGAATCTATTCTTAGAAGTATTTCGGGGCGATATGCGCAAAAAATTTGAAAATTTATCGTGAGATGGCTGAATTATATGCGTTTAAAATTGGACCTTTTCGTTACATACCATTTTTGTAGAATTTGCAACGTGCATTCCCTATTCGAAAACAAAGACGTAGTCCTACGTCAAAAAATTTGAGTTTGAAGTGTTCAGCTTAACACACACGTAGCAGTCCAACAGGTATGAATGTAGCCATCCAGTAATCCACGTAGATAATCCAAGTCGCCTTAGCTTCTCAATTGCTAGATCGTGTGGAACCTTATCGAACGCTTGTGAGGTTTTGGCGTAAATCGCATCAACTTGTCGTTGTTTCTCGAATTCGCGCATCACATATTTTGCGTAACATATAAGATTAGTTGTTGTCGAGCGTTGTTTTACAAAACTCAGAGATGAATAGTTGCCGCGCACGATGCAGAACGTTGTGTACTATGCCTTGATACTTTTGCAAGGCAGTTACGGATGAAAATTCCACGATAATGATCTACGTTATGAGTATTTCCATATTTTGTGAATTGGAATGATAAACGTAGTTTTCCAGTCCTCTGGAAAAGTTGCCTCAGAAATTGATAGGTGAAATTTTATGGTCTCCAAATTAACCCAACGCCTTAACCATATTTTTTGGCTGAAGAATACTGTATATGGACAACGCCTGATCGATTGTATCTCAGTAAGTGTGCCCGAAAGGTGAAAAAAGTGCCTGCTTTCAATTTCTGCAAAACAAGGAATCCAACTGTGAGATGAGCTGCCGGTAAAAGTTCGTCTGATTAAACGTCGTCTTACATTTAATACTTATTAGGATGGCTTCACCGCATAAATGTTTGAAACTGAAAAATACGTGCAAAGTATCTAGCACCCAGTTCCGAAATAGGTAGGCTAGACTACGCTGGGTAGACTGGTGCGTATTATAATTATATTATTAATCATACATAAAAAAATTCTTCAGAACTTTTCTGTCGCCTCCAAGGAGTACCGAAATTGCACCATAGAAATTCAAAATAAGGTTTGAATCATTCAATATTAACTAAAAAAATACTGGTGATTAAAATCAAACAAATTTCTTTGACATAATTAAAGATCTAGTACAATGAAAATTTTGATAATTTTAATCTGATTAAGAATCATTCATGTTGTTCTTTCGTATTCAATTTTATATCATCGGTGTAAACCTAAATACAGTTCCACGTTGGCCACTCTACAAAATGCGTGGTCGAAAAGGTAATTCTCATATGACTAGTCTGGCGGTGAAATACGAGGAGGAATCCGTAAAATGCCTCGTTTTGACCAAAAGTTGCTTTTCTCGTTTCCCAGTCACGTCCAATTTTGGCGATTGTCAGCCAGGATACCATGTTTTGCTTGAACGAGGGAAGAGGAAAAATTATACCGTATTCCAGCGATGCGCTACCGTTTGCGATATGCATTACGTACGATGTGACAGCTGATTCATGTTGCCCCTGTGTACGGAAATAAATCTTTTCGGCCGGGGAGCGCTTTTTTAAATTCTGCCTCAACGTAGTGTTATATACAGCGTTTCTACCGTTATGTGGCGGACAGATTTCGACTGCAGATTATACACTTATTAGTATTTCGTGGGCTGTGTGGGATGTTACATTCGTTATCAAGCATCTAAGCAACGGGGTTCAAACTCAGGGTGATGTTATTTGGTAGTGTATTTACACTACTGAAACAATTAGCCAGTGCACTTCTGCTAATCATCGGCTAGTGATTGCGATATTGAAGTGAATGCATATTTCGTGTTCAACACGATTATTTATTTTTATGTGATTCATGACCACAGAAAGTTCAACCAACTCACTCATTTAGTTGCATGTTGTTAGGATCATAATAATCAATCACTCCAACAGTGAATTGTAATTACAAGAATTCCGTTTGAATAAAAACTATGTGTTATTGAATCCAGTCGATTATTCTTTATTGATTTAAATAACAGTAAACAAATAATTCAAATGGCAGTAAACAAAACTAAACTAATCTTTAAACTATAATGCGAGATAAATATTGCAACTGAAAATTACTTATTGTCGCCGCAATTTTTTATCATTGCTATTTTCAATTGTTCTATGCTTGCAAGAATGTGCAATAGATTTTTATTAAACCAGAAACCTGTTAGCGGGATTTCTGTGTCACATCTTTATATCTATAAACATAAAGACAATGCGTCAAACACTTCGACAAAATGTTGAGATGTAGCCAACAGTCTGCCCTTTAATGTAATGTGTTCTAGTTTGTTCGATCTACCTACATCAAAGAGATTAAAATTATTGTCAACAAGCACCGGACTCCCCTAAACGCCCCAATGATTCTACATAAAATGTACTCAAATCGATCCTGCATAGCACATGAACTACCTCATTTGTTTTAATCAGCATGAAAAATCGACGCAGCAAAAATACACTATTTTCCCAGGTGTTGGCATGCTATAGCTTAAGTGCACAGTCCTGCGAGCATTATAGAAACACATTAAATTTAATTGCACCTTCAATGTCATTGCTTAGTCGCGTAATTTGCTCGTTCTGATTGCACATTCGTACATATGCACAAAAATGGAGACTTCATGCTAAATCAGGTGCGACCGTTTGATCTGGCTGCATCAATCAAGCACCACCAGCGTCTGAAGCAATACAGCATCAACTATCCGATGACGGTTGGCGCATAGGTAAGCCAAGTGTCACATCAATCAAACGAAATGCAGCTATAATTTATACGCACGTTTCGTGCAGTACTCGATGTATCTAGGTGTGGTTCATTTTTACCTGAAAATTATCAGAAACAGGCCGTAAGAATAGTGGTTTCACAGTCGAGAAGATACTGGAATGAGCATATTTGGACTACATTGGTTTACGTACAATTTAGTGGTTTAACGCATAGCAACGATTTATCCCATTCGTCAAGTAAAAATATTCTTTTTTGTAAATCCCAAAGACTACCGAAGCCGATAAATCGCTATAAATTGCAATCGAAAAGTGAATGAATCGACACTGTCGCAAGCAATGAATGGGAAAATCTGTCCAAATTACCAATTCCAAACTCATTGTTCCAATCCAATCGGTATGATTGGAATAGGAAAACTATGCGCAGCTAATTCACACCTTTGGCTGATTATTTGACGCTTAACATGCAGCTCCCGTGTCATTTGCATGCGTTCGAAGCGAGGGAAGAAAAAAACTCGAATAACACACACTGTTGTTCTGCTCTTTGGCGGCTTTTGCAATCGTACTTCTATACTTGGGGTACTATTAGGTGTTCATTTCAACAAAATTATAGCTTTGTAGGCTCACCGTAGTAACCTATATATTTTAACAATTGTTTGCAAATTGCAACACGACTGAGGCAACTATAGGTTTAAAACTTTAATCCATGATGCTCAAGGGGTTTCGATTTCTTGGAACTCAAGGCTGAGATCAGCACTATCTGGTTTGAAGTCCGAATCGATGTATGTATTTCCTATTGATCTGAAAGATATTAAGCTACATTTGTAACGGCTTACTTACACCTCACAGATTTAGTTTGTTGACCTATCATCCGGTTTCTTTAAAATTTTGTTGAAAACTTGTAAAAAACACCGAAAAACCCGATGACTAAAAAATGGTTTGACTATTTTATGTCCATTCCAGCTGCCAATCGTAAGCTATAGATTTCAAAAATCAGTTGACGCTAGGTGTTTGAAAGCAACAGACAGAGCATCTTTTCAGTATACTTCACATCAAGATCCTGTTGAGACAATTTTTCGATTATAGAGGTTTTAACACTAGAGTCATTCATCTTTGGAATCGAATCCAGGTGAGTTGCGTACAAGCACTTTACCAACTATTTACGCTATGCCCGCCTCCAGTCCTTAGATTGTATTTACCATTCCAAAAGCCATCACGACATTCTTTTTGTACAAGAGAGTGAGAGTAAAGCAAAAGCTTATTCATGATCTGCTGCCGTTAATGGTTTTTCCACAAACTTTTTGCAATTTGCTATCGGTTTTACCATTTGCTATTAGTCGCTATTAGTGCCATACATCGAGATAGGTGACCACATTTTTACTTTACTATCGCCTGACTTGTGTATCCCTTTCTTATATCTTCTGTAATTTATTTCTCTTCCTTTGCACTCTTAAAGTTTTCACTTTGTCTAAAATGAATGTAGAACAAGATACGTCTTCGAATTCTTCCTATTGAAAATCATATAAATTGAACTCAGCTGTGGGCTCTATCTGATCTTCTTTGGAATCAAAGATAATCCGCTAAGTATTCTAAAGATTCCGAAAGAACTGACGAAAAAATATTCAGCCAAGACGGAAATCGTTGAAATCCGCCCACATAAGCTTAGCATTGTAACATCCTATCTAAAGCAAACAAATGACATATTTGTCGATATGTATTTTATAAAAGACTTTCGCGTGTATAGGCCCGCCCACAAAGTTGAGATCGACGGAGAGGTCACCGATTCGAGTTTGTCAGGCGTATATCTACTACAGCACAGGGTTGGCTGTTTCAAGGACCCCTTTATGAAGTGAGCGGAGATTTTGAATGGCAAAGGTTCAGTGCGCAAGCATGCAGAGAATCTTTAGGATTTACTCTTGCGTTAGAAATGTTGAAAAGCCTTCTTACTTTGGGGTGTTCCCATGATATATTACCATTCCCGCGAGTATGTGTGCCCGGATAATATGAAACGTTCCCTTAAAATACGCTCTAAGCACTCTATTGCAGGACAACTGCAGGAAGCAACACAAAATATGCAGTCTTGGCTCAGGAAGAGTGCGACTCTGAAGTCTCTTTGCTGGGACAGCTGTTACTGCGTTTAAAATGAGATTATTTAATTATTATTAATTCTTTAATACAAAGCTAAGGCAAACAGCCTCTAATCTTAGTAATTCGAAATCCAACAAGGAGTTTCCAACGCTTCCGCTTTGTATTATTGCCCCGAATTTAGCTTTATTTTTTCTAAAACTACTGAATATAGAAGTTAAAAACTTGTCTTAATCCACCTAGTGGTGCAATTGTGCCTTTCACATATCTCCAAACTATGATTGCTTGGCTGGTTATGTTCTATACAATTGTGGAAATGTTTTGATGAGCTACGTGTCGACGCTGAAACACTTGAAACAAAAAAAATATAATTTAAGCAGCATTAAAGCAATGTTGTCTTCATTTTAAATCATTTTGGCATGCGGGGTGGGTGTGTGAGAGGGATGACATACCCACAACCGAACTATCCCCACCACATATTTTGGTATGCGTAGTGCACGAAGGTGATGGGAATAAACGAGGAGTGGGTCTGAGGACGGTGTGATATTTGGGTGTTACTCTTCGCCGCATCGCCCCCCGGCTGCGCCTGTCTAAAAATCTTAGAAAAACAAAATGGAAATTTGCTGTGTTACCGCACTCTTTAACCCGCAATTCCGGAACCGCAAGTTGGATCAGAAACAAAATCAATAGCGACCGATTGGAAGGTTGTACCTTTCGTTTGATACTAAGTTTGTGCAAATCGGTCCAGATATTACTGAGATATAGAGGTAACATTTTTGTCACAAATGCACGCATACACATACATACATACATACACACAAACAATTTCATATTTTCATGCCGACCTCGGCATCTGCCCGGGCAGCATCGGTTTCGGAATATCATCCACTGCCGGCGAACTCTTCGTTGGAGTAGGAGAGATCCACCGTCGAGGACTATTCCGAGTAGTCCGTAACGAATCGCCGGCTTGAATCGGCACCAGTGAGCTGGACGCAATACTCCACCCGGAATCGCTGGACCGACCTCGGCATTCTGCCGGACTGTATCGAACCAAGAATAATGCGTCCGTCAACAGTTGCGGGAGACATTCTCCGCCGAGGTAGGCTAGCTCCACCGTCGGGGACTATGCCGAGTAGCACCGAACGCGACAAACTACCAGCACAGGGTCGTCGGGGAACAAATGAACCGGAAGCCACCCTCCAACCGGAATCGCTAGATCACACCTCCCTCCGAAGTAGTCATTTCAAATGAAATCCGCGGAATCAGGCAAATGTCGAACTCCTTTGCGAGGTTTAGAGGAGTAGGGTCCAGGGTTATCTTCTCTGTTCAGAGTCCCTCACACGATGAACGTGGCACACAATGAACGAATTCGACAGTATGGTCTAACCAATGAATGTGTGCTGGGTCGGCGTAAATGCTTACATACAGGGGTAGATCCAGGATCCTGGGGATACAGACTTCCTCTGAAATATTCCACTTGTAGAGAAATTCTAAATGCATACCGTTCTGTTAACTGAGCTTACACAATACATTTTTCTATTTTCTTCATTTTCAAACCAAATTTTTCACTTTCATTAAATTCAGGCGAATTTTATTTCAGGATCCGCCCCTTGCTTACATATATGAGATAGACACCATCAGAAATACGTTGTGGCATTAAATTTGTACTCGAATATATTTAGTTTTTTTTTCTTCTCTAACATCTCCAAAACATTATTCCATCAGAGTAAACCTCAATTTCTACCCGATATAACTTCAATCTCGCACTAACATAACCACGCGTAGTTTAGCTCATTGGAATCAGGAACAGCAGTAGGTGTTGTCGTGAACGCACCAGTTATAGTCATCAGGACAATCCACTGAAGATGGTTCAACTGGATTGTTGTGACTTCTCCGTTTTGCCACCACACAAGGCACCTGTATAACAGTATAGTGCTAATAATTATTGTATAGATCCACTGAATGTACTTGGGTTTGTGTCCCCAAGATTTACCCATCTGCATTGGTCGAAGATCAATTAGGCCATTACAAATCTTTTTTAAAAATTATGTCCAAGTACAAATTTTTTTCTGAAGGGGGGGGGGCAAACAAAAAATAAATATTTATTTTAATAAACACAATTTTTTTTCTTTTTACATTTTCTTTCGATTGAACAATGGTGGACGTTTCCACAGGGTGATTTCGTATAGCGGGGTTGAGCTATTTGTTTTACTAGAAAAATTCAAGCAAACATTACTGAATCAATCAAAAGTTTACATAGGAAAGGGATGCTAAAGTTTTCGTTTTAAATAATTTTCCGAACAGTGCAATTTCTAAATTCCCAAAAAAGCTTGAAAGTTCTCTAGAACTTAATGTAAACATTTAAGAGTACATTAAGGTATTAACTTTTGGTTGCTTGAACAGTTTTCATTCCGTTGTGGCGGCACATGGACCGACTGTACACACAAGGCATGAAAATCGGTCAAAGGTGAACCTGCTTGATAACAATGTACAGAAACAGGATTGCAACATGTCACTTATGGACTTTTGGAAAACATTCTGGATATCTGAAAATGTCTGTATGTTTTATAGTATGGTTAAAAAAGCTTCAAAACTGCATTGGCCCTAGGTGGGACTCACTTTTGTGCCTAACCACTACTAACAGTCCTCACTTTTCTTCTTTCAAAAAAGTGAGGTTCTCGTGGAACAAAAGCACGAGACTGCATCGAAGCGTTATATCGTGGGGAGGCTGATTCAGTCTCAAGACAAAATGATACATTAGAGCGGTTTAGCTCCGAACACCTATTCGTTCAATCGCAGTGATGAACTTCCTTTAGCCATTTGGCTCCAGTTTCTGTGAACCATTTAGTTCCTGTTTTCGCGAGCCATCTCAATTCCCCGTCGGAAGTTCTCCCGATACCGATGCCTGTTGCGCGAATCATTTAGCTCCCAGTTTTGTCGCAATCTACTCGCATAGTCAATAAATCCTACTCAAAGGGCCAACCAGTACTTGGCGAGGACGGTTCGGCGATACCGGATAGAGCGTAGCTTCTGATTCGCTGCTTCCGGTTCGTTGAAAACTCGACGACCCACCGCTGGTGCTTCACTCGACCTACTCGATCTTGTCCCTGACGGTGAAACTAGTCTGCTCACATGCTTCGGTCCAGCGATTTCCGCTGGTTCGTGGTGCTCAGTACACTGGCGCCTCAAGCAAAGCTGTGGTTGCTCTCACAACCTTCCCCTTAACATAATCGTCGTGACTTTAAAAGTTCAAGTCGATGATATATTTTCCGACCGCGCTGTCTTTCGGCTGCTAGTCATCACCAACTCTGTTTTATGATGGGCAATCGTCTCCGTGTCGAGTGTCTCCTTTTCTAGTGATTGTCCGATTACTTGGAACACCACATCATCCGTGAAGCCGAAAATCGTTATATCTCTGGGAAGGTTCAGCTTCAATACTCCATCGTACACTGCGTTCCACAGCGTCGAGTCTAGGAACGTCAGTTGTATCTCTGCTGTCTCCACAGCTCCCACGACCGTTTGGATGGATTTCACTGTAGACCTGCCTATAAGGAAGCCGAATTACATGAGATGCCGTTCTCACGGTCCGCGTACTTCGTTAGCTTGTTCAGGATTACTCCTTCTCTCTAACATTACCAAGGGATATATTGACTACGCTGAAAGATTTCCATGTTGTCCCGGTATCGGAAGCAACATCAGCTTTTGTCGCTTCCAATTATCGGATCGTTTTGAACATATCCGGGCTCTCATGTATCGCTTCACTTTTATGGCTTTCGCCATCTCGATAACCTGTTTGTTGGTAAACCGATCTTCATCTTTGTGATCATACCTAATAATAGATTTATGTTGTGGGGAAAACCTTTCGATGGTGACCTCCATCTATTCCGGGCACCTTTCAGGTGGTGCAGCTGAGCCTTTTATCTTTGTTATGCCAACTTTGTAGGTCTCTCCTAAGGAAATTCGCGTTGGCTTTGTGGTAAGGCTTTCTTGTACAGCTTGACTGCTTTGTTGAGAGCGGTTCTTGCAGCTCGCTTACCTCGAGCCTTCTGACTTCTTTTTAATTTTACATATATTTGACACGGCTCAATGCGTTAGCACAACTGAGCCGTGGAGCGCACCTTGGGGGTCATTTGGTCCGTCTTCTCTCGCGTTTTAGTTTACGTCCATGTCATCATCGGTACTGCATTCATCTTGCTCATCGTCGGATGTTCTTATTTGTTGTTTGTGCTTACGGGTCGCTATTGTAAATTCTTCTTCATCGGTATTAGATTCCTTATTGGTGGTGTTTGTTGTTGGTTTGGAAACATTTGCTGTAATCGTTGTTACTTCGATGTTGATAATGGCAGTTGGTTTAGTGGTACTGGGGCCGATCGTTGTTGAGCTGGTGTTTGTGAATGTCCGGTCTGCAGTCGTTGGTTTACCAACTGGTTGTGGTTTAACATACGATGATTGTATACCGGCTTTGGTCGTATCAGGTGGAATTTCTTTAGCAGTCTCTGCGCAAGGTTTCCCGTGGTGTAGCGGATGATCACAATATTGACAGGTAGGAATCTGTCCTGAGTGCGTGACTAGTGTTCGTTGAGAATATTCAACACCATGAGGTGATTTGCATGTGAAAGTCAAGTAAGAGGGAATAGTTTTTGTCGGACGCATTCTCACCACACGAACTCCGTTGCGGAGTCTTGGGAAGAAGTTCCTCCAACTATCTTCCTTAACACTATTCACCTCTCCGTATTTTTGCAGGATTTGTTTGATAGCGAAGGAACTAGTACGTGGTGCCAGGTCATGTCAACATTTATATATGTTGGGATACTGTATAAAATGTCATTACATTCGATGACGTGTTTCATGTTGTTCTGGGAAGCGAATGATTCTACTTGACTAATATTTTTTAACATATTCAGTAGCGCATGACGTAAATGGTGGAATTGCACCGCATAAAGTACCGCAAGCTACGTTGAACTTCAAGTTCACCTTCAACATTTGCTCCCCTTCATGAATTGATGGTATTACCGGATATTTCGTGTAGTCAACAGCAACACAGTTTGCCCGCATCGTGATATACTTTTGCTTGGCATTGTCACTCATTGTTTGTTCACGTATCACACACTAGGCAGAAGGAATCAATTTTTGCCAAGCGTCGCGCGGGTAAATTTGATTACTTGCCCTGCTATTGCAGCGGAACGATTTCTAGCTTCTGAACTGAGCGAGATGAGAAACCGAAGTGATCTCCGACTTCTTCTCAAGCTCGGAGGCAACTTATACGTAGATCGATAATCGTCGTATTGCACCCGGCGACCGTTTCTCAGTTTCCCATCCCTTGGTATGGTCGCATTACACGCCTTTGTTAGTAGTGCCGTGAACTCGTTCGCATTTAGGTTGAAGAGGATACCCTGAAATTCAAGTTCTTCGACGGACACGTTCCTGTGATAAATCGCTGTTTTCCATCTTCACTCGTTTATTTATCTCCTACATATTCATATTCATGTGTAGTTCATAGTCCTGTTATCAATGCTGTACCAAATCGCTTGGTGGTCGCTGTGGATATATCCTCGCACACTTTTCAGTCCATCTTTCCGGTTACTCCAAGGCTACAAAAATTGACATCGATAATGGATTCCCGGTTCTTCCTGCGGTAAATGCCGATGATACCATTATTTGTAAGATCTATATTTAGCTTTGCTAGAGCATTAATGATCGCTGATGGCCAGACAAAGTTTTTTTGATTCCAGCGTCTATCTCGAAAATTTCGCATGTTTCTGGTTCTTGGAATATTTCAGAATTAATGTCTCTTCGGCTTCTTGGAAAACGGCTTATTCAATTTTCACAAGCTTAGCCTTAAAAGGAAGGTTTGGTAGCAGATTCATAAGAATCGCACATATGGCTGCGGAAATACGGTATGAATACTAAGATCCCATATGAAATCTTTAAATGTCAAAAACCTTTCAGTAAAGCTCATGTATATTGAATATTGAATCATATATAAATCTCCAGGAGTCTGATTTGAATTCAGATTGTTTCCTTATCGAAATTATTTTCGAATGCAACGATCGATTATGTCTCTATCGACTGTTGCGTTTAAAATGGAATCGATTCAGAAGTCGGTCTGTATTAGCCTTTCCATGAGATGTTTGTTTGATAATACACAGATGGGTCCTTCCTTCCGCGACCAGCAAAAGTTTCATTCGATGTTGGACTGGATCGATGATCTCATTTAAACTTCACATTTACCCGAGAATGGTCAAAATAAAAATTATCATGGGATGGTAATTTCTAAAACTACCATAATAGTTTTCAGTTACGTAAAGCAAAACCTGGAAGCTATTGTTGTTCTATAAAACGTGACAATTTTTTGAATTTTGGATTTTTAAAAAAAATTATTTGCCCCCTGATTTTTTTCAGCGATTTTGAAGGGGGGGGGGGTGACATAATTTTTAAAAAATATTTGTGATGGCCTTAATATAATATTTCTGCCTAAATTCTCCTTTCTCATACGACGCTACTCTCGTTCGCTAATGCAGGACGCCCAGCGCTGTACGGATGCCTGTGTGCAAAGCAGTAACATGAGAAAAAATACTGCTCCTAGTACAGCCAACAGACGAGCGGTGCAGCTTCTCCTTCCTTGTTTTACATTTTTTAATATTTTCAATCTTTTTAACCCTTTTAAAGGCAAGCTAAAATTATAACATCAAAGGGGAAGCCGGGCCTCTCAGGCCCGTCTGAATTCAAGCTCCTTTTTTGCCGTTCTCATATAGAAAGGTTATGCAATCGGTCAAATTTTCGACTTTTTAACCAAGACCCACAGGGCCAAATCTCTTATACCATTCGACTCAGTTCGTCGATATCGTAAAATGTATGCATGTGTGTATGTATGTATGTATGGATGTATGTATGTGGCATACAATCTCACCGATTTTTCTCAGAGGTAGCTGGACCGATTTGTACAAATTTAATCTCAAATGAGAGGTACAGCCTTCCCATCGGTCGCTGTTGATTTTTCGATTGATCCGACTTTCGGTTCTGGAGTTACGGGTTGAAGAGTACAATCACACAGCAAATTAGATTAGAATTAGAATTAGAAACTGATACCACCATGATGTCCAAATGATGCAATATATATTAAAATATGTGCAACATTACTTGGCTTTGCATGTCTAGATCATTAATGACCCACCGAAGGCACTTCGACCGCATTGGCCAGCTATGACGGTTCTTGATGCCCTGGGGAAACTTACCAAGTTCCTAAGATAATGTCATACCTATTTCTCAGCGAATTCTTTACCGATTTTTACAAACTTGGTTTCAAATGAAAGGTACAGCATTCCCATTGGCTGCTGTTGAATTTATAATTGATCCGACTTCCGAATCTGGAATTACAGGATGATGAGTACGAACACGCAACAAATCCTGATTTCAGCGTATAAGGCGATGGATGTAAAAAAGTCAAATTTTTCCAAAAGGTAAGTACTCGGAAGATCATGTCGACTCTCGATTGGTTCTGAGCTCCATTTCGTTTGAACACGACCAATAAATGTTTCTGGGTTGCTATTAATTTCTTCTGATGCATAACCGGAGTACATATTCAGATTTTTCTTCCGAGTCTGCATCAGATTCATCGTCGGAAGCAATATCATTCACATCTTCTTCCTCGCTTTGCGAAACAGTTTCAGAATCGTCTGCTGTTGAATTTGCTCGATTTTCTTCCATTATTTCTTTGAGACGATTGAAAACATGGGCATATCGTCTTATAGCCATTTCAATTTTTTGTTGCTTCTAGACCCTACAATTTGAATAATGACGACATCTATAACACAAAGAATAGACAACAAAAATAGACAATAACGACAGAGTTAGGTTATGTTGTATCCAAATAATTGTCAAGTAGACCACAGTGGGTGAAATAAAAGTATTTACCCAAAAAATATGACATACGTCATTATCGCATGCTATCTTTACATTTCTTATAAAAGAAATGTATGGAATTCGCTCAAACTTTTAAGATTTTTTTCTTATAAGAAAAGGTAAAAAGATAAAATCAATCAAAACATGAAAAAAATACCTGCTAATATGAAGATGAACTCATCAGAATGTTTTTTTTTTTCAGATAAATATTAATGTATGAAACCCGTGGTATTCCTAGTAAATATTGCATGCACACCGGGCCTGCCAGGCCCGGCTTGCCTTTTTGTGCATGTAAAATATTCAAACATCACTCCATAGATGAAAATTTCACAATTCTTTATTTTTGTTACAGATTTCAATGCTACTTATCAAAATTTCCATGCCCAAGCTTATACTGCATACACATTTTTTTGTAACTAAAAAATTGTAACGTGCCGGGCCTCTGAGACCCGCATGCCTTTTTGAGGTTTAATATTTTTAATCAAAAATGACGACGATGAATGCAGTTCATTTACGCAACGGCCGGCATCAACGCTTTCGTGTGCGGGTTTCTCCCTTTGACTACGCAGAGAAAAGTGTACAAAGCGAGAGGACAAACTTTACTACGCCGCACTCTCACCGATCAGTCGGGGTACAGCAGCAAAACAAAAATGAATTTTACTGCTGTACGGAAAAATGTACTCGGTTTGGCTACCGTTCTGGCAAGAGCAGTAGTGATGCGTCGCTTTAGCGGGCTGTACGGTTTGTGCAAATGTAAATATACCGAAAAAAATGTAGTTTATCGGTACTGCTCGCATCCCTGATCTTGAGTCTGAAATCGAGCAGACAACTTAAGTTTTGAGCCAAGAATCACCACAACTTACCTAACATGATCTGCGACAATAATTTTAGAGTCAAAGAGCTGCAACGGACGTTGAAAAGCACCATTTGTTTTTTTTTTTTTGATTAACTGATAGTCCAGCATGGAGACACAATTGTTCAACTATTTATAAGGCTTGCTGCATCAAATAAAAAAAAGTGTGGTAATGCAAATACCGGTGGTGATTATTATACGATAATCATCAACGAACCCAATCAAGAAGTTTTCTCAACAAGCCATCGGCAACAGGGTTCAGTTCCCTTATTTCTACGTGTCTTAACGATGATCACAGATGTCGGTTTCTAAGCATTGCGTGTATCCAGTTCGTAATATATATAAAGGTACTCTATGACCTCGTGTTCGAAAGACAAGTTGTCAAAAGAACTTTCAATATCAATAAAAGCTGCTAAACTTCAAGCCTTTTCGATGTTGTAAACTATATTATGTAACAGGGTAATGGTAGAGTTCTCCCGCTGATATGTATGCTACATAGCATGTAGACCCGTTTAGCTAACATCCCGAATATAGTGGTCGCCTAAACGCACACTGCACTGATTTGAGAAGAAAGACTGTTCGGTCTAAGGCTTTTTGCCTCCTTATAGGAAACCTGGCCACCTTTGGGAACATATTTTAAAATTATTTCCCGTCACGCGAATGAAATGGTTGTACTACTACAAGTAAAAACTTTTTCCAAAATATGCTTCAAATGTTTATATCCTATTTGAAGTAGAACTGGAATGATTTCATCATGACAACCGTCGGGGTAAGATCATCTTTCAACTTAGCATTCAATAGCGACTATGGTACTCTACTTAGAAAGTATCCTGGATATATTCGCTAAATAACTAACATAGATCCTCATACTAAATCTACTTGATATGCAGTATGTTATGTATAACAGAGTTGTGCGAATTTCTGCGCTGTGTTCCTAACAATTCGTAATTATTTAATTTACAAATACTCCGTGAAGAGTTCTAAAATAGCTTTGAACCAGTTTTCAATTCAATCTATTATATGAAATCACAATGGTATTCACATATGGCATCTTTCAAAGCACAGAATGGCATAAAAACAACGAATCCCATTATTTTAAATTAAGATACATTCAGTACTACGCTGTGAAGCTATTACGTAACATTAGATTACCCCATAGTTTCATTGAGCAATGGAACCCGCATCAGCAATCAAGCTACCGTCAACGAGCTGTGTAATTTGCATTGCAATCATGCTCAAGGGACAGTACCGGCTAGGCCATGCCATGGCAGGCTGACACTCTGGCAAGGCGGGCAACATTTTGTTAACCCTTTTCTTACATACTCTCAAGAAAGCGTGGTGAAAAGTGTCAATTAATGGCTAAACGCGTCAATATTTCATGTTCAAACACGGTAATAATTGCACCGATATCTGTTTTCCAGCAAAAAAGACACGATTCAATTAAGTTTCCCTGCAAAAAATGTCTATCCGCTTTCATAATGAGTTAGGACGGCTCAGATAAAGATCGACTGCAAACGGCAGCCTAAACTGGGATCTTGCCATTTCATGGCCAACATTAATTTACTAGGTTTGTAACGGTCATTTATCATTTTTGAGCTCGTTGTATTCCTAGCTACACTGTGGTACAAAATGTTCGAACATCATACACAAACAAAATGGCAACATTTTCGAAAAGTATATGTATATTCTGAAACAAATGACATCTTAAAATTTAATTTCTGTAAAATAATCGTTTGGCGTACGGTGAACATGGACGCCACAGTGTACAAGATGAAAAACATTGAGCGGAACAGATTATAGTAGTAGAAACGCTTAAGGAGTATTACATAAAGGAGAGTTAAGTCTGCCTGCCGGCGATCGTCCGTTGCCTTGATTTGGGGCTTTTCGCCGCAGTGGTTTATGTTCGATCGCCAACAAGCGAGTCTATTCACCAAGGAGTTAATTAAGCTTAAGGTTATGCACTGACAACAGCAATTATCTATGAGTACAGGTTGATGTATTTATCATTGGACATAGGGTGCCGCTTAAACTATGTAACTTGAGAGGTTCAATACCGTGGATATTGGCCATAGAGATGTGTGGCGAAATAAACGAAAATATTTAGGAGGATATTACAATATATAACTCTTACCTGATACGTCGACAAAAGATGCCCGCCGAGTTTAGCCTGCGATCGGCACACCGGTTGCGGAGATGCTAATGGACTCAGCAGCGTTGCAGTACTTCCAATACCAGGGTCGTAGTCATGCATTTTTCTGCTTAAGTAGGCACCATTTCTAGAAACTATGTCTGAAATTAAAGAAAAAGATATATCAAAATACGGATGTATTTGTGAAAAGTTATTGGTCTTCATTTAACAGTAATTTTAGATGGTTTAAAATAGTTTTACGGATAGCCTTAATACATCGTATAGTCTTGATGAGCCTAAACGAATCGTTCACAAGTTTGACCAACAATATTTCAATATATTTCGCTCGGAACCATTAAACTCGATTTATATTTTAGATTCGATGGAAGATTTGTTGAATCCAATGAAATCTACTGGTGTTCTTGGGATACTTAATCCATTCTGATTCATTCGTGGGACGATAAATTACAAGTTAATCAATCGACAATGGGACACCTTATTAGCACAGACAAACGAATGCATACATTAGAGCATTTTTAATTTTATTTATTGGTAACTGAACAAAGTGCGTATCGTTTGAAAATCCTTCTACTGGGTGGTGACTTGAATGGACATATGCGGAATGCAGAAGCAAAGCCCTTTTACAGATGCGATTTCGCTTCGGCAGTTTTTTATCCGATTAATGTCCTCTGACAGAGTTGTTGATCATTCGACAATTTTCCCTGCGTCGAACCGCAGAAGTGAACGTGATGATGCAAAACTTGTGACCCTGTTTTTACGTGATTCTTCGGCACAGCTTTTAACATAGCCATTACTCTTGTTTCTCATTTTCCTAGATCCTTCATCTGTCGTTCATCAAGTCGTATGGGTTTTGCTGGGTGATTTTTTTAATTAAACATTTACCCTTATTCCCTCACTATTCTGTGGCAGGCGAGATTCCTGGCCCCTAAAATGGAAATTGAGCACATAAAAACGTGTGATATGCTATTGAATTAATGTGAAGGATTAAGTTAATGGACACGGTACGGCCAATCGCGGATCGAGTTTGGGAGCACGCGAAATTAATGCTTCATGGCGATTCGATCCGCACATTGTGCAACTTGAAAGCGGCTGATGAAAATGTTACCAGTCCAATCCATTGACAAGGGCAACTGTAGAATGATTGAATGTATACAAAAAATTAAACTATTAAAATTGTGTCAACTTTATGAACGTGTAGACTGTATTGTACGAAGTGTACAAACAAATCACATTTTACTTGTTTACATCGGACACGGTCAACTTCAAGCTATAACTCTGATAGGCAATCGCTTCAAGATGCATTGAGCTATAGGGATCGGAATGTACACGTGTATTGTTGGTTGCCATAGCTATACAAATTCTCCTTGAAAATATTTATTGGCGATTTTATCGATCCACCGAACAGTGAAATGTGAATTATTTTATAACACAATTATTGTTTTCCCTAGCCTATTCAATATTCTGCAGAATATGTGTAGGTATGCAAAAGGTGGTTTTTGTTTTTTTTTCATTGTATCTTGTTGATGAATGAGTAGACATATCAATTTATTTATTTGCCCTTATAGTGCTGGTTTTAGTAACCCTTTTTAATTCCACTATTACTTTTACCCGTGACAGATATGCGTTTTTCGTACACTACTTATGTGTTTCATCAGTGTCATCATAAGTAACCAAAAATTAAAAAAAAATATATAAACGTCACTTGTAACGAATCTTATGACAAGAAAGAGTATCAATAAGATTGAAACTGAATGGAAAACAAGACATTGTTAGGTGAATTTAAAATCGCTGTTTATCAGTTACAATTAATGCAATTGTATTTAACTATGAATATAACAGAGGAAAAATCAAGAGCTTTCATTCAAAGCTTTAAATCGAACAATGAGAGACTCTTTTTGTTTACTTTCTCTTTCGATTTTCTCTAATTTTACAGAGCAGATCGAATGGCGGCAGTTTTGACTAGCATATTATGCATAGAGATGAGGAGTAAATGTTGTAGCGACCGAATGATTAACCCTTTATAAGGCTCAGAGTTTGGGGCTATTAATGGATGTTATATTAATAGAAACACTTAATTTATAATATATTTACATTTATTTCGTAATATTTTGAAAATATACTTGGTACCGCCCGTACCGCTGTTAGAAAACGTCAGTCTTCGTAATGTTTGATGTATTTCCAACGAGATTGGTCGAAATATAAAGACAAATCGAGCTGGATCGGAAATTCAGAAAGAAATTGAGGTGAGTTACTGGTTATTGCCTGATTAACAGTAAATAACCCCTGGATTCTCAGGATAAGTTGAAAAATGAAACCACAGATTACAGACGTTCATTTATTCAAGTATTTTTTTTTTTGTAATTTTTACCACTCACCACTCAAATTTTCGGATTAAAAATAGTTGTTTTTACAAATTTGCATCACCAACTTATAGGGTCTAGAGTATTTTTTTCAAAATCGAGCTAATTTTATTATCCAAAAGGAAATCGCCGTATTTTTTTCAAAAAAAACTCCACCAATCTGACACTTTTCACTGTACCTCAATAAAAAGTAATAAGAAGAGTTGCCAGACTCCTAACAAGTAGATTTCATGCGATTGGAACTCTTCTCACTTCATATTTCTGCGTTATGAACGAAACGAAAAGGTGGCAATATAGTTTCCACTGCCTTATAAAGGGTTAACAGAAGAGAAATCAAACAATGAGAGTCTCTCAATGTTAGATATGTCGTTTTGAAAAAAAGCCTCGTGAAATTTCAAATCGTTTATATGATAAGGCACGTTGCGTTAGCTTAAAGGTGCCAATTTTGTTATGTTTTATATTTTGAATTGCTTAAAACTAGGGGATTACATATTGATTTTTTTAAAATGAAACTAATGCGATTTTATAGCTATCTTATATATCTACACAAGGGGATAATATTATTTTCGTAAGATTAAGGGGGTCATTTAGTTTTTGTGGCAATATGGTTTGACATTTTTATCAGTGAGATTATTGGAGCAAATAATGTTTAACTAAGGGGGACAATTTTTTACGACTATCTTAAAAGTAGGAATAATTAGAGGGCATGATTGAATTTTGTAAAGATTCGTAATTATAGTTATTTTTGTGGGTAGTAGAGTTGGGAATTTTCAACGAGATTATATAATATAATAGTTAAAACTAGAAGAGACAAGAAGAGCTAAATGCTTCGTGATGATATTGGGGGGGGGGTGTTACTTCTGGGAGGGTAGACAAAGATGGCAGGGAGAGAAAATTATTTCAGTTTCAGGCATCGTGAGATCAACGGATGGATCACAAACTCGGGTGGCCTTCATCAGGGGAATCATGTACTGGGACGCCGGGTGGTCCTCCTCAAGATGGCAGGGGTTTTTCCAGACGATTTCGTAGTACGGCTCAGATGTGGATCGGCTACATTTCGAGTTAAGCGTGTTATTTTCGTGCCGTAGGTCCCGTATTTGTTGGCTCATTCGATACAGATGCTTTGATACAGGTGGAAGAGGGTTCTGAGAATGATAAGGAAAATAAGAAGGGGCAGTTAGACTTGTATATTGATGGTTTTCACAAAGGTGTATATAAGGGACATCGCGGCTTGCCAGCACATCTCGAACCGGGACGTTGGTTGGTCTTCCTCGGGCCCGCAGGGTATCCATTAGCCGAGACCTGGCGGAACTGTACTCGGTGCACGCCCAGACAATGTGCTCGATGAGGTGATAGCCGTCGCCACAAGCGCAGATACCACACACGAGCCCAATACGCCGGAGATGTGCATCCAGCGTGTAATGGTTTGCCATGAGTCGGGACATCACACGAATGAAGTCACGACCCACATCCATCCCCTTGAACCAAGGTTTCGTCGATACCTTAGAGATTATCGAATGTAGCCACCTTCCCAGCTCCCCACTGCTCCACGAAGTTTGCCAACTTTCGAGGGTTCTCTGATGAGTAATACTGAAAAATTCGCTGAAGTAAATTGGTCTTTCGTAAACGTCTCCTTCTAATGCACCCATCTTAGCTAAGGAGTCTGCCTTCTCATTGCCCGGAATGGAGCAATGAGAAGGGACCCATACCAAGGTAATCTGGAAAGAATTGTCAGATAAAGCACTCAGTAGCTCCCGTATTTTCCCCAAAAAATACGAGGAGTGCTTTCCATGTTTCATCGAGCGAATAGCGTCAATGGAACTGAGGCTATCCGAAACGATGAAGTAATGGCCTGCGGGTAATGTTTCAATGACTCCAAGGGTATACTGAATGGCAGCTAGTTCTGCGGCGTAAACTGAAGCAGGGTCACTGAGTTTGTAGGAGGCGGTGAACTTTTGATTGAAAATACCGAAGCCAGTGGACCCTTCGAGGTTTGATCCGTCAGTATAAAACATCTTAGAACAGTCGACTTCTCGGAATTTATTATAAAAAATGTTTGGAACCACTTGTGGGCGCATGTGGTCCGGAATTCCACTAATCTCGTCTTTCATGGATGTGTCGAAGAAAACAGTAGATTCAGAAGTATTTATGAAATGCACACGGTTGGGATTGTAAGAAGAGGGTTAATATTCTGCGCCATGTAGTCAAAGTACAGGGACATGAAACGGGTCTGAGAATTGAGCTCAACAAGCCTTTCGAAATTTTCAATCACGACCGGGTTCAAGATATCGCATCGAATGAGCAATCGATATGAGAGTTCCCAAAATCGATTTTTCAACGGGAGAACGCCCGACAGCACTTCGAGACTCATCGTATGGGTCGACTGCATGCACCCTAAGGCGATACGCAAACAACGATACTGAATTCTTTCGAGTTTGATGAAATGTATGTTCGCGGCGGAGCGAAAGCAGAAGCATCCGTATTACATTACCGACAGTATCGTTGTTTGATACAACCTAATTAGGTCTCCTGGGTGGGCACCCCACCATGTTCCGGTTATTGTACGAAGAAAGTTGATCCTTTGCTGGCATTTCTGTTTCAGATACCGAATATGGCATCCCCAAGCACCTTTCGAGTCGAACCAGACCCCTAGATATTTTACTGCGAAGACCTGAGCGATAGTTTGACCCATTAATAGAAGCTGTAGTTATGCTGGTTCACGCTTCCTTGAAGATACAACTAGCTCAGTTTTCTCCGTGGAGAATTCGATACCCAGCTTAATAGCCCAAGCAGACAAATTGTCCAAGGTATTCTGTAATGGTCCTTGTAGATCGACAGCTTTGGGTCCCGTAACAGACACCACGCCATCGTCTGCAAGTTGCCTTAACGTGCAGGAATTGTCAAGACATTCATCAATGTCGTTGACGTAGAAATTGTATAACAGGGGGCTTAGATATGAGCCCTGGGGAAGGCCCATGTAGCTAAATCGTGATGTCGATAAGTCACCATGCGAAAAATGCATGTGCTTTTCCGACAACAAGTTTAGTAAAAAGTTTGTTTAAAGTCGCTGAAAGACCATGCTGGTGCAGCTTCTCTGAAAGAATGTTGATCGAAACTGAATCAAAAGCCCCCTTAATATCTAGGAACATTGATGCCATCTGCTCTTTTCTAGCATAGGCCATTTGAATTTCAGTTGAGAGCAACGCAAGACAATCGTTCGTCCCTTTGCCTTTGCGAAAGCCAAATTGTGTATCTGACAGTAAGCCATTTGCTTCGACCCAATTGTCGAGGCGGGATAGGATCATTTTCTCGAACAACTTCCGGATACAGGATAGCATTGCGATCGGACGGTACGAATTGTGGTCGGAGGCTGGTTTTCCTGGTTTTTGGATGGCGATGACCTTCACTTGAATTTGATTCTGTCTGACCCCGGAGCTTTATTGTTACACGACAAGAGAGCAAGTGAGAACTCCACCATCGAAAAAGGTGTTTCGTTCGCGCTATCATGAGGAGACGCGGCGCGGTAAATCTTCTGTGCCGGGGCGGAATCCGGACAAACCTTCTTGGCGAAATCGAATATCCAACGGTTTGAATATTCTGCACTCTTGTTAGTACTGTTTCGGTTTCGCAAACGCCGGGCCGTGCCCCAAAGAGTGCTCATCGATGTTTCTCTCGTTAGTCCGTCAACGAACCGGCGCCAGTAACTACGTTTCTTGTCTTTCATCAAACTCTTCATTCGCGTTTCTAACGTCGCATATTGTCGATAGCTAGCGGGTAACCCGTCGTCCCGGAAGGTCTTATACGCGGCGGCCTTCTCCGCGTACACGTCTGAGCACTCTTTGTCCCACCACGGATTAGGAGAGCGTTTTTGTATGTTCGCGCCGGGTACTGGCTTAGTCTGAGCTTGATTCGCGCTGTCGAGAATCAAGCCAGCCAAAAACCTGTACTCTTCCTCCGGAGGAAGTTCTTGGGTAGATTCGATGTTGTCGGATATCGTGGCAGCATAGCTCTTCCAATCGATATTTCGTGTGAGGTCATGCGAAATATTGATTGATTTCAATGGCCTTGAACCGTTATTGATTGAGACTACAATCGGCAGATGGTACGTTTTTGAACCATCCCCCGCAACTACTACTGAGTGCAAACGTTTGCACTCAAGTATTTTGACTGGCTGAAGTAAGCGGTCTCTGAAACGGCCAACCCCATACTTCAGCAGATCCTCGCACGTCAAACTCTCATAGGTTACGACGCCTTCGGATTGTACTTTTACAGCTAGAATATACACGTTATAATCCCGCGTAAAGTGCTCACAGCAAGCAATGTCGTTTGCCTGCTTTGAGTTGGCTAGCAACACCCTTATCTTGTCTGAGCGGACCGTTGAAATTTCGGTCACAGCCGAGAACCGTTCCGTCAGGTCTCTAGAAATCTGAAGAAGATTCAGTGATTTAGTCTTGGGCCGAAAGAAGACCACAAATGGACCAGTTGAGAGTTCTGGATAGCATTTGGGCCGGGGGGAGCCTTAGAAGTTGAACCCGATTCAACTTCCATTTGACCGTCCGGAGAGGGAACCATAGAAAACGTCAACGCACGGGGTCAGCGCCCGCGCAGACGGAAGAAAGCAATAAATGTGTTACAAAAGACAAAAACCACTTAGCTTTAAACTGGTGTCCAACGACGAACCGATCCAGCTTATACAGCTGGCTATTGTTTAATCCTCACACGCGAACAAAAAAATGTGTTAATTATCACAACCATTAAGTTGTTTATATGAAATTTTGTGGTAGTTTAGATTTAGCGTCGAACTGGTCTCAAGCCCACCCAACTAGAGACTGGGAGATCGCAGGTTCAATTCCTGCTTGAGGACATATCTTTTCCCAGTGTGTCCAAAAAAAGGTGAATTGTCACCGTTTCCGGTTCATTGTTTCTATCTATTTTCCATTGTACACATTCCGATAAAGCAAGGTAATATTTAACCAATAAATTATTTTTTCACATTTCCATATTGTTGATAGTCTCCTAAATTATTTTTGCACATAGTAATAAATAAAAAAAAAATATTTCTTGTGTTAAAATTGCTCTGGACCACGTTCCCTGATGTGTTTTTCTAAGGGAAGCCTTTCAATCGTACTAAACCCCAGATTTTTCCAAGAATATATGACTATAGCACGTTAAATTGAGGTAAAATTCTCTGAAAAATCAAGAAATGATTGAATTGCGAATGGAAAATTGATTGAAAAGGGACTTCGAGTAAAAATAGAATTGCACGACATCCCAAGAAGTTATCACCACCTTAGTTTACTTTAAAATTCATCGATGCAAACCTATCCACAATTAGGTTGTTGCAAAGAGCTAGGGTAGATGTACTATAGTTCGCCCCCTAAAACATTTGTTTGCAGAAAAACGTAAAATTTTAACAATGTTGAACTGCTATAAATAATTTTGATTTTGATTTTATCATATAATATACTATAATCATATAATATCAAATAATCCTGAAAAAGTTATTTTAAACATAAAATTAACGAAAAGTTAACAATATTCTGAATCAAGATGCGTTTCAATTTTCGTCCCCCTAAATTTAATCTTCATTCCTCTCTTGCTCTATTGTTTCGCCCCCGTGCGCCCACGCACTGTTTCACGACTTCTATCATGCTATAATATCACAGAATTGGTAATAGAAAAAAGGTTAGACAAATCCAGGTTATATTTTCAATAGCAAGTAACAAATAATACGTTAACATACCAGCGCTTGTATTTATAGATCCATTCACGGATTTAGATTTAAAATACCGTATTTTCCATTGTCAACAATTCTAAAATGTGCAAAAACCAACAAATCATTATTCATACTGTGTTGTTTTCATCCTAGCGAGAAATTTTGGTTTTTACCAAATTTTCCTCCTTAGGGTGAAATATAGCATAGTAAATCATTATTGTTTTACTACATGACATTACTAGAAAACTGCTCTAAATGCTAAAAAATCACTACATTTGGAAACTTTATTTTTTCCTATTTAAACAGGATTAAAAACTTATTTGCTTTCGGTTTTGCAGCAAGTGCAACGGATACATCAATTAAAATGTCATGCATACGTTTTAAAAATCATGTTCGAAGAATCATCTGATATTCTTTTTGTAAATCATGTATGAAACAGTAGATTTTTTTTGTAGTTGACTAGAAGCAACAATTTCAATTTTGTTCAAATATGTTAAATATGTCCAAAATAACTTAAGATGCTCACTTATATTAAGGGTTGTATATGTTGAGGTTGGTAAAAAAATCGAAAAAATAATCATTCTTTTAATTTTCTTTTCGTTGCAAATTATATGCTCCATGTGCAGAGCCGCAGCGCTGAAATCATGTCCGTTTTTTTATTTTTGTGAGTATAAATCATGAAATAAGTCAAGATAATGTGCCGTTTGCAAGTAAACTGTACACTGAAAAAGAAGAAAAGGGTTACAAAACTAATGCAGTTTTTGCTCGAGAAGAAACTAAGTCAGGTTCTAACTCCAACTGCTGTTTCAACTGATTGATTTCCACATGGCGATCATCAGAGTGATACTCTTTCAAAAGAGCACAAAGATTTGTCGTGGTGAATGGGGTAGCTCTTTTTAGTTTTTCTGCAAGAGTAATCGTCTTTAAAGGGGACGCTTTAGATTCCTAGAACCCTAGATCATACATATAGACTTTCTCATAATAGGCATACCCATTTTTCAGCATTCTCAATGCAAGAGTCATCCTCACGATACTCGGTACAACAGCCAAACAGGCAGACGATTCTTGTTGAAGAACATGTAATTTAACACCAAAGCTCACCCGGTACGAGTTTGAAGGGACACACAATTTTGTCCTATCCAGCGCAATTTCCATTCAAAAACCATCGCTCAATGAAGCAAAGGGACCTTGAAATAATCAACCCCGTGCTTCAATAGACCCATGCACAATTTCGAATCGGTTACCCCACCATCGATCTCAACGTTGTAAGCGGACATTTAGACGCGGTAGTCCTTCATACAAGCCTTGTCGCCACTAACGTTATTTGCTTGCATTAAATAGAATATCACAACTCTGAACTCATCTGGGTGACCTTTCGGGATATCTGTCACTGTTGAATATGTCTGCGTTAGTTCTTTCAAAATCTTTACAGTGCTTAGCGGATTATCTTTGGCTCAAATATGGTCCAACCGAGTTCAATCAATGTTTTTAAACGGGAAGTCGGAATCTGGGTCTTTTCAGGACAGTTTATTTTTGCTGTATCGATTTTGTTGGCTATTTTCGGCAAATTTGAGACTAAGAGAAACGAAAGCAATGAAATTGAAAGACGGATAGGTATTCTAGAGCGAATCAGTTATAAACTTAGAACGGAAAACTAGAACTAGGCAGGCTCATATGGGCATGATCGAAAGGAAATGTGAAGAATTTTTTGCCTTCTGCAGAGTAGGAGTTGGGCGTTTCACCCAAGTCTACTGCATGGTCTATGGTAGAACATAACACATCATCATGTTTTACCGCCGACGCCGGCGTCTCTGTCAAAGTAGAACTCTAACATTTGACCGAAGTCCATCCCATAAAGGCACAAACAAACTACTGAATTTTTCATCAAAATCGGAGAACATCAATACGAACAGTGACAAAATTTAGCAAAACTCCAAAAGTTCAAAAATCGTAACTTGAAAAAAAATATCTTTAATTAAAAGGTGTCAATAATTTTTCGTTAAAGAATGCGAGGAAAATATTTCGAAAAAATAAAAAACGGATTCTAAATCTGAATTTATATTAAAATGTAAAAGTCGGCTATGAACTACAAGCGTAATATTCTGACTAGTGTTTTTCGGTATAAGATTCGTTGAAAAATTTGTTGAAAAGAAGATTGTCCTGCGAGTGAATTATTTGGTTTGATCAGTTTTTTACACTGCAGTTTCATCCTTGCGACTCTTACTCTTGCGACGTCTCACGCAAGAAGTTTTTAGCCGAATTTCAATTCTAACTTATGGGGTTTTTCATTTAAAAGCCCGGGGCGGTGGAGTGCACTGGTGTTGCATTTTCTAGCAGAAGAGCAGGCCACTAGACGTGTTTCATTCCCACTTCTGCTAGAAAGTGCAAAACCAGTGCAATCCGCTGCCCCAGTGGTTTTCAATGAAAAACTACATTAGTAACATTTCGATTCTAGATTTCTGGCAAAAAAGTAAATAAATAAATAGAAACGACCTGTTATGTCAACCTTTAAAGCGTGTTTCAAAATAGAGCATTTTAGCGTCCTTTTAATATTAAAGTAATACCGCAGTTGAAAGAAATAAATAACGAAGTCTTCAGCAATAATCGTGGTTGGTAAGACGATGAAGACTGGATGAGTGCATTCAGATTCTTAACACTTCAAGGATTTACACGTCACAACCTGAATATTTCGATCGATCGCCAACTTGAAAGGGTTGGTAAAATATTGCGTGTGATCATTCTGATTGGTAGACAAAATAAATACCGCTTATTCATCGATAAGCGCAAAAGAAAAAAAAGCTGAAATTACGTTCGCGGCGGCAACGAGCCGACGACAGTTTGCGAATTGTACCAGAAAACATGTTCTGCCGTCTCGTGCGACATGCAATAATGAGCGATCTCTTTCGAAAGTATGCCAGCGAGCCAATCTGTCTGGCAAGTCAATCACACAAGAGCTAAACTTGCACATAAAAAGTTATGGTCACTCTCCAACCACGTATACCTACCTATATGCTGACGAGATAATGATAAATGAAACATTTACCGACGAACAGGAAAAAATATAGAACCTCTCTGCATGGATGTGGACGGACGCAGCATTATCCAGGTCATGTTAGGAGTATATAAGAGATACGCACATAAATAAAGTCACAACATTTTTCATACCATGTTAGTAGGTAGGGTAGACGATCTCCTATTTATCTTATTGGTGATATTGTCGGATTATTTAATTTGATTGGTTTACATGTTCTACTGCAAATTGATTGTTCAAAAATTGGAATCAATAGTTAGTGTGTAAAAAGGGGAAATATATGTATTTGGGCGAAGTGAATAACAAGTGCTTTAACATTTGAGCAAATGCATTGGACACTGATGGCAGAGACTGTACTAACCAATGTCACACGGAAATGAGGAGCAGTTACCCTAGCAAGTGGATTTAATTTATATGGACTTTTCCAAGGTTTTTGACAAAGTATCTCGCAACATCGTAATTTGGAAACTATAACGGCTAGGATTTTCAACTTAGCAGAATAATTGGTTGCATTCATATATCTCTGATCGTTTATAAGAATAAATAATAAGTGGTCAAGTATGTCCAACATACCCAGTGACGTCTCGTAAGACAGACATTTATGCCTCTCATTTTTATCATATTCATTAATGAGTCTACAGTCGTATAAAGTCTGGAAAACTGATGTTCGCTGATGATCTATAAATTTCACGTGCCATAGCTGCGAATATCGACTTTATAGTGCTTCATGCTGACATATGCAGGGGAGACCGGGGCTAGTTGGCGGTGTTTTCAGTTTTCATTTTTTACCACTTTGATTTTGGTAGATCTTGCTAAATAGAACACGTTGCATGAAAGGGCAGACTGTTGGCAACATTTCTGTATTTTAAGGAAATGTTTGGTACGTTGTCTTCATTTCTAGAGATAAAAATATATGACGCGGAAAAGCCGCCAACTTACCTCAGCCTCGGGGTAAGTTGGCGGTATGTATGGGGTAAGTTGGCAGAATGCAAGAAAATAAATAATTAAATGGAAATTCGATTACATCAGTGGTTCTTATGAAATGAGCCGATTGTCTTTTCAATAAAACTGTACATTATTCGACACTTTTCATTATATTTCAGTCTCAATACCCCGTCATTTTGATTTCGACGCGTACCATATTCAAAAGCAAATTTTTGAAATTATTCAGGCGATTGGCCGAAATAATTGTCCCCTGCATTGACGAGAGACACAAGAAAAAGTTTCTCTTACTTTGGAGTGAATTCCAGAAAGGAAAATTTTTGATGCCTATTTTTGCACTGTAAATAGTACCGCTGACTTACCCCGCGTGTGTCACCGCCAACTTACCCCAACCGCACATTTTATAAAAAAGGATTTTAAAAAATACTTTTGTGTATGGATAGGTGTAATATCTATACGGATACTGAAAGCTCTTTTCACGCACTATCGAAAAATATAATCATTCGAGGAATAGATTGAAAACCACCTTCAATAACACAATTTGTTTTTATAATTAAGAAAATTTACAAAGTAAGCTCAAAAACACAATATCGCCCAAAGCTTCTACAAAACAAAATGTTTTGCAACAAAAGCACATTGGATAATGCGTTTCACATTACTTGATATTCATAACGAAAGACAGCGCTTTATGACTAATAGAAACGGAGAAAATGGGATTCCGCCAACTTACCCCAACCGCCAACTAGCCCCGGTCTCCTCTACATGTTACAAGAGTGGTGTATGCCGGCATGAAAGTTAACGTCAAGACCACCACCAAAGCTTTTGGGATACCTGGCTTTTTAACAATTTCTACGCACTAAAGCTTCTTTACTGTGCCCTGATTAGAAGAGTTCTGGAGTACACTATACAAGTGTGGGCGCTAGATTATGCCGTTCAAAGTGACCGAATAGAGCGTGCACAAATATGTTTCATGCGATTCGCTCTCAGGGAACTTCTCAAGACGATGCGACAAACCGCAAAGAATCGATGGGCGTTATTCACGGAATTTCTTCAGTCGATGTCGAAAAAAATGGGCAAAACTGGCCGATCGAATGACATTTGTAAAACGTAATCACAGTAGACATTTGTCTGAAATTATTTTCAAACACTAAATTGTATGCCACAAGCTACTTAAATATTCATTAATTATTAATATTAAATATTATTGTCACAAATTGAAAAAGTTTTATACAATTTTATCAAGAAAATCTAATGCATCAACAAAGAACTTGTATTTTGTAGAAGAAGAATCTTGTAAAAACTTGTATGCATTTTCAACAATTTGATGATTACACTGTGTTTGATTTTTATTCATATATTTTACGTTTTCGTGTTTACACTACTCCTTTCTATGTTTACATGTGGTGAAAATAAATACATAAAATATTACTATAAGCAGAAAAATAGGAGCTATGTTGGGAAATAACGCAACAAAACGATGAAAATAAAGTGAAGATTCTGTTTACTCATTTGCAGTATAATACTGTGACCAAATAATGTAACTAGACATAGATCATGCAGTAGCAGAAACCCCGGTTATGAATGAACAACACGCCATAATTCATACCCTAAGTGAAAGTGTACATACCATGATCAATATCCTGCTGTGTGGTCGGGTGGCAGATCGGGCAAATTTCATTCCGAAACATGCAGGAGTAGCATCGTTCGTGTCCGCAAGTATCTATCAACTTCCTCTTTTTACCCTTATCAAAGGGCATCTGACAGCTCGGACAGAGTGCGCCACCGGTTTCATTTTCCAAAATTTTACGAATTGCTGCCAAATCTGTGGGGAAGAGATAAGGAAAAGAAGCAACGATCATGAGATTGTGAAGAGCTGAAGATAATTTGATGGATGATCAATTATTGCAATTACGAGCTGTAATAATACTGGTTACAGGGGAGTTATTTCAAGTGCTACAGTTATTGTTTTAACGAAACGTTGTTCCGCCTACTTCGCCCGTTGGCGAGTCCGCACTTGGCAGCGTCCGGATGGTCCGATATGTTTTTAATGTTGTTTTAATGGTTTCATTGATTATTGGTTTATATGTTTTATTTAATCAGATTCGTTCGTCATAGCTACCCAAATGGCGTAATTTACTAAACAAAGCGTAATTAATTGAGTCACTAATAACCGTTCTTCTTTTAAACAAAATATCAGAAAACTGTTTGTTTATTATTTGAATGATTTACGATGTAGTAATATGATTTCGGTATCATTTGACGGAAAAGTCATATTTACACGTACATATTAGACAGAAATGCAGATGAAATTTTAATTTCAAAGCATCGTGTGAATTATTTGATTTTTTTTCAAGTAGGGTATCCCAACGACCAATTTTGCTGGATAATCGCTTAATCGGTCATTGTTTATTCTATTGTATCAAAGGCTTATTCAGCATACGTTGTTTGCTGGGTCAAATGGCTTTCGATCAAGCAACATTCGGCCAAATGACTTTCGGCCAATTGACCTAGAACCATTATAACTTGTTGTTGACGCTACATCGACAGACGAGCCCCATTTGCCCCATCCATAGAGTGACACCGATAGTGTACTGAGGGTGTACCAGCCGAGGGATCGTCAGCGATTGTGAAGGTGACCTACCTAGCTTATATCGATCGAGTGCAAGTCACAGAGAAGAAAAAGTGAACAGTATTATATCGTGCGAAGTGACAGATAGGCGTCCCATCTTCTTTTCCATTAAGGAGCCGTACACAAATGACGTAGCTTTTTTTTCGACGATTTTTGACCTCCCCCTCCCCCCTCGTAGTATTGGGTCCCTCATAAATGACGTAGCATTTACTTAACCCCCCCCACCCCTCATCCTTTACAACGCGGCCGGAGGATGAAAAAAAATTACATTTGTTTTACAATTATTTCAAATAATGTCCTTTCAAAATGTTTGACGACTTTTATCAACATATTCATTATAACAGCAAATTGCGTACAAAATAAGCCCATTTCATGACAAATATAGTGTTGATAGTTTTGTTTTGAATTTTATATGTCAAAGGGTGAAGAGAAGTTCTCTCATTTCACAATCCTGCAGCTGCCAATGATTCTATCCAGCATACGTTCATCTAAATTACTAATTTTTGTTTGGTTGAATCCGAAGAGAAAATTTAATTCAGCTACCAAACTAAGTGGTTAGTCTCCAACAAAATAAACTAAGTTTACTACGAATCGCAAAATATACATCATGAAAAACCGCATGAAAAGTAACTTGTGTGAACTTAAATTTATTTCTCTTGGGAATGGAGGAACATTAAATTTTTTTCTCTAATCAATGGGTTTTGATGCCCGTCAAAAAAATTTAAACTTAATGCTACGTCGTCCAACTACTGACCCTACCCTGACCTCGTCACACTTCGTCACAAATTTGGTATACCCTCCCTACCCCCCAAAATGCTTAAACTTAGTTTATTTTGTTGGAGACTAACCACTTAGTTTGGTAGCTGAATTAAATTTTCTCTTCGGATTCAACCAAACAAAAATTAGTAATTTTTGTTTGGTTGAATTTCACAATTTCATTTGCATAAACGAACGTGATTTAATGTGAATGTAATGTAAGCGTGTGCATTGCGAAAAGGGCAATAATCCTTACACGGAAAACCGATTCATCACAATTTCAACTAAAACATTAGTTGAGTTTTTGGTTTCGTCTAGTTAATATTTGGGCGAACTAAATTTTTGTTGAAAACAATAATCCAACGTTGTTGGTTTGAAGCTGTCAGTTTCAGTCTGGACATGAACGTTTCAGCCTAGCACAAAACTTAAAAAGCCTACCTGAGCTAAAGCTTGAAAAGCTTGTCTCAGCTTGTAACGCTTGTTTTAGTTCAAATACAATTGCATATGCCGTTACACTATCTTTTCAGCCAAGACACAAACGATTGGAATTCAACTAATCTCATTGTTGAATTAAACTGCTTCGTCGTAAAATACAACATACGATATTTCAAACATTTTGTTTCACCGACCGACGGATGAAGGTATGGAATTAAATTGTTGAAATACTCCGTATGTCAGTAATCCACACGTAAATATAATATAGAGTTATGTTTCTCATAATGTTATCTTTTTATAAACTGCACTCTTAAATGCGACGAAATAACCAAAGCTATTTAAGGATTGTTGGTAATTGATTGATGATTTCAATTTTAGATGAAAGGAATAATTTTTATTTCTTTTCTATTTAGTCAGCCAGCACTACAAAAAAATTTCATACTTATTCCAGATCTAGTTTGGAATCTCAAAAGATGAAAAATAATTATTATATTACATATTACATTTGTTAATAATTGGAATTTTACTATATAATCGACTAAATCCGAAATAGAATGATTTTGACAATCTTCGACAATACTTTCAACTTTCAGTATACATGTATTGAAAAAAATGTCAATCAAAATCATTCCTGTATTGAAATATTTTTAAAGAAAAACTAGGCAAAACCAAAATGAGGTCAGTTGAATTTCTGATTTTTGTGTACTGGTTCAGGTAGTTGCGTCCGGGCTAAAACAAGCTTTCCAAGCTGAGACAAGTACCTACCTGCATAACCGTTATGCCCAGCGTGTATGAATATACTGTCGCTACCTTGATGTATTCCAGTAAGGTGTGCATCTTGGCTACTTTGCTGTCATTTCGTATGATGTGCGTCTTGAATCAAAATCAATAATAATTTTCAATAACTATTATTTGAGAATCTCGCAAAATTAAGAGAAAATTTAGTTACGTTTTTCATTTTTCTGTTAAAATCAACTAATTAGGAAAACAAGAATTTGTTTTGTTATTTTCTTCATCGAATGGTTTTCAGTGTACTAATGGACCCCTCACCTTATGCTTTCTACCCACTCGGGCGTAAAGTGTTTCGCCGCCCCTGATGATAGAATCAATTCCTAACGCACTCGCAACCATATCGCATCTTTCTCATTAACGGAGTTCTTGATTCGTGTGAAGAAAAGCCAGCAGAGCGATGAAACAGAAATTGTCGAGTGGTGCGAAACTGTCGAAACACTACCGGTGCCTTGCTGTAGTTTCGTAGAAGATAACGGAGATGACTGAGCGGGAGGAGAGTTATTTTGCACGGTTGTATCATCGAAACGTAAACGGGAAATCTCAGCAATTGAGTCCTGAATATCGTTTATTTGTTGCTTTATGTTGGTCAATTCCTCCAGATAATTTAGGCTATTTTCATCTGTTTGCGATTTTGCATGAACAGCTACAGAAGCAGGGTGAATTGGTACAAAACTGTCAGCGTCGGACAGCGCTTGCCCTTTATCATGGAACGTTCCCAAATGTCGAACGTCGTTCATTATTTAAATACATGGTGTGCACATCCACCAAATATTTCGATGTTTGTTACAGCTGACGACCTCAGGAACGGTCAGCGACACACAGTCGGCGTGATATTGGTCGGAACAAAAGCCTTCACAAATGATTATATTCTCTCCTGGCACTATCACAGAGGCACACTTCTTGCAGACCATCGTTACAGCGTATGTGAGTTGTGGTGATCCGTTTAGAAATTGTAGACTTGACTAATATCCGCAAATATTCTCTCGACGTGTCAGGTTAATGAAAAGTAATGCAATTAATATCAATTTTAGAAATCGCAACTCCACCTCAAACAACGTTAACAAGACAAATTTCACTGAAATTCTTGAGCGGTTCACAGGCACGATCAGTACACGAGCGAAGTATCACACTGTTTCAGGTAGTAGTTAATGGGTCGGTTCATCTAGATTCTCATCACAAAAACATCATTTGAAATACGGAGAATTACTTCCTAGATTTATAATAAACTATATTTCGTCCAAATATGATCCTTTAGTGGCCACGGTGCAAGTAAGTGGTATCAGTTCTTGAAGCCGAGCAGTGATTTTCTCGATGTCCATATATATGAGGATCTTAATTATAGCAGCGTCACAAAAACCACGGGCTACAAGTTATTATGCAAAATGACTGGTTTTTCCTGGGCTAAGGGGAGGGGGTGGATAAATTTGTGACAATTTGTTACATGGGGGGAGGGGGGAGTCAATTTTGGACAATTTTAGCGTTACGAAATTTATGAATGGTCCCTTAGCACTGAATGCCTGACATGGTAGAACTTGATAAAGCTGACTCCCATCAGTATAAACTCCATTTTTACCTTCAGCAAATGTTTCACATCACGAATGCCTTATGCGTCTTAAGCGTAAAGGCCGGAAGTTAACATTCTCCGTATTTGGCTAGAGCATCACTTCTTGCTTCTCCGATTCACTCATCTCGACAGATCACCCTGACAAGAATAAAAATAACGGTTTATTTTTTCCTTCTGAAGAGTCACACAATATGAAAGAAACTGTTTTTGCGCACTCGGTATACTGAGTAGGTATCGTGGTATGTTTTTGATAGTTCGAAATAGCAATTTTCCTCAACATTCTCTCATTAATTTGTTCAAACAAAGATACAAATTTGTTAAGAGTCACGGAAAAACATGTTTTTTCTTAAGTTTATTATTGAAAAGTTACGGAGGAGCCTTTGTTACTTCCCATAAAGATGTACACAGTCATATAAACTTTTACATTAAGCTTCCTACCTTAATCTAATAGAGGCGCTGTAACCTCTATCTCTTGTCGTTTGTATGGGGGAAGGAAAGAGATATCAGCCTTCTTAATATGTAGTCTTCGATATAATCGTGAATGAGACTAGTTTCAACTATTTACTCCTAGAGGAGATATTATAGGGGGTTATAGATGCTGTGTTGGGGAAAAATTTGCTTTTGGCTTGTTTTGATAGAATATACTCACGATATATTTCATAGAAATTTTAGCTTTATAACCCATTAAATCATTTCCGGGTCGGTCGGTTCGTCGCGTATGAAGTGAAAAACTCTTCCGTAAATTGCTGTCATTTTGGGACGTTTTTTGAGTGTTTATTGGCTGGGAAAAAGTACCAAAGGATCGTCGAACAGTCGGATAATATGGGATACGTCGAAGAAAATACATTCATGACGTGGGACGACTCGAAAAAGCGTTTTTTGAAGGGTTTTCTTCCTCGCAGAAGCATCGTCAGTAGAGGAGACAAACGGGGCATACGAATACCACGAATACACCTCCGCGCACGGCGCTCATCGCTTCTGTACGAACGCTATTGCTGCAAACGAGAGTGTGAGAAGAACCAAGCTATTACCTTTCTACTCCCGTTAAAAAAGAAATTGCGCCGAATTATTTCGTGAGGAAAACAAAACATTTTGCACTGCAAGAACTGGTTGAGGTTAGGTATTTCGTGAGCCAAACAAACCAAAATCCTTTGGCGATACTTTGCATCTGTGGTAGTAAATCAGCTGGAACGATTGCCTCGGAACACGGTTTGCTCTGTATACGAAATGGGTAATTGGAAAATCAATTGAGCTAGCACTTACCCAAATCCTGGAATCAAGTTATTAACATGCATGCATATAAATGCATGCAAACATCTTTTTCTGTAAACCGCTGCCAGCCAGTGGGAGATGGGATAGGTATCACACACACACATAAACACACACAAAACCCATTAAATAATTTCCAAATATATTTTCAGCCGTTTAGGATACCAGTAATTCATTTGAAACATGTTGGAGCTTTTAAAGAAGGCAGAAATTGTAGTCCCAATCAAAATTATTTTTAGTTCCATTCAAGATAAGCACATTCTCACTCATGATCAATATTCTTAAGTCCGTAAATCTGTTATTCTGGCTCCAATCACAGTTTAATTTAAATTTCAATCAACAAATTATTAAAATTATACCTATACCTTTTACCTATCGTCTAATACGTCTTTGCAAAAAAATATTTTTCTAATTGTATGCCGAAAACGAGATAGGGTGAAGTGCCTATTTTCACCATACTAAGGAGGGCGCCGCACTGATTCATTAATTACTCGGCCTACAAACAATGGAATGCGTACAAATTGGCATCAACAGCTTTGCTTCGTTGTTAAGTACCAAGATAATAACATACATGCGCTGAAAACAGTGAAATTCTCGTGTTTGAGCGCAAAGAAAACACGAACCGAGTGCCCCTATTGTTGCGCTACCATTTGATTCGATGCGTTAAACAAAGATGGCAGACACTGCTCTAACCAACGGCTTCAAATGGGTAGCGTGATAATAGAAACATAGCGATAATGGGCTCATCACCCTATGTGTCGTCGACACTGCAGGAAAATCAGCAAATTGACCTACTCATGTACCCTATTACATTTCTGACACCACTTCCAATCAGCACTTTAGTCTCTGTAGTTTCCAAGCCAAACGCCTGTTGATGTCAATTTATCTAATCACGATCGGGTTCCAGATTGGTTCAACAACAGGGACAGAGCTGGCGAATCCTGTCTTAGGTATAAGGGGACAAAAATAGTTAGCAGGTTGAGAAATTTTCCTTCTCGTTGAGATGATTGCATTTGCATATCGAATATAAAACTGTACTATTATTGATCATAACTACAAGCTGACATCGGTATGCTTCCGCGCTTGCTTTCGAAGCAGGCCACAATTACGGAATCGGGGAACTTTTATGTTTCAGGAGAAACTTTGCGGTGCATTTCCCGAGTTGAGTGATGTATCTCATGGGTTGGTTTATTTGCCTACAAAGAAGTATAAGTAACTGCTTTGTTAATATACTTATAGCATCTTTCAGTTAAAAGCCAAACCCACAAAGAATTTAAAAACAGTTCTTCAAGTAACCGCGTCTGAAAGCTTCATTACTAGAAACACAGTTTTAATTTGGTCGGTGTTAGGTCAGACCGGACTAAGTGACAGTGCATTGATTTCGAGAAAAACGCGTTTAAAGTTTGAATCGCAGCATCCTTTACATTATAATTGGAAAATAATTTTTACCATAATTCTTGTTCATTGTATCATATTTCAAATCTGGTAAAGGTGGAATGTAGATGAAGAAATTCTTTATCCAGTGCTATCATTAAATCATTTTTTGATGTTTTGCTACTTGGTCCGGTCTGACTTAACACCGACCATTTAGTCATGTGCATGTTGTATGGTAACCGAAAGATTAGGTATAATTAAGTTTGGTTACACACGTGGAAAATCTAACGTGGTTATAATGAAAAATTGCAAAATCGTTGAATTTCGCAAAATCTACCGTTTGCTAAGTTCTTAGACATTTCCATGTACGGAGTACAATCGTTGAGAACAGAAAGAGAAATGTAGTGGCACATACGATCGACAGCAATCTGCTGATTCGGCAATGCATTTATAGCTGCAGACAATAATACAGGTTCTTTTTGCAACCATACGAATTAATATGAACAGCGACGAGTGCCTGAAAAACGTTTGAAATGGAATAAGAAGTCTGTGAAGTTAGATGTCACTGTAGTCTAGAAGTGTCAAGTCAACGGGATATGTGATGAGCAAAGACATTAGGTCACCTAATTAAACCTAATTTGCCAAATTTATTGAGCAATTACAAAACTATTTCTCAGATTGCATTTGACAATTGCCCAATATTTCTTTTCATACAGTAAGATTGCTTAACAGTTATGTGTCCAACAAAAAAAACACCTTTAACAGGCCAACGAGATTACCCGGGTACCCACAAATTGAAATGCTCATAACTATGGCTTCCTTTAACCGATTTGGACACTTTTAGATGTTTTGGATTCAGGAATTAGTCTACTTTTTGAATATGTACAGTAGAACCGGAATAATGAATCTGGGTTTTGGTAATCCGGATTTTCCGGAGTAATGTTCCAGTACTAGGATATGATTTTTAAGTTTTAATAATGTCCTAGCAATATGTTTATCAAAACTCTTCAAATTGTCTCGGAAGTCTGTTTTTTATTGATACGGGACCCTATGGCAATTTGAAAAATGGAATTGGAATGGAATGGCCACTCACGGCCCCACGGGAACCTGCTCCGGAATGTCCGTTCCGGGGTCAAATCACCAAATGGTTCCAAAAACACGAGATACAGCCTACTGATGCAATTCCAAGAATTTTGATACCCATATTGCTAGTATTCCATTGAAGTTCGCAAATTGTACCTCAGCACTGAAACCTGCTTCCGGAAACCCGGATTCCCGAGAACCGATTGAAGTAACCCGATTCATTTTTACCAAGTCCAAAAGTGGATGAGTTCCTGAATCCAAAACGGCCAAATGTATCGAAATCGATTGGATATTACATTAGTTATGGGCATTTTAGTTTTGTGGGTACCCGGGTACCCACGTCGGCCTGTTACGTAGTAAAAAAATTCAGGAGCCCCTCCTCACTCCCACCCTTACTATATCAACAATATTATTAACCCAAAAACTTGACTTAGTGAAGTTCTAAGATGTCACAAAATTTTAGTTTCCAGCTATGGATAAAACATAGGAATTTAATTAATTGAAACTTAAAAAGGTACCCGGGTACCGTATCGGACACACAACGGTTAAATTCTTTCTACTACAAAGATAAAGAGTCAGACGAATAAACTGGCCTCTGAATTTAACCAGTGGAGTGTTCTTTTTTTACCTTCTTCAATATTTGGGTTGCATTGATCTTGGCATAGAAGATATCCACGATTCTCGTAGTCATATTATTGAACAAATAAAAAAATATAAGCGCTTAAAATTTTTCTTTAGAACATAGAAAATCTTTAATTCAACATAAAAGATACATTCTTTTATTTGACATGTTGTACGACTTTACAGTACAGCAATTTTTAAAGGAGCCATTAACTTGTACTAATTGCAGAAATAATGCAAAATTTACTACACTAAACGAGTATTTATAACACCACGCCACTCGGGATCATCAAATCAATATCTATCATTTCATCTTTCTCTACAAACGCGATTTCCTGATAATAAAAATTAATAAACACATAAGCTGACGTCCGCGAAATCTGGTTCCACAATCTTGATGTGCTACACTGTGCGGCGTGCCATTTCAGTTTTGAATGGACCATAACCCTAAAAGAAAGTGACAGCTGAAGTGCAAGCTGAATCACGTGACCAGGAACTAGCTAGACGATCTTCGAGACGAGCGAGTTTTTATGCTTTCGCAAACACTGACTGATTTAATTAGACGTGAACGAATGGCAAATTGGAAAATGTCAAAATAATGTGCGCCATGTTAGCACCATAGTAGTATTTCTTGTTTTTGGCACCGCGATGTTGCACGACTGTTCGAGAGGGATTAGACAGTAACCGATAAGATGTGAAACAACGTTGGGTTGTTAATTCGGCTGGGAATGATAAAAGCGAATTGATGTTTATTTTCTTGATCGAATGGAATCGATAAGACTCGTTTTTTATTGGTACATCTTTGTTCGGACATACATTAAAAACCTCTGAGAAAATGTGCAAATATTAGTATGGATCTGAGAGGGAATATTAAGTCTAATATCGAATGTTCCTTCAACTTTTGTTGATTACGTGCTGTAGTAGAAGCAGTACCGTATTATTCCATGGCCAGTATTTGCACATTAGACTCCAGGCGAGCCGTGATCGATATAATAAACGATCTGCTCCAAAGACTACAAAATTTTTTATGTAGTATTTTTAATTAAATACAACAATTCATCGAAGAGCAATCTGTCACCAAAACCTATGCTCAAGTTCCACCTTGAAGTTCTTATGAATAAACAAACGCTACGACATAATCCAACGCTTGGGAACTTAATTAAATCTGAACAGAAAATTCTACCCTATCCTTCGAGTATCAACCCATAATAAAAACATTCACAGCACTAATGAGATCCAGTAGGCATCTCATACAGCAAAGTATTAGATATCGATCTGTATTCATTCAAGTTTAGTCAGCCTTCATAACACACTTAGTATTTTTATGCTGAAAGGTTAAGCACTTCTCATCTCAATTTTCGCTTCTTTATATGGCACAATCCAAGCCGACTATAAATTTGTCGGTCCTGACAATTCCACTTGTCTCTTGTCTGTCGAGGATGTATACCGCTTCGAGCACCTCACTAGCGCAAGTGGTGCGGTTTTCCGTCATAAAATATGTTTGTCACATTGGCATCTTGCTGCATGTAGAGGCAAAAAGAGGGCTTGAATATTATGATATTTATTCCTTGGCTCTATATAGCGACCAGCAGGTTAATGACATCTTCAATCTGACCTGCACAGTGTAAGATTTGTGTTTCACGTATATAATAGTGTTTAAAACTACAAGTAATTCAGTGCTCGGAAGCCATTACTCGTGAGTGTGCGGCTCGATAATGACCTGTAACTTTCATTTTTACGGTACATATTCGCTGTTCCTTATGTCGTGCCATAATGGTGAACGCAAAAGTTCAGTTTGCTTACCGGTTGAAAATGTCGACGAGTCGACGTTTTTTGAAAATTAGCCTTGCCGTAAAAGTGAAACCAAGGAATACCGAGGAAATGCCGGATGCAAGCATGTACCTACTTTAAGAGGAATTTTACAGGGCATCGAGAAAGCGAGAAACGATCGCTCGGAAGTAAGACAAATAATGATGTACAAATATTTTCATAATTTGTCCGGCATTTGCACGCTATTGGTGCACTTGGTTCATGTGCTTTGCCTTCAATGTTCGCAGACGTATGCAGTTGAGACATCGGGAAGAGATATGTTGTTGTTGAAGCAACGGGGTTCAAATTTTCAATTGATCGCTCTAAACAAAATCAAGGCTCTCTTCTTAGCATTAAGAATTTATTATTTATAACGAAGTTCACTATCTGTGGAGACTCAGTCAATACTAATAAAGGTCTATAAAACTGTAATAAATATGTTCATGCATGTTTTGCTTTCTTAACTTCGAAATTATCTGCCAAATGAAATAATATTTTAGAAAATGTATGTTAAATGGTAAAAATGGTAAATGGTAAAAATAAGACAAAAAATAAAACAACTCCAACAGGTTTCAGAAGCTGAATAGCCTTTGATTCGAGAAACTAAACTGAACAAAAGCTGTTCAGGTAAGTATCCAGTTAAATTATTTGTTGTGAAGGATCTTAATCCTTAAAACACAATGAATAAACTTGTTTTTTTTTCAATTGTATATCTCCAAATCGGTGTGTCAGAATGTGAAAGACATACAGAATGTATCAAACTTCTGAATGTGTATGTGAACATTCCATTCACATTACATTATGCACATAACTTTTTAAACGCCCAGTTCAAAATACTATGGTAATTCATGAATGAGCACCAGTATTTTGCAAATTATATTTTAATATCGTTATAAATTTCATGCGAGTATCATGATCATACAATGCACGAGTTCATACGTTATTTTCTGCAACAATGTATTTTCGTGTATTGTTAATAATTGGGTTCGTTCATTCACGAACTGAAAATATGACGACTTCATGCACGAAACTTTTCGTAATTTTACATATTAAGAGTACGTTGCATGAAAGCTATCGTCGATAATGAATCACTTTTTCGTGAGTAAAACGAAATGTTTCATTCTTTTACTAAATGTTTGTATACTGTACGAACAGTTTAACCGTTAACCGCACGATTTCGTTCATCGAACAAAAGTTTTCGTATTTTTACAATTAAGATCGATGTTTAACATCGTCGATTCTTCAAAACTAAAAATATCGATTTGGCAAAATCGATTTTCTTTCGAAGTAGCTACGACTGTAAGCGTAATGGCAATAGTCTAATAAAAATCTATCCCGGCATTCGAAATGCAAACAGTTTTCAGTGGAGATCTTACGTAACTTTTCTTTTGTCTCTTCTGATGGTGAAGAGTGACTAGTCTGTCTTTACCAGGAGGCATGCTGGTGAACTCGAGTAATTCGTAGTTACGCTTGACCCCCATCAGCAAAGGACAAAAATTAAGCCCTTAAGCTATTAAGCCTGTTCTAATGAACCCTGTCACTTCTAGTTTTCCGATCTGTATACTTCACATCCTTGATCTCACTTCCCTACCCAGTAGTCTCTGGCTAATTGAATGTTTAAATATAAGAAATTGTGGTGGTTTGCTTAAACCCTAAGTTGTGACTCCGTTTTTTGCCTTTCTCATATAAAGAAAGGCTATGCAATCACTGAAAAAATCGACTTTTCAACCGAGGCCCGGAGGGCCGAGTGTCGTACATCATTCGATTCAGTTCGTCGAGTTCGGCAAATGTCTGTGTGTGTATGTATGTTTTTATAGTAAGGTTAAAAAGGCTTCAAAGCCTGGCCTGTAGTGTATTGGCACTGTATTGTGTGTATTTATGTGTGTGTCATTTAAAATCACACAATTTTCTCAGAGATGGCTGAACCGATTTTCACAAACTTAGTTTCATCTGAAAGGTATAACGCTCCCATAAGCTGCTACTGAATTTTTAGTTGATCCGACATCCGGTTTCGGAGTTACGGGTTGAAGCGTGCGGTCACACAGCAAATTCCCACATAAACTGGTACAACCATGATGTCCAAATGACGTAAAACATATTAAAATGGGTTTGACCACATTGGTCACCTATGACAATTAATGATGCCTCCGGGGAACTCGCCAAGTTCCTAAGCTAACATCACAGTTATTACCCAGCGAATTCTCTACCGATTTTTACAAACTTCATTTCAAATGAAAGATACAGTAATGCCATTGACTGCTGCTGAATTTCATTCAGTTCTGACTCTTGGCTCCGGAATTACAGGTTGGTTAGTAAGGTTACACTGGAATTTCCCATATAAATCGGTACAATCGTAACACCGTAGAGGCTAAAAACTGTTGAAATGGTCACCAAATTACTTCGATTCGCACGTCTGGATCACTGATTGCCAATCAAACATTCTTTGGATATATTGTCCACTATCGACGATTCCGGATGTCCCGGATTCCGGGCATATTCCACAATTTAAGTAATGTCGGTTTTTTGTTGATGACTGAACCGATGATCTCAAACAAAGCCTCAAATGAAAGGCAACTTTTATGGTTGAGCATTGTGTCGCCACTCTCGAAAATCTTTCGCAGGGATGCGCTTTTGAAATTTTTTTTGCTTTATCGATCTTTTAATCTGCTGATGAAAAAATCGATTTTTTGAGGTCTTTTTACCTTTTTATCGACAAAGAAAATGAATTCTGTCAGTTGACTGCTTCTATCAAGTATCGGTAACCAGGCAGAATGGAGCAATCTTGGATAACAATACGGTTTGTTGTATCTGTATTAGTAATGTTTTAGTTTTTATAATCATTATAAATCGATGTTGTCAAGCATCGAACCAGAAAAGATCAGAATAAAAAAATGGATTTTTCGAGACCAGGTTCAAGGTAATGACATCCATCCGGTTGTGGTCCAAAAAACTGCTTATTGCAACTCTCATACCCCAATCAATGTTCTTATTGATTCTTCGTAACATAATCGTTCATATTACGAAAAGTGCTCGTCAATATCAAAAAAAACTTTCGTGTATTTCTTAAAAAGTATGCGATAGTCGTTTCGTGGACTTGACGAAAAATTCATAATAAAAATAATAGTGGCTTCATCGCATGTACGAAAAAAGCGCAAAAATTTACGAAAGTTTTCTGCACGAAACCAATTCGTTGCAGATTTACGAATCTATTATCTTAGTGAACAAATTATATTTATTTAGTTGGTATCAGAACAATTTCTTATTTCTTTTCGAAAACAATATTTTATCTTGATTCGACGTTTCGGTTTGATTGATACCTTTTTCAGGAGCTCTGCATGTTTATTGATGTCATATAATTATTGTTCTGATGTCAAATTTGTTGTTCTGGAAAGGGAAGTAGGTAAAGATAAAACCTTATGGTTAAATTGCAGATGCTACTCGCACATTATTGTATTGACTACAAAATTCCACACACACCATGATTTGAAAGTATATTACATCCAAATTTATGTGTTGTAACGATATTCAATTTGCAAGGGACTGGAAGGTGTGAGCTATTTTCAATATTAAGAGCCATAGTACTCAAGGAAGGGCATGGATGTGAAGGAAGAAAGTTTTGAAAATGGGGTAGCTTAGAGTTGGCTGACGACATAACCCTTTGTCTTCTACCGCAGGAGTTAGGATGTTTTGGCATTTTTATCGAATCCGAATCACCTGAGTCTGCCGCAAACATTGGTCACAACACTGAAGTACGATTTTCTTTGGGCCAGAGCAAAGTGTCTGAAGAGCAAAGGTAATTTTTTTCCTTTATTACTGCCTTCTATCAAAATTAGTAACTTTTAGTAGAAATATGGGGTACTTCAGCCAAATACGGTGGTTATTGACTTTCGGTAATTTTGTGTAAAACCGAGTATTCGCGATATAAAACATTTGCTGAATGTGAAAATGGACATTAACATGTCAGAATTTTGTGTTGATAACGTTCAACAAGTTCGTCCAAGCAAAAAGATTCATTTCTTGTAATAACTTCAAACATGTGCTTCTGTGTGACAACGCTAAAAAGAATATCCTCATATATGACGATGGGAGAATCAAGCTCAAGTTACATGACGTGTCATCACTAACTTGCAAATTAGCTATGAACAGATTCATGTCGTATTTCGGAGAAGTGGAAATAAGATATTCCCAAAGGTATTTTTGTGATTAGAATGCGAATGGACCGACTCCTTCCCTGCTACCTGGCCCTACAGTGCAGAAAACAATACGCTAGTGTGTTACTATGTGCTAATTGCCGCAAGGTTCTACTGTATAGATTTGGTTGGCTATTTTCGGGAAATTTAAGACTAAGAGAAACGAAAGCGTTGAGATTGAAAGACAGATAGGTATTCTAGTGCTAATCAGTTATAAACCTAGAATGCAAAACTAGGACTAGGCCGGCTCATATGGACATGATCGAATAAAATGTGAAGAATCCCTTGCCTTCTGTTGGTAGGAGTTGGGCGTTCCGCCCAAGTCTTCCGCTAGGTCGTTGATAGAACAGAACTCGTCATCAGGTGTCGACGGTGAAACATGATGATGAATTATGCTCTATCAACGACCATGTGGCAAACTTGGGTTGAACGTCCAACTCCTACCAGTAGAAGGCAAAGGATTCTTCACATTGCCTTTCGATCATGTCCATATGAGACTGCCTAATCCTAGTCTTTCACTTTCATTGCTTTCGTTTCTCTTAGTCTTAAATCGGCCGAAAATAGCCAACAATATCGATACAACAATACGCTAATACCATTGTATAGAGTAATTCGTGGTAGTTCTGTGAACAAACGGCACATTACGGACAACTCTGCCCAGAAACCGCCGAGGAAAGCTCATATCTACGGAAATAAATTCATACAGACAGTTTGGCACTGTATATAAAATTTCGATTGATGATTGATGACTTGTATTATCTATACAACATGATCCGATCGAACAACAAAACGCGACACAGTGATGAGCAGAAAAGTGCTTATGCAATTAAAATCATGTTTGATTTTTTTAACCGTGTATTATACAGATCCCGAGTCAAATCTTGAACAAATCCGTTTTTACAGAGTTTCGAATTGTTTCCTGTACCGATGTACCAAGCACTTTGTTATAATAATGAATCGAAAGAAAATATGTGGTCTGAATTATTGTCAAAAGACACACCATCGTATTGAGAGAAATTGAAAATGCATCGGAACCCGTTCGTCAAGCTCCGCAGCACCGAAATCACTAAAGCTCGAAACATAATAAAAATGAGTATTGCTTCATGGAGCATGAATATTGAATCGAAAAAGGTAAATTAAGTGCCCAACCTATCCTCCTTGCAGCGCATTTACTTAGGTGCCGGTGAGAAGCGTTCAAATCGCATACGGTTGAATCAATGTTTCAACATAAGGTCGGATCAGCAGCAGTAATCGGGAGTGTTTCGTGTGCCCGGGTGATTTTTTATTTTTAGGTGTTTTTGTCAGAGTCGAATCGAATCGAATGTGCCTTGCGAAACGATGAACGTTCGCGGTCAAAAGTATACGCTTACATTCGAAGATTAATCGGTTCCGATAAAATACGCTAACTTAGATTCTTAAAAGTATAGGTAATAATTTTCTGAAGGGTATGGTATGAATAAAGTTATATCAACGACGTTATATTCTTTTCTCAGGCCTGAATTTTAATCGTCATTTTATGCGAAATGATGTTCTTTGGATTCTTGGTCTGCTGCGTTCACGGGGCTAAGATTACATCATTTCTGTGCCTGGATTTAAAAGCATTTTCCGGGTACTGCTACAGAATACAAATGTTCAAATACAAGATTTTAGTAATGTTTTTTTCGAATTACATATTCTCTGCGCCAACCCAATTTAAAGCTAACGAAAGAAAGTTTGTTTTAATGGATCTGCGCCCTAAGTTTGCTGTTCAATTGATATGGAATTTCGTCGCTGCTGTGCTATCCTATGACAAACGCCATTTTGGGGTAAACTGAGTTAGGTATACCACATTAATTGTCTAAAAAATATCTACAAAGTGGCGTTTTCAGAATTTTGACCTTCTGCTTGATTATTGAGATATAGCGAGAAACGTGCTGAGAAATTTTTATTTTTTTGCTTCAAATGACTGTGTCGGGGGATTGGCTCAAGTTATCCTGATGCATAAGATGTTTTTATATGTAAAACTATCTGAGAAACACAATGGCATAATCATTTTCAAAACAAAAATACACGAGACAATACAATGTGAGAAAAAAAGCAGTTTAAGTTTTAAACTGGAAATATAGCATAATTGGCAACGCTGTAATAAAAAATAACTATTTTTTCTAGATTCCATGAGTCATTTCCTTCAAAATGCATTTCACCGATTGTTTATAGACCAAATGAAGCCAGAGATATGAATAAAAGTTAATAATTGATGCTTTATTTTTATGGAAAATTTTCCATGCACGATTATGACAAGTCTACAAATTTTGTCATCAATACACACCTATGACACGTGTAAGTGCGACTTTGTTTACATTTATAGTAAAAACTCGCATCATAGCCAACCGATCTTCGTAATTTTTGAGAGATTAATACAGAATAGCATCAATTGTCTTCTTTGAATTGTTTATACCATAAATAAGTTTCCAGATATTCAATCTCAAAAGTTAAAAATCGTTTTTCTCGAAATGTTCTAAATGGCGGTTGTCATAAGATAGCACAACAGCGACGATTTGTCATGAGCATGTTACAAGAGTTTTTACATATTTGAACGTTTCAATGCGGTAATTTTGCGGGATACTTTTTGAAATATCCACTGGTTCGAAAGTTATAAATGATATTCACCGAAAAATTTAGCCCCCGATATCTCAAAAGGTGGCAAACGGAAATGGATTTGATGGCTGAAATATATTAAAAAACATACAGATCGTTTTTTATCTTTCCGAATAAATTAAATTTAAGAGAATTAATTTTTGCATATAATCTTACGGCGTTATAGAATATACTCGTTTTATGGAAATTCGTGAAGTCTGGCCCAATTTACATAACATACATTTACAGGCTTTTTATGTTACAGATAGTCTTTTTCCCTTTTTTTGATTAAAGGCTACTTGAGTCAATTTTTAAACTGTTGTAACGGCATTTAATTAGCAAGGGACTGGAATGTGAAGTATATTTTACAATATTAAGAGCTCTTAATGTTGTAAAATATATTTCACCTTCCAGTCCCTTGCTAATTAAATGCCGTTACAATAGTTAAAAATTGACTCAAGCAGTCGTTAATAAAAAATGAAAAAAAGAATGTATCATGATGGGGATCCATCATCGCAGCTTTGTGTCAAAGCGGCCGACACCGTGTAAATCAGCAACACATGTGACCATATGACACATCTACTGAGGCAATCACAATTGAGTTCTTGTCGCCCGATCTCACGAACACTTTTGCAGCTTCCTGGTTGAAAACAATCCCATTTGATTTTGCCGTCTTTGTTTATTATTTTCCACCAGCTAGTGATGTAGTGTTTGTGTCAGTTGACGTGTACGTACATGAGCCGTAGAAAAGTCTATAGTCGATCAAATAAAACACTCCGGCAAGCAATTGGGGAAGGATAAAAAACTAGAAACTCATTCTAGAGTTTCAACGTCCCATGTGCCTAATGTGGAAGTTTTCCGTGACTTAAGTTTTTGTCGGCTTCGATAGCATGATGTACAAAGTTACTCTACGCTCGTCCGGACGTGCCGCATCCTGACTCCTGCGCTAGAAGGCAAAGGGCTAAGTCGCCGGGGCACTTTAAGCTTGCTCACCCTATTCCACGCTTTTCTAAGCTCGATTTTCTCGAAATGTCGTTTTTTCAAAAAATTAGATTTTTCTCACAAATAGGTATGTAACCCCTTAAGGGGTTACAAGGGTCAACAAAATCAATTTTTTGAAATTAAATTTTCTGGAAGTACAATTGGAACAATTCTCTCAAAATTTCATCAGGATTGTCGCTGCACTGACGATTACCTCGATTATCTCGGAATTGTATTTTTTTGATAAGTTCGTTTGCGTTGATCACGATATCCCGGGAAAGAATTCACCGATCATTCTGAAAATTTTACCAGTTGTTACTTATAATATTAGTTAGTGTGCACAAAAACAGTTCGATTTGAACGCTTTCAATTTTCACTTGTCACAGGAAAATTGAATTTTCATGTTAAATTATTAACCGATTTTCAATGGTGCTCGTAGTGGTAAAAGCGGTGAAAAATAAGACAGTGATATCGCAGAGATTCATTAGACCAGAACTGGACTGCTTATCTTATTGCAGCAAGGCGACATTCGGAGTTTTAGGTGGGTTTTGAATTTGCAAGTCCGGGAGTCCGTTGCTTTACCTTTAATACATCACTTTCATATGGGTTATTATTTGTAGTCGGCGAGCACACAGAGGGTTAGGGAGATGTTCCTCAGGCCCGATTAGAGGGGGAGGCAGCCAGGGCAATTGCCCTGGGCCCGGGTCGTATTTGGGGGCCCGCGTTTTTACCCGGAAGATGGGCGAACACGTCCGGTATTCACAGAAGAGCAATAAAAATAGCAATAGTAATTTCTTTGCAATTATTCGCTTTTATTAAATTGCTATATGATGAAAGCGTATAAAAATTAAACCTTTATTTAATAATTGACATTTGTTAAAACAAACGATCTTAAGGGAGTTGTGTACTTTGTGCACAAGTTTAAACGAGTTTTATTGCTTGAATCGACGGAATACACTACAAAATATTGAGAAGCCAATGCAAAGTATTTTCGAAGAAAGCAATAGAGCGCACGGACAAACGCATCCGTCCTCTTCTACGTTCGCTTCTTTGCTGGTGGTGCCGGCTGTTGGCTTGGAGATACTGGGCGTGATTGTTGTTGAATGAATATTTGTTCCTATCAGATCCGTAGATATTCGTTTTCTAGCCGTTTGTGGCTTGGCATAAGATAACGGTGTACTGATTGCGGTAATAGTAGGTGGGATTTTCTTAGCTGCTTTTCCACAAAGTTTTCCGTGGTGCAGTGTTTTTTGTAGAATTCGCACATCGTAATATACCGTGGTTGCATAACCAGTGTTGTCTGACGAAACGTCCCATTTTCGGTTGATCCGCATAAAACGGTTACATATGAAAAAGTTGTTTTTTTTACGAGTGCATTCTCATCACCCGGGAAAATGCTTATGGTTACTTGGGTGATCAAACGCGTATACCAAATTGAGACGAGGTTTTCGACTGCGAATCGAATTCCATTTCTATAGGCACTAAATCGTCAATTTAAACAGTCGGTATGCCAAACAAAAGAAGACAGGAAAGGTGGGTACGTTATCGAAAGGTATTTTTTTCTTTTGCTGTGTCGATAAAGAAGGAAAGTTATTTTTAAAAAAACACAGCTCTGTGTTAACATTGCTGACAGCCATTTTGGTGCTTCTGAACTTGCTCTATTCTGGCACATTCTTTCGTCTTTTCCTATACTAAGTGTGCTTTAATGATCTCTATAGAACTATGAAACCGTAAAGAATATGTTTTGTATGTGAATATGGTACATAGCTAAAGGCATTAAATAATACATCGTGATCTCTTGGGTATATTTCTTACCCCTAACCTTACCACTTCCCCAATCCTTCCATCATCAGGAAAATCATGAAAAGACAATTCATTCGTACCATTTGAGCTAGACGCTACTGATTCCTGTGTACCCGCAAATTCAAAAACCCGTAGCTATGACAATTTTACCCGATTTGGATGCCATGGAATAAGAAGCTGTCGAAATTCACCTGTCTGGCACGATATCTGTGGATGTGGCAATATGAGTCAACCGAAGACTAATAGAAACCACAAACTCACGAGTTTCTCATGGTTGAAGAGGTACTAACTCATACTAAACTAGAGGGCTTAGGTTCAAAAGGGCCCGGCAGTAATATAAGCCTTGGGGCCCGACGCGGCTCTCGACGGCCCTATGCACCCAGATTAGCATAACCCGAGGAGCATAGAAATTTTCGGAAAGGACAGGTGGCGTGGCATTTTTGGTATTTCTGCGTAAGAGCGCTTGGCACATTCGTCGTAGGATACACTTATCAGTTCTTTTGCGGAAATAATCGTCATGTTCTCCCCCGCATGTGCAGTACCCTTTCTTATTGCCACAATAGGTGGCTGTGTAAACCAACTGCAGGTAATGACCCGCGATACAATGATGCGAACAGGTAAACGAACTGTATCCATGAGGGCATAGTTAGACAAAACAAACAGACGGAGGTGCCAAACCCCTTCGCAAGAGGTGGTTTGGCGAGGTCTCCCCCCCGTGGGGAGAGTAGTGGAGCGATGAGTGCTGCATCCGAAAGCACCAGTGACCCCCTAGCAGCGGTAGGCAATATCCCTACCAATGCATCGGAGGGGTCAATAGCTGCGATGCGCAAAGTAGCGAAACAACTCGATTCTATAATCGATTTCGCTAGCGCAAAGCAGAACATAGCCAAGGAGTTGAAGTTGAGCCCCTTGGAGCTCCGGAAAGCTGTTCGTGTCGCAAGACAGGAACAGCAGGCCTATGTTGAGAGGGTGGAATGTCGGGAGAGGCCCGACAGAGAAACCCAGACAGTGGCCTCCAATAGGGAGGAAAGAGAGAAGGTCGATAGAGGTTCACAGACAGTGGCCTTTACCTTCTACGGAGCAGCCACGTCGATCGGAGCGGCGACCGAGTTCCCCTCGAAGGGAAAGGGAAAGGGCAATCGCAAGACGGCATCGAATGCGAAGCGCCCTAGGAAGTCGCCAGGCGAGGGTGCCAAAACCGACACCACTCGGCGTGCAACCGTCAAGGTCAAACGCCGCCTGGGTGAGGTAAGCGAGGGCGAGAGTGACCTCGCTGTGGAGAGCGATGGTACCAGCAACCCGGCACGACCGGGGCAGGGGGGCTCAAACCCCTGGACGCTGGTTACCAAGAAAAAGCCGGCACCGAAACCGGAGGTACCGCGGCCTGCGAGGAAGGCCAAGGACAGAGGCGAAGCCTTGTGGTTAAAAACCGACAAGGACAAATACGCCGATGTCCTTAAATCGATGAAGGCGGCCGAAAGTCTCTCGGCCCTTGGGCAGGATGTGCGTAGCGTAAGACGCACCAACACGGGAGAGATGCTCCTGGTGCTGAAGCGAGGCGCACAATCAAGTGCAGTATATAAGGCCTTGGCCCAAGAGGTCCTTGGTGAGGGCGCCCAAATCAGGTCGCTAGGTGCGGAAACAACTCTCCAGTGCAAGCACTTGGACGAGTTCACGACCGCAAAAGACGTCGTCGCAGCCGTCAAGGAGCAATGCGGCGTTACAATCGAGCGGGCCTCTGTGCGATTGAGGGACGGACCCTCTGGCACCCAAGTAGCCTACCTCAGGCTACTGAATGCGGATGCCAAAAAGGTAACCGAGAAAGGGAAGCTGAAGATCGGCTGGTCGGTATGCCCTATTAGTATACCCCAGCCGCCTTCAGTGGACAGGTGCTATCGGTGCCTAGAATCCGGCCATAAAGCATACGAATGTAAAGGCATAGATAGGAGCAAGCTATGTCGTCGCTGCGGCGAGGAGGGGCATAAAGAGCGGGGGTGCACTAAGGCATATAAGTGCCTTATCTGCACCGCTAAGAAGCAAGCCCATAAACATGCTATGGGCGGACCTTCGTGTCCCTTCGGCGAGTTAAATAAGAAGAAGCCGTGAGAGTCACACAGCTAAATCTTAACCATTGTGCAGCAGCCCAACAGCTGCTGTGGCAGTCGGTCTCGGAGTCGAGGACAGATGTCGCCCTCTTATCAGACCCGTACAGCATCCCTGCCGGCAACGGCAATTGGGTGTCGGACGGGTCTGGAATGGTGGCAATCTGTACAACGGGAAGGTTCCCGGTTCAAGAGGTAATACACCCCTCCGCCGAGGGCGTGGCGATTGCCAAGATCAATGGTGTGTTCTATTGCAGCTGCTACGCCCCACCAAGGTGGCCAATAGAACAGTTCTACCAGATGATCGACAGGCTCTCGTCGGACCTCGTGGGCCGGAAACCGGTAGTAATAGCGGGAGACTTCAACGCTTGGGCAGTGGAGTGGGGCAGCCGCTGTACAAATAGCAGGGGTCAAGCGCTAATGGAAGCGTTTGCGAAACTCGATACTGTGCTAGCTAATGATGGCTCCGCTAGTACATTCCGTAGAAACGGAGTGGAGGCGTGGATTGATTTGACCTTTGCCAGCCCGAGTCTGGCTCCAGGCATGGAATGGAGGGTAGACGAAGGCTACACCCATAGCGATCATTTAGCAATCCGCTTTAAGATCAACTATGGTGTGCAGCATCCGAGGGCGGGAGATCCCTGTCAGGTACGCGGGTGGAAGTCCAATCACTTCGACAGCGAAGCTTTCACCGCGGCCCTGGGACTGGAGGCCAACACCGACAGTCTAAGCGGGGATGCGCTGGTAGCTGTTCTATCACGCGCGTGCGACGCCACTATGCCGAGAAAAACACTGCCAAGAAACGGTAGATGCCCGGTATACTGGTGGAGTGCCGAGATTGCAGCTCTACGGTCAGCCTGTCTCAGAGCTAGACGTAGGATGCAAAGAGCTCGCACCGAGGATGCAAGAGAGAACCGCCGTGAAGTGTTTCGAGCTGCGAAATTAGCCCTTAACAAGGCTATTAAAAGCAGCAAGAGAGCGTGTTTCGACAACCTGTGTGAGAGTGCCAACGCGAATCCGTGGGGTGACGCCTACCGGATTGTGATGGCCAAGACCAAAGGGGGCTCCTCACCCCCAGAACGGTCTCCGGACCGGTTGGCAACGATTATCGAAGTACTCTTCCCGTCTCGAGCCACAAGCCCCTGGCCACCTGCACTACGAGACAGTGCGGGCACGGTCGAAATGGTGGCTCCAGTGACGAACGAAGAACTACTCGCAGTGGCTAAATCCCTAGCAATGAACAAAGCTCCAGGGCCGGATGGAGTTCCGAACAACGCTCTCAAGGCAGCGATCATAGCGAACCCGAACATGTTCAGGCTAGCTATGCAGAGATGCCTTGACGAGTGCCGTTTCCCCGATAGATGGAAAAGGCAGAAACTGGTGCTGTTGCCGAAGCCCGGGAAGCCGCCAGGCGACCCATCGGCGTACAGACCAATCTGTCTGATAGACACGACATGCAAACTGCTTGAGAGGATCATCCTCAACAGGCTCACCCCGTACGCGGAAGGTACGGACGGTCTGTCAAGCAACCAGTTTGGCTTTCGGAAGGGTAAGTCCACAGTGGACGCTCTCAACTCAGTGATAAATACTGCCGAGATAGCGATCCAACGAAAAAGGCGAGGTATTCGATACTGTGCGTTAGTGACACTTGACGTGAAGAACGCATTCAACAGCGCAAGCTGGGATGCCATCGCGCTCTCGTTACACCGGCTTAGCCTACCGGTGGGTCTGTACCGGATCCTGGAAAGTTACTTCCAAAACCGAGTACTGCTATACGAGACCGATGCCGGTCAGAAAAGGGTTCCGATTACCGCCGGAGTCCCGCAGGGCTCGATCCTTGGCCCGGTGCTATGGAACCTCATGTATGACGGGGTTCTGAGACTGAAGTTCCCTCCTGGGGTCAAGATCGTCGGCTTTGCTGACGACGTAACCTTGGAGGTCTACGGGGAGTCAATTCCTGAGGTAGAACTAACCGCAGAACACGCGATTAGCACGGTGGAGGAATGGATGAGCGCGAGAGGCCTGGAGCTCGCTCATCATAAGACGGAGGTAGTTATCGTCAACAACCGCAAGTCGGCACAACATGCAGTTATCCATGTGGGAGAAGTCGCGATCACTTCACAGCGAAGTCTGAAGTCTCTCGGAGTCATTATAGACGACAAGCTGACCTTCGGCAGCCATGTCGACTATACGTGCAAGAGAGCGTCGACTGCTGTTGCGGCACTATCGAGAATGATGTCCAACAGCTCAAAGGTGTGCGCCAGTAGACGTAGGTTACTGGCAGGCGTTGCCGTATCTATCCTCAGGTACGGCGGCCCGTCATGGTCAAGAGCACTGAGGGTAACCAGTTACCTACAGAAACTGGAGAGCACCTACCGCGTGATGTGCCTCAGAGTGATATCTGCCTACCGCACGGTATCACACGATGCATCCTGCGTGATAGCGAGCATGATGCCAGTCGGGCTGGTCATTCGGGAAGATGAGGAGTGCTTTGAGCTACGTGGAAATAGGGGAGCCCGCGAGCGCACCAGGGTGACCTCGGTCGCCAGATGGCAGCGTGAGTGGGACAACTCCTCGAAAGGTAGGTGGACCCACCGGCTGATACCTAGCATATCGAGCTGGGTGGGAAGACCCCATGGGGAAGTTCACTTCCACCTGACACAATTCCTGTCAGGCCATGGCTGTTTCCGTCAGTACCTCCACAGGTTCGGGCACGCGGAGGTCCCAATCTGCCCGGACTGCCCAGGTGTAGATGAAACTGCCGAACACATACTGTTCGTATGTCATCGGTTCGACGTCGAAAGAAGAGCAATGCTTGACGTCTGTGGCTGGGACACAACCCCGGATACCCTTATTCAGCGGATGTGTCAAACGGTGGAGAAGTGGAACGCAGTCTCGGCTGCTACCATCCAGTTTGCCAGTAGGCTACAGGTAATCTGGCGAACCGAGCAACAGACGGCGGGCACGGCTAACTAGTGATTGGTTAGCTGGAGCGAAAAAGGCCAAGCGCAAAATAAGAGAGTGAATGGTCTGTTCATGCCGAGGTAGGTTGGCGCAGCGAATGGCAACCGCGTAAGGGGTAAACCCAGCCACCCCGAAGCAAGACAGAAGAGTGAGTGTATAGGCGTATAGGTGGACTGCCTCATGCCAAGACGGGAGGGTCGTAGCGTAGTATGTTGGAACTAAGCTATCGATGCCTCATGGCGTGGCAGAGGAGTGAAAGGGTGAGCATCCAAGTCAGTCTCACATTGCATGTTAAGGGTGAGCATAAAAGTCAGCCTCACAGGTTGGTAGAGGCTAGCACAAAAGTCAGCCTAGCAAGGAATGAAAAAGGTGAGCACAAAAGTCAGCTCCGCATGGTATGTCAGAAGTGGGGCCTAAGAAAAATGTCCCACATGGGATGCCAGAGGGAGTGACAAAGGTACAATAGAGTGGCACGATTGAGAGTGAATCAGGTGATAGGGTGAGCACCCAAGTCAGCCTCACATGGATGGGTAGGGCGAGCACAAAAGTAAGCCTAGCAAGGAATGAGTAAGGTGAGCACACAAGTCAGCCTCGCATGGAACGTAAAAGGTGAGCACAAAAGTCAGCCTCATGTGGGAGTGTTTGAGAGTGAATCAAAGTGTGATTGAGAGAGCACCCAAGTAAGCCTCATACAGGATGTATGATCGCGTGAGTGAGAGTGAATGAGTACATTTAGTACAGCCATCCCCCCAGAAGTAATACCGAGAGGTAGTTCCTGGGAGGAATGATGGCGGAGCCCAATGGAGTTTAGTCGGTATTAATGGCTGGTCACCATTCGAGTCCGACACGCCCCCAGTGCACCCCGTGTGGTAGATTGGTCTCTACCGTTAGCACGTGTACTGGGCTAGGACATAAAGGTCTTCTCCATTGTAATAAAAAAAAGGGCATAGTTAGGAAGGGAAACCCCTGCGAAGATCACCCGAAACGAGACTGCGAGAGAAAGTAGGTTTTTGCTGAACGCAATTGCTTGCAGTCCAAAATCTAGACCTGTTAAAAGGAGGGGTCCTTAAAGTAGCCAACCCCGTCAATAGGTCTTTGCACGTCAGAACAGGCTCGGTGACTACCCCATAAATCTCCACTGCTTTTGCAGGTACATATACGTGAGATTTATTTATTTCGTCTTCGGCATAAACCATACAGATAACTCTTAATACAATTGTGGCAAGCCATCTGGTTTGCCTGTTCGGGGGCAACTTTAGATTTGTTTTCTAGCGTTCTTGCTATTCGGTCCATAGTATTTAGTCAAGTCCAGTGAGATGTCCAGTATATTCACCAACTACGATTAGTCCGAAAGTAAATCACTCAAGATTCAATAGTTTTGGAACAGGATCGCCATCCATAATCATATTTAAAGTTAATAGAGGGAGTCCTCGCTTCCGTCATTTCGGGTTATCAACCCGTGGTGCAACCAGTATAGGTAGTGCAATAAGAGATAACTGATTAAATAATTTTAGCAACTTTTTTACGTTTTAGCATTCATCGTGGTATCGGAAGTTTCTATGTGCTCACATTCAACATCCTGTAACTCCGGAACTGAAAGTCGGATCATGATGCAATTTAATAGCATTTTGTGGGGATGGAACACCTTTCATTTGAGACTAAAGACTACACTGGTAAAATCAGTGTAACTACCCGATCAGAATGAAATAACAAGATTATAACAGAACACAATATCTGTAACATATTGTGTTATAAATTAGGTCTCGTTAGTAGTTAAAATAACAGAAATTTATAAAAGTAACAATGCGTGATATAGTTTTGAAATATTTCTGTTATGTGTTTCTGATCGGGTATCTTCGAGAAAACGATGTGACTGTTATTCTGAATTTGGATACTTCCGACTGAGCTTACAGAACCGTCGATGGTGGCTTAGATGGAACCAAAATTCCGAGCAGTTGTGCTCACATTTTAGAAAGAAAATTCATTCATTGTAGTATACTGTTGAAACTGAGATATACTGCATTATCATACTCATCACCTTGTACTTCCGGAACTTAAAGTATGTGATAATCCGTTCAACCATCTTTGACAAAATGAAGTGACATTGTTGATCGCATACACACAGACGGACATACACACATACAAACATACCGAAATACAAACATAGACAGTCATTTGCCGTAATTGACGAACTGAATCGATTGGTATATGACATTCGTGACACGACCCTCAGGACCCCGGTTAAAGAATCAATTTTCAGAGCAAATAAATGAACTTTCTATTGAGGTTTTTAACATTTTTTCCAAGTGAACTCTCTTGAGTGAATAAAAATGGTAAGTATCATGCATCACAATGCTGTATTTTTCATGCTTTTACATATTACCTAATATTGGTTTGAGCCTAGTGGTGCCGGAATTGTGGGTACGCAGGAACCAAACATTTGTGTGGGCTGCTGCTGGTTTATTTGAACTACATAATGGCTTAAAATGCCATCTCAAGCGATTTACGTTGTTGAATATGGTTAGCACTCAACGATTCTTAATGGTCATTATGTTTTAAGAACATTTATTAAAGCAATGAAACCTTATATGGGGCCTCCACATTGTAATGGCAAGGGGCAGTGGAAAAACTGCTGAACTTTATAGTTATGGTACTATGTCTGAAGTATTCTATTAATCGTATCTCCAAATCTAGGTTTACAGGAATTGAAATTGTGGTATAATATTTAAATCCAATATTTTTTGGTCGCATATTTGAATTCTACCAATTTGGTATTTTATTTATGTCAAACAGTACCCTTCATATAAAAAATGCTGCAAACATGGAACTGGAATACAAAAGCTACCATATGTTGACAGTTGATAGTTTCACATGCCTGACTGATTCATAAAAATTAAAAAGCACGTCGCCACGGAATGAAGTGTTCGAGACAACGATGTAAAGCATAACCTGGTACGGGAATGGAATTCTGATTAGACAGTAAGCTAGGTTTGTTTAATGAATAAAAATACTTGATAAGTAAGTCAGTTAGCGTAGAAGCTCTTAAATTAAAAATGTTCAGTAGCGGACCCAAAACAGCTTTTGTTTCATACCCAATATAGTGCATGGATATGGAAACAGAGCGAAGTAGAGAAACACTATTTACATGCATCCGTCAGAAGTTGAATATCGTGATAACATTTGCTAAATTATTTGCCCGATATGAAGCGTAGTTTAGCAGGATTGCTTTTGCAATTGTTCAGCTTAAGTGGGTTTATACTTATTAAATACAACGGCTGGTGGTCCGAAATTCAATGGTGGGAAACTAGTTATCGTGAATTGTTAGAGTACATGCTCGAACGTCTGCCAACGGCTCTACTACCAACATATATCAGCAAGACAAACATCAACAACAGGTTGATTACCTGGTTAGATCGTGCACGAAGTGCAACGAGAACGAGTAAACGGCAGTTTCGCAAGCCAGTATTCCACCTTGTTCGAGAAAACAAGACAGAGGCCCGTCCAAGAAGCCTCAGGTAAGGCGGACTTTCGCAACCAATAATATCATATAAAACGTGATCAAAATTAATCTCCTGCTAATTGAAATCTAATTCTCATTACGTGCTCATGTTAAATGTCGGCTGTCCTGGTGTGATTTGAACCCAATCCCCATTGTAGCCCGTGACTGGCGCTGAGTTCGATTAAGCGCATTGAACGAAAATCCGTTGAGCCCTGGGATACCATGCCACTGTCGATCGCTTTGGCGCTCCTTCCAGAAAATAGGGCTTCCGAATAGCGGACCTTTTATGACAGCAGCTCACGTGCTACTTATAATTTATGACTGCATTTGCATTAGAGCTAATCGCACTCACGCTGAGCTGTGCGGTAGTTTGAATTCTATTTGAAAAGTTCATGTGCAGGAGAGTTCTGATATGTATTAAATTATTACCAAGATTCGCTGTCAGATCATGCAGTAAAAATGTCGATTTGAAGCATAGCACCATCCGACGGGTTTATAGTATTCATCATGTTCATAATTCGCTAGTTCAGTAATTGTGTGCTGCGTAGTACTCTCGTACTAAATTTCGGATGGGTCTAGGCGAGCATGTGCTCAAACTTATGTTGCAAAATTATATAACAATCGAATTCGGTGAATGTAAAGCATGAATAACGAGGCGCTCAAAAAACTAACCGGTTTGATACCGAAGCTTATCCACAGATTATACTTCTAAACCCGATCGCATAAAGTACCCCAAAATGGAAGCGATTACATCTTTTGATGGCCCTTTTAATGGTTCCCAAACCAGCGCCGTAAGCGGTGAGAAATGATTATTTTATTTCATTCACAACTACACAATGGGGTATTCAAGTTCGTGTACGCGGTTAGTAAACAGCAAGTTGAACAATTGAGAAAGTGGAAAGCAAAAAACAGCAGTTGAACGTTATTATTATTGATTGTTTTCCAATACCACAGGGCATTCAATGAGTGTAAGGTTGGGTGGCTGGCGGTTTGGGATTTAAAAAATATGAAAGGGACAGGTCGAAGGGCGCCCTTTTACCACTAAACGATACTGATACGCAGTCTGGCTTCATTACGTTGCTCAACTACCCTTACTAGCAGTACAGTCTCTGGCCATATTCTTATACTTAGGAATGGAATGGAATCTTCACTTTATTGTTGTAGTTGTATTGCAATACTTCTAAACAGAACTCTCATTTTCCTATAATCAGTATGAAATAGACCATCTTCAGATGTAGATGGTATTAGGGTAGCTCTTATTATTAGGCTATTCCAAATATTAATCTCTGAATGTGGGAGGATAGAATATTGCAGTCTTTAGCAATATTGTAGAGGAAAATATACCAAGCAACTTTGCCGTAGATTTCATAGTTTTATCTACAAAGGGTTTTATTTTATAGCTATTTTAATTGAGCAATTCAGGGTATTCCTAACCAAAACTCTTTTTTGCACTAACTTTTTTATTTTTTATTTCTCGTCAACGGTGAGATAATTTTTTCATAAAAAAATTGCGGATAGCATTTTTAAAACCGAAGTTATGAGCAATATTGATTAAAAATAAACCCTTTTAAAACCTGTATATCTGAAATTGAGGTAAACGAAATTAATTTCTTCTTCTTACATTTTAAAGAGAATACTTTCTGTCATGTTTAGAAAAAAATTACAAGAGTTATATTTCTAAAAATTTGTATGTCAGGTAATTATAAGTATATCTTCTGAAGATGCTAACTTTGTAGGCGCTACACGGTTCGAAATATTTTTGGAAACACTATCTGTAATTTAAAACATGCTCTATCTCGAGACGTACAGGACCTACAAAGTTTATGTCCTCAGAAGTTATTTTTAAAATGGTAGAAGCTACAGGTTTCTCTAAGACACCGTTTTTCTAGCTTTGTTAAAAAGTAGGTAACAGCGCCGCCCCAAAAACTGAATTCCGAACTAGTATGATGCTACCAAAAAAGCGCTAAGAGCCACACAGCAACTTGTGCTTTCGTCGCACCTCTCTCCTGCTCTATTTCGGAGCCTCCCTTGGTTCATGGAATGGCTCGACCTTTGAGCTTTGATTTAACTCACGATTTTTCTCTTGCTTCTTGTCTCCATCTATTACGTCGCCGTTTAGCTATCGTTCCCTTGAGTCGTTTAGGTGCTGATTTTTTTAACCATCTAGCACCTGTTTCCATGGGTCATTCAGCTCCCGGCCTTATCGATAGTTCCCCAACGGAGGAATTTCTACCGACAGGTGCTGATTTTTTTAACTATCTAGCACCTGTTTCCATGGGTCATTCAGCTCCCGGCCTTATCACGATATACTTGGATCCTCGACTGTGAACTCACCCTACTCCGACTGATAGTTACCCAACGGAGGTATTTCTCTCGACACCGACACCCGCTTCCTGGAGCCATTTAGCTCCCAGCTTTATCGAGATCAACTCGGATATTATCCTACTTCGAATGAGAGTTCCGCGGTAACGGAATTTCAGTCGGGTAGTCCACGGCGGTGAATCTACCCTACCGTGAATTCCCCGGTGGTCGATTGCTCCTGATTTTCGTTTTTGTGTGTGTATGTGTGAGTACGTATGTATGTATGTGACCAACAAATACGCATCGGTTACTCGGAGAAGGCTGAACAGATTTTATCTCAAATGAAAGGTACGACGTATCCATAGGTTCCTATTGAATTTAATTTAATTCCGACTTCCGGTTCCGGAGTTACGGGTTGAAGAGTGAGATTCACATATAATATCTGCATGTTTTTTTTCCATACCTTTATTTGACACGGCATTTGCAAAAGCTTTTTACGCCAGTTTCTTTTTTTACATAGCACGTTACAAAAATCCTTAAGACTAATTTTAACTATACTAGTAATTTGTCTAAAACTAACACTGAAATCACTTTATTGTTTGCTTTTTTCCTTACATTGTTGTATTTCATAATGATCTAGTATTTTCGGGTGTATTTATTAATATCTGCATGTTATCTAAAAGATGCAAAATTTCATAAAATGTGTTCTAAATTGATTGGATTTATAGTTTCAGCTCACTGGTGTCCAATCAAACTCACATTGATCACTTTCGGCGAAACCGGAAGCTTCGGGAAAGTAGCTATGTTCCTGAATTGAACATTTATCAGTTTCTCCGAAATTTCTTACTCTATTTCAAACAATTTAGTCTCAAATGAAAGCCAGAATATTCCCATTGACTGTTATTAAATTTAATTGGAATCTGAGTTCTGATTCCGGTGTTACGGGTTGAAGTATGTGGTCTCATGCATAATCACTATATCTAAATGATGCAAAACTAATTGAAATGAGTTCTCAATTGCTTGAAATTGTTGGTTCTGATCGCTAATTGTAAACCAAAGTCTTATTGACCTTATTGAGAGCCGTTGAGGATTCCGGAAGATCCGAGGAAATGACGAAGTCCCCAAATTAGATTCATACTTGTTTTTTCATATATTGCTGACTCGATTCTTACAATCTTTGTCTTAAATAAAGGGTATAGTATTCACATAGACAAATACCGCATTTAATTTGAAGCATTGGTTGCGGAGTCATGAGTAAAAAAATCGATCACCAATATTTTCCCAGATAAACCTTTTTGTCTTTCTCCTATAGAAAGGTCATGCAATCACTCTGAATTCGACTTTCCAAAAGAGGATTGGAAGGCCAAAATTCTTATTCCATTCGACTCACTTTGTCGATTTCGGCAGATGTATGTGTGTGTGCGTATGTGTGTATGTATGTGACCAACAACCTCAAATCGCTTACTCGTAGATAACCGAACCGATCTTCTCAAACTTAGTCTTAAGTAAAAGGCACAGGTTACTATTGAACTTAATTTGGATCCTGTGGTGAATAAAATCTTCCATTTTTCAAAATTTTCCGCGAAACTCAAAAAAACGTCTGTTCGCGAATAAATTATTTTCCGAAAGAAAGAAAATATTTCCAAGGCCTACTTTTACCAGTGACCCGTTTTTCCGTTCTTCCCGTTACTTTTCCACTCTCATTTTCACTCGCATTCTCATTTCATACGTACTCTCTCATTGAAACACTCACAACCATGGCAACATTCATAGCAAGAAAAGTACCGTTTACGAATTGGCCTCTCAGAACTCTCACATCGCTTGTCAAGACAAATCCCTATATAAACTGGTGCCAGCAAGATATCTAGATGAAGCATTTTTTTTATTTCGATTATAGAGGTTTTAACCTTAAGGTCGCCTCTTCGGGTTAGAAAAATCTCTAATGAGAAATTTCTAACCTTATGTGCCGGGTCGGGACTCGAACCCAGATGCGCTGCGTACCAGGCAATCGATTTACCAACTACGCTACGCCCACCCCTGATGCAAAACTTAATAAAATGGGTGTTAAAGTACTTTGATTTACAGGACCGTTGTCTATTTGATCTTATTGGACACCTAGGACTGTCTTGATGCCAATGTTCAGAGTCGATTTCACCCCTATTTCTCAAAAAAATTTTGACCAATTTCCACCATCTTCCAAATTTGAAATGATTGATGGAGTGCTTCAATTGGGTACTATTCAATGTCATCCCGATCTGACTTTCATTTCTGGAGTTACAGGTTGGTTACAGAAATTTACCATATAGGTGTACATTCATAATACTTGCTTTTTTCGTTGCGGGTTACGCCCCCACATATTGCACAACCATCCCCTCAACTCACTCCCCCACTCCCTGGCCATCAAACCACTGAGAACTGACATACAAGTAAAGTTTTCAACTTGTGTAAGAAATAAAACTGTCGCTTTGAAATGACCACAGCAAGTAGCAACTTGCCACTGGCTGGCGCTTCGATCGGCCAACAATCGCTATACGGGACTTGTATGCAAACTTGGATACAATGGTGACTCACGCATGCGAACCTGTATGCGATGGCGATTTTCGACGTATTTTCATTTAAATGTTTACACAGGTTTTTCGGGAAAGTTTGTTCTAGCTTGTATGTCTGTTCTCTGTGATCAAACTCCCCTCAGATCCCTCTCCATCACACTACCGTCAGATTACTACCCCATCCCAGTTTATACAGACCCATAATTCGCTCATTCCCATCGCCTCCACCCACCAAAAACCAAAATAAGCTGGGGTGGTGGCTGTGGTTTATGGGGTTTTCATCCCCCTCACACACTCACCCCCGCATGAAGAAATAGGTTAGAGAGCAGACACCATTAAAATTAGTTGATTAATTTTATTAAGTATGATATAGCGTCGTAGAGAAACTGCAAGAACCTTATTAATCTCTGATCTTCTGTGAGGACGCATCGATTCTCCAGATTTACTAGAGCGAGTCAACATCCAAGCAAGGTCCAGAACGTTACGCGGAAACGTTCTTCTGAGAGTGCCGTTTCGACGAACTATTCACACAGCTAATACCGCCATCACGGAACTACAGTGCCTCTTCAATCGTGTGTCGCACCTGTTCGACTTTCATTTGTCTCGGATATCATTAAAATATCAATTCCTGTTTTTTAGATGTAATTAGTTTAAGTTTCCATCATTGGGGCCGAGTGCGGCCTGTTGATGTGTGCGATAAATAAATAAATAAATAAATGAATAAAATATATTTTTTGGTTACAATTGTTTTAGCGTCGACACGTAGCTCATCAAGTTCGTGGAGTTCGTCGCTATTGTATATAGGTGTACTAAAAATGTAATAGACAATTCCACCATTATATTGAACATAACCATGGAATGGAGAAATGAGAAAGGCAAAATTCCACCATTAGGTGGATTAAAACAGGTTTTTCATTTTCCGACCATTCGACCATTTTCATTTACCGTTTTTATCTTGATGTATGTGAGCGGCACTCACCTTCAGAAACGGGGGGCGAAGCGTTACCGTACTACGCAATCCAACTAAAATCTGTATGATATCGATTTCATCGTTATTCACGAATCAATAACTACTTTCCTTAACACATTTCCATAAGGTACAACGTGGGGTTACCCTCTTTTGGACGCCAGCCAGAGCTGGCTTTTTAATTTTTTTATTCGAGCCGAATTTCAAAAATACTTCGAATTGTAATCATTAACTTATGATTTTTGTGACCATAGCTACTTATACTACTAATAGAAAAATCTATTTTTATTAAATTTCTCCAATTACAATAGAACTGTTAAAAATGCAAAATAGCCAATTTCGAAAAAAATGTGGCATTAGAAACATTTACTCTTTACTCTAAGTAAACACAACAACTTTGGAAAAGAAAGAATGGTGTTGACGAAATATTTGGCCAAATCTCATAAGCTATGCGATTCCGTAGTAAGTAAGCTCTTGATAGAGCGCGTATCGCAAATAATTCAGTCGAAGTATCCAGATTTATTATATAAATACTAGACCGGCAACAATTTTGAATTTTTTCGGAACACTGTTAAATCAAACGATAATAGGCTTCATGTACCATTTGTCAAATATGAGCTTTTTTCGAAAATTCTAGTTTACTCACAAGAATTTTCAAGTTTGTGTGTGAAAATATATAAAAAATAGGCAATAGAAACAATAAATTCAGTACAAAATGCCAGTATCATCTTGTGCATCCCAAAATCTGCAGTTGAAGTCATGAACAAAGAACTGCTTTGAAATAAAGTTATCCGCGATTTAGTAAAGTTCTTCCTCCTTCGCTACTTTTGACAGGCAAATTATTTCATTAGTTTATTGTTCAATAATGCAGAATTAATTAGCTTCGGACCCGTATTGTGCCTACCAAATAACCTCGAGAAACGTCCTGTCGAGCCGAGATGATGTGGCTAATTTAAATATCGACGAGGCGTTCATTCATAAGCGTAAAACCCGACAAGACCGTTAACTCACTCATTGACTAGCTTAATTCTCCCTTTTTCCCAAGTCACCTTTTTTCGCTGCCGGCCGGAAAGCGACACCAGAGATCATGCAGCCAGGTAAAATACTTCATTTGAACCCACTTGATCGTATACCGCATCGTAAAATTTCAACCTACGCAAATTTGCTTTTATTTCATGTCTACCTTATGTACAGCCTATCTGCGTTTCATTGACAAATATACTGCGGTACACTTGGAGTTCGTTTCCTTCAAGTGTGCCCACTTGCATCCACATGGTATACATTCATTCATTCATAAAATCTTTCGAGTACACAACCTTTGCATTTTATTCATTAAAAATTTGTCGATCGCTATCGTCATCTTGGGCCGAGCATGATTATTTACCTATTTTAGTATTAGAGTTTAATGATAAGTTTTACAGCTCGCTGCATTGGCTGCGTGAAAGGGGACCAGTTTCTGCAGGAATTACATCATCTAATAGCAACTCCGTTGCCGGTGGGTAATCTGCAGTGTGCAAAACTACCGTTGCTGGCCATACGCTGAATGAAAATTTGCGCGGGCAAATGCATTTGGTCTATGCTGCATGCCTATATAGAGCGCAACTGCATGCGAAAACCTACAACGGGGATTTAGGTCAAACGTTGCGGGTAATACTTTTGAAGCGATAATTTATAACCACCTGCTCTTTAGGAAAACACTTCGTGATGGTAATATCTAATGATAACATTTTCTCGCTCTCTTAAAAACTGGGCAATCAATTATAAACGTTCAGTACAACCGCATCTTCGAAGTCCAACACATGCAACATGTCATAGAACTAGTTTGCACAATTTCGCAATCCACCGTGTAAAACTTGTTAGCCGCTTTCGTGGTATTACTGCACAATTTAGTTCACATCCACCGTAAACCTGTGGTCAGACGAGCCCCGACTGCAGTTTTCATTCAGTTCGACCAACCGGATCAAATTTCAAACATTCTAGACGGGTGCTCTCAAGCAAATCGACCTACTGCACCTTCTGGGTTTATCTGCAGTTCTTTGTGCCAGTTGCCGTTTAGTGTGGTTCCACTGTCATATACAGGACATCGTTACAAACGACCAGACACGATAGGTCTTTGCTAGGGAATCAGCAAACTAAGCCTATGCCACACCCGGCAAGAAGGCTCCCCGAAGTGTGTTTGCTAGCTAGAGAGTTTCACGGTTGCACAAGTTCGCTCGGCCTGTTTCAGGTTACTGGTAGCATATTTCATTCACAAATCTTGATCGATGTGGACTGTAATAATCAGGTCAATGATATTGGCTTTCCGTCTCACATTAGATATGGTGGTGAGATTTTTAGCTCTCCGAAGATATTTGACACCTTACATTCTTCGTAGCATAATATCCTTGACCTTCATTTACTTTGAACTTTTCCCATAATCGGACTTAAAAAATATAGCGGAATTTTAGAATTCAAATGGATTAAACAAATCTAAAAAAGTTGAAAATACTTGCAGTGTGCTAAACGAGTTCATTATAGAAATTTTATTCAATTGGAATATATTTTGACAAGTATCTTATCATACTAGTCCCACAATTGTGGATCAACCACAAAAATTATGAAAGCCAATTAGAAAGCCAATAATAAGACAACCTTTCGCCCTTTCCAAAGATGGCCACTTTCCGAGGCTTCCTCAGTTGACCCTTAACTCAATGCAAAAGTTTTTTAAAGAAACTTCGTTTATTTTTTCAGTACGTGTGTGAGAATAAGAGAGGTTATATTCTCAAAATAATATTGAATATTTCACACGAAGTAGTGTAGTCCTACGTCCACAGTTCGTGCAACCCCACAGGGCTGGCCCTTGTAGTTTTTTTATATTGGCCTAAAAATCTTACAAGAGGATTTTCGGGGTTACTAATTCTGATTCTGACGTCGAAAATGTAAAATTCAAAATGGTGGATCCAATGTGGCGACTGTGCTTGGCTAAATTTCATGTTCTTTTTATATTGGCATTAAAACGTCTTACAAGCTGGTTTTGGAGGTCGCTGATTCTGATTCTGACGTCGAAAATGTAAAATTCAAATTGCGGATCCAATATGGCGACTGTGCTTGGTTAAATTGCATGTTTTTTATATTGACCTAAAACGTCTTACAAGCTGGTTTTGGAGGTCGCTGATTCTGATTCTGACGTCGAATATGCAAAATTCAAAAAGGGCCATATTTTTTTATATTGACCTATAACGTCTTCGTTTTTTTGGATGTCGCTAATCACGATGGTGACGTTATAACTAAAAATTTCATGATAGCGGATCCAATATGGCGACTTTATAAGACAAAATTTCATGTTACAGTAAAGACCCGATTTTATCAGCCCCAGATTTTATCTACCCCCGATTTTATCAGCTTTTTGACCCGATTTTATCAGTCTCATATGAAAATTGAGTTTTGGTAGTTTGAAGGGCTCTAGCAGACGAACCAAGTTGAATGCAAGTAAATCCTTTCTTGAGCATATTTCTCTTATCTTAGAGATCCGAAATCTGCAAAAAAAAATTTGTAATTTTTTTTTCAATTTTGCGCTCAGACCCCCTTAATGAAAATTGTCAATGTCCCTGTTTAATCAGCCTAAAATTCACCAAGAGGCTGGTAAAAACGGATCTTCACTGTTTTTGGGGTCATTGTTCAGACGTCAGTACTGCAAAATTAAAAATGGCGGATCTAATATAGTAACTACATTTGGTGTCATTTCGTTTGCCAACTTCGTAAAAAATGGTTGCCATTTTGAATTTTACAATTCTCACATCAGAATCGTAATCAATGACCCCAAAAACTCTCGTAAATCGAGTTTTATGTTCATTGTAAGAAAAAATTTCGTAAAAAACGACTGCCATTGTGTAGCCGTCATTCTGAATTCTGTTATCAGAATCGTAATCTGCGACTTTTATAGACCAACATAATAACTCTATTTTTGCATATCTTGATTGATCTGACCTACGAAAAATTCTGCAAAAAATCTATTATTTGATGCTATGTTTTAATTACCGCAAGGCTCTACTGTATCGATTTTATTGGCTATTTTCGACAAATTTAAGACTAAGATATACGAAAGCAATGAAATTGAAAGACGGATAGGTATTTTAGAGTGAATCAGTTATAAACTTAGAACGGAAAACTAGGACTGACGGCGTTGACGGTAAAACATGATGAGGAGTTATGTTCTATCAATGACCAACCATGCTGTAGACTTGGGCGAAACGGCCAACTCCTACTTAGCAGAAGGCAAAGGATTCTTCACATTCATGTCCCTATGAGCTTGCCTAGTTCTAGTTTTCCGTTCTTAGTTTATAACTGATTCGCTCTAGAATACCTAGCCATCTTTCAATTTCATTGCTTTTGTTTCTCTTAGTCTTAAATTTGCCGAAAATAGCCAACAAAATCGATAAAATATTACGATACGAATTATTAATTTTTAACTGGTTTTTATATTCTGTGATTTTGTTGGCTATTTTCCGCAAATTTAAAACTAAGAGAAACGAAAGTAATGAAATTGAAAATCAGTTATAAAATTTTGAACGGAAATATATACGGTTTTTATATTGCACAGTGGTCCAGAATGTAAATTTAGCAGGAATTTTAACTTTTCGTTAAAACTAAATAACATAGTTTACAATATGTTTAGGAAAGATGTTGTACTTTGCAAAGCTCTTCTTTTCGTTTAAACAGATGCTAGGGTGGTTCTGATTCAAACAAGATTTAAAATTGGACTTTTTAACGGTTCGAAATAGAGCTAGACTACCTTCGATGAAGTTGCAGAACAAAACATTTTAGACAAATTTGCTGAAGACACAGGCAGCTCTATCTTCTATATTTTCCATTGCACGAGAAATTCAAATTTAAGCTATAGGGCGTTCCTTAAATACGGTTTAATTATTATAACTTTTTTAGTTTTTATTGTACACCAAATTATCTTTTGGGCAACTTGAAGATTATTCCAAGCCGCATCATTTGCTTTAAAACATCAATGACTAAACTTTTTTTCGTTTTAAAGTGAAGATAACTTTTACATAAATAATATAACTTTTTTAAATAGCATTATCCCCGGCCTTTAAAATTAAATACCTTTGCCGTTATATGAAATAACGTGCTTTGTGGTATAGATCACAAAAAAATTGCAGATGCGATATTTTTTTATTTCTTGTAATATTTACTCAAAAACATATTTGATTTTTAGTTAAAGGTATAAATAACTTATAAAAATAGAGCCATTTTACTTTCTAAAGATACATAAATTAAAGTATTTTACTTCCCAACGAAATAAGCTAGAGATTAAGTATATTGAAACAAACTGTTCTCCTTCAAAATATCTAAAAGTATTCCTATAGTCATCTTAATGAAAAATCAAAACCGCAAAGGTTATATAAATAAAAACATTTTTTAAAGAAGCACCCTAATTATTTGAGTATATTTTAAGTAAAATGAAAAGTACAACAGCTCCAGTGTCTTCGACAAAGTTTTTTGAAATGTAATTTTCTTGAATTTGTTAGAAGACTGCGACACTCTATCTCGAACCATTAAAAAGTTAATTTTCACTACTTAAAATAACAGAAAAGTCTTGCAAAGTGCAAAATTTTAGAATGAAAACGAAACTCTATCTGTTATATTTCCTCCGTGAAAGTAAATTAAGCACACAACCAAATTTTTAATATAACTTTTTCAGTTTTCATTTTCTTCCAACATTTTTCTTTAGATGTTTGTTTTCCAGAGTTCTTGAATACGAATATTTTCTTCTAATGCATCAAAAATCTACCTTCTATTATTCAGAAGACATACGCACTTATATCAAAAATCGATTTCTTGAAATCAAAATTGCAAAATTTAAAAAAATATCGTGTTAAATTTTTGCTCAATTATAACTCGAATCATGTGTAGTTGAAAAAGAATGATCTTGAATCTTGATTGATCTTGAAAGAATGTTTGCCACAATGAGTGATATTGCCATTCTAAAGAACCCTATTTTCGGCGAAAAAGTGTTAATAACTTTTCAACGATATGTGCCATGAATCAAATTATTCTTCTTAAGACAGTCTGAAAGTTATCTAAAGACTATTTTAGTTTTGAATCAATACAACAAGTTTTTGGAATAAAACAGAAAATAAGATACATTAAGAAACACCCTAACCTCTGACTTTAAATTTGTTGTAAAATAAAAAGTATGAAAGATAGAGCTTGCATTCCTTCAGGAAACTTTTCTATAATTTGTCGTTCAACAATGGTTATCGAGATTTGTCGTTCTACAACGTTTTGATCTTGGTGAAATTAGAACCACCCTAACTGTTGTTTTAACAAAAAGAACGGGCACATAAACTGCGAAAACTTTTCCAAAACTAGATAGATAGGGATGACATTTTTCTTGTTTCTAATAATTAAAACGAATTTTAACTCTGTAGTGTGAACGTAGTATAAGGCTAAGTTGTTTAGTTTTAGTAATATCTAAAAGTTCCCGCGAAATTTGCATTTTGCACCACTGTGTATTGGAGTTTCATCTCTGACGACTTTTTTGGATGAGAAATTCTTAAGTGATTCTTACACCCAAAACGCGAACCGTATGAATTACATGCGAATAAGCATGATTCTAATGAGAATTTTGCATTGTAACTGGTATAATGCATAGAAAGCGATATTGGTCCGGGACAAAAATGCATCAAATGGCGATTACATCACAGAAACTAACACAAACACACAGTTGGGAATGTATTAGTGAATTTAACGATATCGGAGTATTAGTATTAAAATGACTCCGACTAATACACATGTAAAGGACATCTCCGCTCGGTTACATGTGCGCTCTGAAAATACTAATACACGCTCAGGGATCTGTTTGCATTTCGCTTTTCTACTGATCACATGCTGCATATTGGAGAGAACAGTTTATAGCATCATCAAATTGGTGGGGTGCGGGTGATGATTATGTGTTGATATTATATTGAGCTTTCGGCGTTCTCTCAACCCTAAATTTACCAGCGATATGCGAGTTCTAGCCACTAGATAGGTTGTGGTAGATAGGTAAATGTGAATAATGATTAATGATTATTTAAGCGCACTATACGCAGGAGAAAGTTATATGGGAACATTGGGCTAACAAGTTAATCCAACATTTATCTGATAGAAGCCGTCCGCCAATCATTTCTAGCATTCCTCATATCAACAGTACTTTCAGGTGATATTATATCAGTATTTCGCAGCAAAAATATCTAAGTTTAAAGTATCATAAACTATAAAGGCAGTGATGACATGGTTTTGCACTTTTTAGCAGCAGTGGCAGTTACTCATTTCAGTTTGTATTATTTCCCGAACATGCGAATCCAGCGCACATCATCGCCCTGGTCAACGATCATCGCAAATCAATCTGAGCACAAATCATTTTCTTCCACTCTTCTCTGAAACGTAGAATGAGAGAGCGATGATTTTACTGCAAAAATCGTTCGCTATAGGAAAATAACAACGCGTATATCACACACTCTCGTGAACGTAAACTGTTGACGCGTTTAGTGTGGTTGGAATTGAGCTGTTCGCAGACAAAAAACGTAGCTGTGTATGAAGACAGAAGTTCTTACAAACACCACAGAGGTATTCATGTATAGAATACACAACCTTTTTGGCAGACTCAGCAAGCAAAACCAACTAATACTTTTACATGCGGGCAGATAATATGGTAGCGTGTTTCATCATTTATATCATCATGGATCAAGCTGTGTTGGTATAATGCCGTAGCTATGCTTGGTCTACAATGCGAAGAAGGCATGATTCTAATTCGGAATATGTACGAAAGGATGTAATGCCTTTTTTGCATTGGGAAATTGTTTTGGGTGTATGCTGAAGAATTTCAGTTCGGTTTTTATGCTTGAAGTTTATATCCGGTTTATACATTCTATTGAAGCTTGTTCTGTCATTACTACTTTATTTTCCATCACTTATTTGATACATGTGAATTGAAAGTTGTTGGTTAAGAAACAATTAATACTTATTCCTCTTTTTTACAGTTAAAGTTTTCATTTCCAATATTGCATACCTGAAAAGAAAGAAAAAAATGTTAAAATCGTCATTTATTGTGAAAGGATACTTAAGCACTGCTCAAAGGCAAGCTTATAAACATAATATCGAAGCGTTTTATCAATTGAATATTTACTAGATAGCTGCAATCATACACCGGACAATCTACAAACAAATACATGTCCATACCTTTTAGCGGTCCTTCTAGCTTTATTATTTGCCTTGAAGAAAATCGTTTTACGAGCTGGAATATTGCTTGCTATATTATTATCCACAAAATCTGCTTGTAGCTGTTGCTAGAGCACCAACAGCGTAAACACTCTGGCTATGGGTGAACACCAACCAAATATATTGCGCCCCAATCCGCATGTCATCGGTGAATGGAATGTTTATTTTTCTTCCGATTAAATCAAATAATTGTTGAAAATAAAATCTAGAGGACAGGTCGCTCCTATAAAATTCTCAAGTGTGAGACCGCCGAGACCTTGCAGACATTATTGTTGGCTGCCCGTCGATTGAGACTTTGTAACCCGCACTACTGCTGACCAGTATCGTCCCCAAGCGGTTTGGTGGCATTTGTCGAATACGGTGAAAGTAAACAAAGTTTTGATGTGTTTGGGTAGCGATAAGTTCAATTTCAGTAGGGACTGTATTTGTATATTGGTTCAAAGCTGCACATAAAAAAGTTTCGGCCGAGTTCAGGGTAACCAGACAAATTATCATAGCTGCTGAGTGGTTTAATACAGATTTTTGTTTGTTCTGCTCAAATACGTATACAGGCCGCATGTTGTCCAATTCTGTGTGGTTGGAGTTATGTCTAGTTCTGGTCATGTAGAAATCAACGATTTGGAACATACAACAAATTTTAAGTCAAACGCCTGCCTGCGATAGGGTCGTAAAGTTAAATTTCTTGATTCTCAATTTTCTGTATTTTTGTATTTTTAATACAAGTATGTATGTTTATATATGACCCGTAATTCACAAACTCTGAGTATTTTTTTATTTTGATTCAGATCAAATCATGTCGTTTCTTGGAAGTTGAACATTTTGGCTAAAAGTATTACCAATGTCCTATTTTCTAGAAACGATAATCGTGAAGAAAACTTTACACACAACTATTTGTTGACTTCCGTTTATTACGTGTGACACTGACCGATCTGCGATGCAATTAACTACCAACATACACGTGATCTGATATGTATGCATTTTCAAACATTCAAATTTGGCGTTAGCTATATACATAGTCGTTCACGGCGATGAAACTCAAAAAGTCTCGAAGACAACCCGGTCGCGTATTCATGTTTATGTAGAGTTGTTTCTTTTCTATAGTGGGCCTTTCAACAAACAAGTACAATATTAACATTTCATACCCAAACAACTACAAACAACTTAGATCCCAGAGATCATCCGTTCGGTTATGAACTCAGGCAACCCGCTTCAATTACGGTTGATTGGCTGTGTTTTATTATATTTTATTTGATAAGTAATATGAAGAGGAAACCCAGCTGGGCAACACGGATGTACTTACGGCTGTCTGTTCGGATTAGACGCGAACATCTTCGACCCTCCACTGCAGTGACACACTCATTTGACGTATGCATGGGTTCGGGTTTTCAAAGTGGATGAACTTTCCATTTCGCAGTCTACACTGGCTCCGCCAACGTAACATGCAATTGCTATTTACTGGTGCCCAGGAACTGCCTACGCCAATGCAAATTCGCATTTCGCGCCAGCAGACTTATGATTGAAGAACTCGAACTGTAGATAGAGTTGTCCAACGCAAACAGCAAGAGAGTACAGCAGCATGAGCATCTCTGATTCCACGCAACCGTCAAAGCTTTCCGCTGCCTACGGTACTTGTTTCGGTGCTTAAATGCATTTTAAAATAATCAGCTACAAGTTGTCTTGCCTCTGCATTAGATCATGATGATAGTGCTGAACGCTGATGATGATGATAGCGGTCTGCAAAACGTAGTGAAATGCAGACCAATTGATGCCCAGCATTTGCCCGGTCGCGTAAGATTTTGCCTCTAATAAATCGCTGCAATATAGCGTCATACGGGTTATGCAGCCCCTCTATAGGCAAATAGGATTACACCAGACATTTAGATCCAACGCAAGTAGTGCCGTGTCTACCGATTATCGCCTCGTCTTTCCCTAACATAGTAACGACTTGCCTGAACAGATTTCTTCATGATGCTAAATAACCAAGATATGAATGGAGATAGTGTCCATTGAATTGAAAATTTGCATATAAATTTTCCTTTAATTAACTGGTTGACACCCTCGAGAGTGGACCAAAAGGTGTTGCTGCAGCACCGGTGCAGTTTCTATCATCGCACAGATCGGTTTCCCGTTTAACGCCCACATATTTCTCTCTCTCGGAAAAGGTCAGTGCTCCAGACGCCACCACCGCAGAGTGCACAGGTAGCAGTGGTACCATTTTCCGCAAAAGACGTGTGTCGGATTTCTAACACCCTTTAATATGTTGCTGAAAAGTGCGTCTATTTTTGATGGTGCAGCACCCAGCGATAATTTATTTAAATTCAATGTTAATGCTCAGCCAGGTGTATTCATAGTCCGCATTTCGAAAAGCTTGTTTTTATGGTGCAGCGACTCGTCGGGCGACAGGAAATGGGACGTTTTCAAAAGCCAAAGATGAAATTTACGATCGGCTTAAATAAGCGCAGCCAATGTGTCTGAGTTGAGTTCTCTTGATTGAGATTGGGTATTTAGATGGTATGATTTGAATTCGACCAAGATATTAATTATAAACTACCGTTACGGATCTCGATATTCGAGGTTTTACATTCGATTGAATAGCTCACGTCTTAATTTGGAGACTAATGGAATGCGTAATCTTGCCAATGCTAATTGCGGTTTTCAATGCTAGTCTGTACATTTATACAAGCAATAGTGTTCATAGGTTTCTGTGGTCGGTAATAGTCAATAATATACAAATGTATGCACTTTTGCTACACTTGAAATTACATGCATGTGCCATAAATAGAACAATACCAAAATTGAAGCTTTTAAAATGTGTACAAATAAAAACTTTAAACCAGTTATAATAGGTTTCAAATTATTTCAATTACCCTGATTTAGTGGTGCTTTCTGCACTATTTTCATGAATACTATTCCGTACAGAAAGGAGCCATAGGGGGCAATCCATAAATGATGCAGCATTATATGGGGGAGAGGGGAGTTTTGTGTTTTGTGATGATGTGTGACGACAGGGGGGTAGGGGGTCATGTCTTGCTACGTTGATTTTTTAAAGGGGAATAGGGGTTGACCTGATGTCACGACAGTCTTACCCGTTTCATCAAAAAAACATCGTCTTTCTCTTTTATTTTTTTTACGGGGTCAAGGGGGAGGAAGGTTACCGTCCAGCTAAGTAATTACCGGGGGTATTTACAGGTTTGTGACGAAATGCTACGATGGGGGAGGGGGGTGTTAAAAATCACTCAAAAAATGCTACGTCGTTTATGGACGTAGTAGTAATAAGATCGTAAAACTGGGTTAAATCAGGAAGTCGAAATTCCTCAATGGGTTTGTAATAGCAAGTCTTTACTTCCTTATAATTTTTTTAATATTTCAAGAGAAGGCAACATAACCACCTGCTGCCCAACCCCGTCGTTTTGCGGGGATTAAGGAGAATCGTTGTAAAATATACAATACATACACGATTTTATGTTGTCATTCCCACTAAAGCCCCCTCACAACATTTTCACTTATCATACAAATACATTGTTTGTTTGATGAAATCATCATGTAAAATGATCTTTGGGTTGAAAGTTGGGAATTTGATGGGAATGAGAAGAAATGTTATTTTTCGCGTCGTAGTACAATTCAATTTGAAAATTATCACACTCAAAAAGCTTTAAAAAGATATTGGTAAATGACTTTACAGTAGTATGTTATCGTAGTATTGCAATTTGCTAAATTACTGATTTCAAACTACACTTATGAGCTAAAGAACTTTCGCTGCCAAATGGTGATGTTGGGCATCCGGGCGAAAAAATGGCGCTTTCAAAGTACTCATCACTTTAAAATTAAGGTGTTTATTTGGCTCTAGTTTTCGCAATTTTCAAATCACCAGCAAATTTTGGTTACGTTCATTGAAACAACATACTTAGGAATAATATGATGAGCCACATTGTGCAATCTATATTGCTGCTAATCAATACCGACGCCAGCCACGTCCGAATGCAGGTCTTCTGGGGATGACCGTTTTCAAGGAATCTCGAAAAAATAAGTAATTTTCGTTTCTTACAGTGTTGCCAATATGTGATATTTCCAGTTTAAAAATAAAACTATTTTTCGAAATACAGGATCATTTTACATGATGATTTCATCAAACAAACAATGTATTTGTATGATAAGTGAAAATGTTGTGAGGGGGCTTTAGTGGGAATGACAACATAAAATCGTGTATGTATTGTATATTTTACAACGATTCTCCTTAATCCCCGCAAAACGACGGAGTTGGGCAGCAGGTGGTTATGTTGCCTTCTCTTGAAATATTAAAAAAAATTATAAGGAAGTAAAGACTTGCTATTACAAACCCATTGAGGAATTTCGACTTCCTGATTTAACCCAGTTTTACGATCTTATTACTACTACGTCCATAAACGACGTAGCATTTTTTGAGTGATTTTTAACACCCCCCTCCCCCATCGTAGCATTTCGTCACAAACCTCTAAATACCCCCCTGGTAGCTTGACGTAGCTTGACGGTAACTCTGCCCCCCCTTGTCACCGTATTTTTTTTAAATTCTATTCTATTCCCCTTTAAAAAAGCTACGTAGCATGACATGACCTCCTAGCCCCCTGTCGTCACACATCATCACAAAATATAAAGCTCCCCCCTCCCCCATATAATGCTACGTCATTTATGGATGATCCCTATTGTTATTTTGAAAATTATGAAAGTCATACATTACATTACAATTACTACACTACACATTATAAATTATTGCACAGAAAAAACATCTAAAACTTGAATTTAAGTTGAGTCAGTTCTAAGATACAGTGGTTTGAAGCAAAAAACTCACAATTTCCCATCTCGTTTCTCGCTATATCTCAGTAATCAAGCAGAATGTCAAAATTCCAAAAATTCCACTTTGTGGAGATTTTTCAGACAAGTTATGTGGCATATCCAACTCAATTTAACCCAAAATGGCGTTTGTAATAAGTAAGATAGCAAGACAGCGACGAATATTTGATCATTGATTTGCTACAAACGTTCCTAGCGGTAAATTGATAATAGTCATGATAATATGCATTCTATTATCAATATTATAATAGTCATGATAATATGCATCCTATTATCAAGGTCCAGACAAATTGCATAGGTCAGATTGATTGAAAACCTGGACACATGTGGTCGGTGTTAAGTCAGACGGGACTAAGTGACAATGTATTGATTTCGAGAAAAAAACGAGTTTAAAGTTTGAATCGCAGTATCCTTTACATTATAATTGGAAATTAATTATCGCCATAATTCTTGCTTATTGTTACATATTTCAAATTTGGCAAAAGTCGAATATAGCAGGAGAATTTTTTTGCGTTTAGCGACTTAGTCCGGTCTGACTAAACATCGACCTTGTATCAATTGTTCTGCGAAATTGAAATCTGTAATAACACGAGGGTGACATGGAGTCATTCCATCGTAGCCAACATCAATACCTTGTATAAGTAAACAAACAGAAACCCCAAGGTAAACGTTGTCAGGCTAATCAAATCAGGGCAGCTAAAATCAAGTACAAGCTACGTGAAGTACGACTTTAATTTTACTATTCAATGTATTTACCGAATTTGGTACTATATGTATCTTAATTGCCGCAAAGTTCTATTTTCAGTTCAGTTTTATTGGCTATTTTCCACCAATATAAGACTAAGAGAAACGAAAGCTATAAAGTTGAAACACACGGATAGGTATTCTAGAGCGAATCAGTTTAAACTTAGGACGGAAAACTAGAACTAGGCAGGCCAATATGCACATGATCGTTGCTAAAACATGATGATGAGTTTGCTCTCACGCCGACAATCGATTTTTTAAATTCGGAATTGCAACGGAAACCAACGGGAATTCTGAATCATAGCCCGGATAGGATTGGCTATGATATTTTTTTTGTTAATTTTCTCGCTTTAAGAATTAAGATGAATTTTGGAAGTATCATAAAATGAATTAAGGCACTTTGAGATGAAATCAGGGACAGGATAATCACAACAGAAAAAAATTTAAACGAGTTTAGTACTGAAGCTTTATTGTTTGAGCCTATTAGGTCGGTGGTCTATAAGAAATAAGCAAAGTTTACTTAACACTTTCATTATTTGGAAAGTATGTAAATAATCTCACTTTTTCCGCTAACGCGCTGCTAATGAGATGAATAAGAGACCGTCTGCCCTAACAGTAGATTGTCTTCCATACTCTTGTTACTCACACTCCAGCTGAATAGGGTAAATCATCTAAACGTTAACCAAATAGTTTAGCAATATTGTCCATGATATGACCAAAATAGTATAAAGTGTATTCAAAAGTGCCTAATTTGTCATTTCCGAAATCCCACACTTTCTGTGTGCCATGCCAGATTTGGTACGCTGTCACTAAGAGGTTGTGGTGCTGAAATGGTACGTACTAGAATAGCGTCGGTGTTGATTGTATGTGGTGAAGGTTATATTTATTAACTGATTTGGCACCTACCAAAACACATAAACGGATGTGTGATAATCGTGGAACTGTGAACTAAACACTTGTTGTTTTTACTGCAATTGCTGTGCACACTTATATTTATTCGATATTAGATTAGGACAGTATATTACCAACCTATAAAATTGGTCAATAATTTAATTGATTGATTGTCTTAATTTATTTGCATGATAATTATACGACAAGTAAGGCTGCGCATTTATTTTGCGTCTAAAAAAATCAATGCACGAAATACTTTTTGATTGTTGCGTCGAATTTAAGTAAGAGTCCCTTGCACAAGTTAACCAGCAAATAGAATTAAACAAACAATACAGAGATGCGATAATTTTGTTGGGTACAATCCTAAAACAATGAAAATACTTTTTTCCTACCCACCAGCTTTGTCATATAACGCCGCAACTTGTACGGACATCGAACATGTCGCAATCTTCCATGTATCCAATTATTTGCGTCATTTGCTCTTTTTATTAATCGTTTAATTAGAAACTCTAATGAGCCATTTTTCATTTCATTGCCACCTTGCTGTTTTGCTTCGCTTGTGCTTTCTTTATGTTGGTTTGTGTGGCCAACAGCGAAGAAGCAAAGCTTCGAGTCTACCAGCGGTGGTTATGCTACTTCGTAGGACCTCCGTTGGAGAGAAGTATTCCGAGCGTCTCGTATTGATTGGTGGTGCACTTGCATATTGCCATCGTGGCGCTGAACCGTAGATTTATGCATGCTTCTTACTGGTTTTACCAGTAACATTTAGATTTTATGGCACAGCGGCTAAGACAAGTTGTACTTCAATCTTTTTTTAGGGGAAAGGAAAAAGTAAACCACAATTACCCGACTTAAGCCGGATTGACTTGACGGTATAAATCGTTCAAGCTCTGTTTCACGCTGATTTACTTGCATCGAGTTTACCTCCGACTCGACATGGTAGAAAAATAAGGAGACATGAATATCACGACTTGTGACCTTTATCATTTTTATTGAAGATTTGCTGAAATGATGTGAAAAATGTGCAAGTTCGCTCACCATAAGAGATCTCATTTTGTGATAAATCGGTAAAACGGTTCATGATGTGAAGAACGATTAAATATAATAAAGCAAATGAGTTCGGTTGAAATGTCAATGCATTTTATTCAAATAGTTAGTAGTACGTATGGCCGAGTAACCTTTTTTCAATCAAGAACTAACGCCCTACTTTGTTAAAAATGAAATTATGAAAAAAAGAAAACTTATAGAAACATTAATATTGCTTGTAAAATGACTTGTTTCATTTACTACGATTCACAGAAACTAAAGTGGAAATGTAAAAACATAAAAGAATTTATGTATCTCGTAAGGTCAGACGGTTTACGCTATACACTGAACAATGTACACCTATGTGTTGTTTGAAATTCGCAGACGCGAAAAAAATAGTAAACGGAAGTAAATGCCTGCTTACTTACGGGATATAATATTTCAACAGTAGGAGTATAAATAACAAACATTCCGGATTAGTCATGCAAACCAGTCTCGCGTTTGTTTAGTGCACCACAAAGTCGAACAAATTACCGGCTCAACAGGTTGAAACCAAGTCAAAACTCTCATTAGGATTATTGTGGATATGCTGTACCAATGTTAACGACACCGTGCAAACAGATACCTGCAGTGGATTTTCACTGCCAGGGCTGATTCAGCTTTACTTTTTCCTCTTTCTGTGGTGCGGAAGTAGTGCTGGGATTTGTTTTTATTAGTCGCTAAACTTGTATTCATATGATTTTTTTTGTACCCCCAAAACCACGGAGTTGATGTATTTTTAATTTTAATTTGGAAAGAAAAAATGCGACATGTTTGTCGGGTGTTGGTAAAATGAGCATGTGGTGGTGTGTATGCAACGCGCAGCGTTGATTTTCATTTTTCTAATAATGCTGATATCCCAGCGGAACATGAACTTAAAGTTATTCTTTTGCGTAAAAACTTCTGGGATCTGTTGAAGAACAGTGAAGATATAACAACTTGAAGTGAGCGTTTCGACGTATTTTGAGGCTTGGTACTTGAAGTGTTACGTCTGTTCACGTCAGCCGTGCAATCGAATAATTTTGTCATCATGCCTACTTCTTGCGGTGAAATATCTGCAATTGGTTCAAAACCAATGATGTTAGACGTGTTAGATGTTAGATTGATGTCTTCAAATTGAAATCAAAACTCCACCTCAAAAGATCTTATATTCTACATGCTGAATTCAACATCAGCGACATACGGGTGCACGACAATAGGCATAAATACGTTACGCATAAGTACATTAGGCATAATTAAGCTGACCAACTCTAACGAAAAAATCCGTACACCATGCGGACTATGCGGCTGATCGTGGTGAACTTCGTTGTAGAAAAATATACGGAATTTTTCGTCAGAGTTTGTCAGCTCAGGTATGATATACGTTAGGAATAATAGGCGATTGGCATAATATTCGTTAGGCATAACGGATGACTGGCATAATGTACGTTAGCCATAATGGACGATTGGCATAATTTCCAAAAGTATAAAAGTAATCAAAAGGATTTTTAACTGTGGAGATTTCAACCTCGTTTTTTGGGTTAGTAAAAAATTTACGCTTTGCTGTATACAATTGGTATACATGTGTAAAAGTAAATGTGTAAAAATACCTAATTCGATATACCGGTTTAATGATACGATCATCCCGTGAAAAAAAAACCGTTCAAAAAAATCCGTGCTATTTCGAGCAAACGTGCAAAAAAATCCGTGTAATTTCGAAACAACCATGCAAAAAAATCAGTGTTATTTCGAGAAACCGCGCAAAAATTTTTTTTTTTTGAATAGGCATTTAGTAACGGATGCTAAGAATAAATATCATTGGATATTTGCAATGCAAATGGGGATTGTCTGCCAATGTGTCAAAATCGCGTATTTTTCGATTTTGGGAAAGGAGTTTTTAATCAAAATTCAAGTTATGGTGGTTGAAAATCAATAGTGTTGGGAGATGGTTTTCATAGGATTGTGTGCCTTTTAGATATCATCAAACAATATTCCAGTTCGGATATCACATCGCATCGGCAATAGAGCAATGGGTATACGGCCAAGTTTCACCACCCCCCCCCCCCCCTTTAGGGTGCTCTTGCACAAAGTATATTAATTTTGCTTGTTCAGTATGATAAGCTAGAAACTGATAGCAGAGATTTTAATAAGCAGGGAAAATACGTTTTGTTTGATCTGAGTAAACTGATGTTTCTTTTTATCAACCCATTAGTGATCTCTGATTAAATGGGGCTTTCAAAGAGTTAGAGACAGGCCCAAGTATATATTTTACTGAGATGGGGTTGATGGGACGAGTTGGTGCTGGACCTGTGGCCTTCGTCTGGCATGATTCATTCTCGTTGGTACGGATGTGTTCATGACTGGTTTATGAATGAGTTGTCCTACTTACAAGTGAATTGATCACTTCGCTTAGGTGGAGATATATGTGACTCCTGCTAGCTGTCGAGCTTGGGTATGTTAGTAGGTTCCAGGAAGGAGTGAAGGACTGGCACCTGCGAGAATGTTGGTTGTTTCACTTGACCAATTACTTTGGTTCTTGGAAACAACAAATCGCTTCCTCATATCGGTGTGATATGTTTGAATTGAATGGTCAGTGGTTGAAATGCACATTCGATTCGAGTAGATTGAGTCGTTTGGAGGATTAGTGGTCTTCGAGAGCAGATGCAAATAACTCTCAAGTATCTAATAAACAGATATTGATTCATCATAACAACTACCAATATCGACTAGAACGGATATTTTCAAATTCTGTTATAAGATCTAGAAGAATTATAGCGAATTGTAGTGAATAAAGTATTCGCAGGTAAGGGCCAATACTGCTGGCATCTTTTATCACATTTATTAATAGTCGATTTATCCGCTTCAGACGTAGGAGACGAAAAAGAAGAATATGAACAAGACAAAAGGCGGTTCCAATTCTTGTTTAGTATAGAGACAGACGACTCAAACGTGCTGGCAGACACACATGCACAAAATATTGTCTTCCTCCTGAAGATCGGTGTTTAATTGACAGACAGTCGCCACTTCGTCCGATTTTGCAAAGTTCGTCTCGCGGGACGGACTGATATCCACCAAGGCATATGCTGCAGTCGCTAAAACAACTGAGTTCGCTAAGTGTAAAATAGCGATTTTTTCAACTTTTCTGAAAAGAATTTCTAATCAAAATGCAGCTTTAAAAATTTTAAATGCAATATTGAAAAATGGTAAATGTTGTCACTTTCAGGAAAGAGTATTTAATTAAGTAAAAGCCAAACAATAGGCGGTTGAAGATTGGCAGGTTCTGTAAATTCAAATGCACAAGGCAGTCTTTGTATCAAAATGATTTTCTTTACTTTTCATGAAAGTACTTTTAATGAGAACATAACCATTTACATGAAAAAATCTCAAAAAATAAATCGCACAATATTTCTTATAAAACTGTATATGACAGCATACTGATCGAAAGGTCTAGTTTTATTTTTCCAAAAATTGTTACAAAACCGAAATTCGGCTGAAAATAACAACGTAACTAATTTTGTTGTGCCGTAGGTCCCAAAAAAGTTTTTTTGCTTCAAAATTTTGCGCATCCAAAATTATTTTGTATCGCATTTGCTATACTAGTTCATTTTAAAAGCTCAAAACACCGTGTAATCTACAAAAAGTTAACAACCTCTAAATTGTTGAAATATTTTACCATTTTGACTATTGATTTTCAGCGGACAATAACTTCTTTTAACGATTTCAAGGTTTCTTGAAATAACACGGATTTTTTTTTTGGCACGGTTTCTCGAAATAGCACGGATTTTTTTTACATGGTTTTTCGAAATAGCACGGATTCACCCTACCCATTTGAAGCCGTTGGATAAAGCAGCGTCTGCCACCTTTGTTCAACACATTGGGTCAAATGCTGACAATTGCAGTTTTCGTTGCCCTCAAAAACGAGCATTTCAGCATTTTCATGGAACTTGTGTTATTATATTTGTTCGTAACAACGCAGCAAAGGTAATGATACTAATTTATACGCATTCCATAGATTATATGCCGAGTAATTAATGAAATAGTGAGGTACCCTGCTTAATATGATCAAAATAGGCACTTTACCTTATGTGAGAACTAATCTAAGTTAATGTGCGTTATTCATGCCTTAGTACAAATGAGATTGATTTGTTTTGTTTATTAGTTTTATTTGGAGCAGGGAAAGCCCCGTGGAGCTAGGTTTCATTCAAACACTCTCCAACAAGCATAAAACTTCCATTGTACCAAACGTCCATTATACCTAACGTCTATTATGTCTAATGTCTTTAGGCCTGACGTCCATTATGCCTAACGTAAGTATGCCAAACGTTCGTATGCCTAACGTACTTATGTCTAACGGGGTACACCCGTGACAGACATGAATGCTGATTTTGGTTTTTATCATATTTATATTATTTCCGAGTTTTTTTTAACAAAAGAAATGGTTTAAATATCCTTTGAATATTTGACAAGTCAAGTTTCTGTGACGTTCGTTCAGAATTTAAAAAAAACTTTAATAGTGCGTCAGTCAAGCTCAATGAGGTATATATAGCTGTGGCAGAACAACCGGTTTGCTAGTGTTGGCAACCAAAAATATGTAAACAATCCAGAAGCACAACGGGTCGACGTCATAGCTTACACATGATTCAACGGTAGCGGAACGTTCGGTATGACGAAAGCAAGTCGATTTATTCTGTGATCACTCACACCACTCATGTAAGGTTCATCTTACGAATACCAAAGTGCCACCTTCGCCATACCTGCATATACCACATTGAGTCAAGCTAACAATTTTTCAGTTGTACACTGAGTTTGGTTGTTTCCGTGGACTGCCCTAGTCACGTGAACATATTGTGAGTATTTTTCGGCTGATCTGTTCACTACCATTAGCCATTTATTTAAAGTCTTAAACCCCACCATGGGATGAAACATGCTAATAATGATGTAAAAATCCTTAGGATCCGATAATCTTTTGCTATGTTAGGGTTGGGTTTTGTGCTTATAAGTGAATAGATTATGAATCTATTTCGAGCGATTAAACGCAACCTTCTAGAACACTTTATGAACTTCAAGCGGCTCCACCATTACACATGTTTGGAAATGTTTGAAAAGGAGATCTAAAATGCTATCTTGCTACGTAACGGATATCGGGTAAAGTATAAACATTCATTTTTGAAAATAAATTTAGTATTTACGACAATAACTATGCACTGTTGTAAGCACAAAAATGTTGGGGTGAAAATTCAGGTGTGTAGGTTCGATTTTCCTATTAGTTCAGCCGATCGAACGAGAACACAAGCAAATATGACGCAAATTGTCGGAAATTGACTATCCGTCGGGATTGATTAGTTAACGGTATATTACCAAATGCTCCGTCAAAACTAACAGGTTCTGAATCCAGCATTCCACCTATGGCTATCGCCAAGGCTTCAAGGCTAGGTGTATGTAGTTTCCTTTTTTGTCAACAAAAGCTGATATTTTGGTTAATCAAATAAAATATATATTCATCAAGTAAGAAAACAAAATTTAATTATTATTTTGCCTTTTATTTTTGGAATACAAATACATTACTCAATTAGCAAACTCTTTAGCTGTTACAGCTGGTTAGGAATAAAACCATTAAAGCAATTGATTGAAACAGTATTTTGTTTTTTAATTCATACAAATTTTAAAACGAACAACAACATTCGTTGTTTATTTGATGATCTGTCAAATGGTTCGACACTTTCGGAAAATTGGCGGTATTAACGCGTCTTATATGTATATCTATAAATTAAATTCATCGCATTATTTGATAAAATTCTAAGATGTAACCAAAATGCTACCCTTTTATGTAATGTGTTTCATTTTGCACGATCTATCTAAATCAAAAAGAATAAAAATGAAAATTGAAAACATCACAATTAGCCCTGGGCTCCCTCACATGATAATCTGAAAGTGTGCTGGGTCTACGTATACCACAAATAGTTTTCAAAATAAATTTATTCACGCAATGATTCCGATCTTCCTGCATTCGAAACGAGTTGCGCCGAAAATAAATATACTTAATAATATAACTCACAATTGTGATTATGAAAGCTTACACATTTCCGGGATGTATCTACTATGATTTTCTGCTTCACTTTCATCATATCGGATTCCCTTCCGCGTTGAACATCTCGGAACGATTTGCGCGGATCGTGACCGGTCAGTAATTTTTATTTGAAATCGAATTACCATGGATGACCATAAAGTGCAATGATTGCAGTGGTGTTATTTAGGCTTCAATTGAGCCGATTAAATAATCGATATATGCCAACAACAACGATACTACCAAAGAAGTTCCGCATTGTTTGTATAAAAATCTGGTATTAATTGCAGTATTGATTAAGCTAAACAACCTTTTAGGAACTTCACCCAAGCATTTTCATTCGATAAACGATAGTGGTGAACTTGATTGCCACCGATGACGGTTACTAGAAATGTAATTCCTGCGAACCGACAACATCGGCTGACACGATTATTTCACATAGATACATACAAATCCATTGCTACACTAGCATTTCTCGAGCAAAATACACAACATCACCGTCATCGTATCGCAATCACGAATATCACATTTCATTGATTTGAATATAATTGTGCCACACTTCGGGGCTCGCGATCTAGATCTAAACACTTTTATGGTGGCCTGTGCTGTTGCAGACCTAACCAACTAAAGTATTAAATAGGAACGTTTCTCCGCTGCTGACATAATAACTCCATTAGGGTACCTTTATTGGAATGGAACTGACTCACCCACCGATCGTTAAATCGGTGCCGACCGAGGTGTTTGCATTAATTGGCGGCGCTTTGGCAAATTGAATACCCGTCGCGTCGTCGCAAGTTTTCGTCCAGCTTTTCCATCTACGCTGTTCAGCCATTCAACGGTGATAACGAATTCCACCGACTGGGAACAATGGCTCGCTTTCTACGGACATGGTAGTGTGGTTTGTTTTATCTCGATTTTATACGGAAATGTGTTTTATTAGCTCGTTCTGTTGGTAATTTGCCATTACGGATAACGCTACACGTGTAGTCCAGTGATGGCTATTTAACAAACTTTGCTATTTTAATCTTGAACGATTTATGATAATTAACTGTTTCAAATGGATCGTAAGACCGATACTCTTTGAATAAAATTAAGGGGTTGTGTTCAATGTGATCATGGTGACATTATAAATGCGTCCTTCCGAGCTTTTCTGTTGGAGTTTTTTTAATCGTTTAGTGACATTCCAGTGATTGGACATTTCATATCTGAATATAGGCAATAACACTTTAACTTAACAGTGAACCAGTGAACAGTAAGCAAACGTAAAACCAGCGAATCAATTTGAAAGCTTTGTTAGAGAAATTCGATAATATAATAGATCACAAATATACATTATATGCCCGCAAAGGTAAGCATTTTTAGTTGATCTTTCCAATGGAATTGTACAGAACATAGTAAACCGAAAGCTCCATTTACGAACTCTTTTTCACGCAATATGCGATTTACGTAACTTTTCTTACAAAATAATTTTGAACTAATGAACTCTTTGTTTGGATGCCCAAGCAAAATATGATGTTGGATACGATAAACTTAACTATTACTAATAAAAGTTAAGTATATTCGGTGTGTGACAAATAGACGGCAAAAATTGATGTCTCACGTTATTCCAAAATCCAAAATGGTGACTACCGGTTTAACAATATTCTCAATAACCTGAGGTATTTGAAACAGGATTAACGAGTAGATGAGGGAACTCGATTCTGAAGCCATTCCGGTGCAGCAGATTTGTCTATAACTTTAAAATAATGTGGGTATATTAGTGGTTTGTTCGGTCAGTGGAAATGTGGTGACAATACCAGTTTAAATACTGGTTGATTTACCAGTATTGATTATTTGGTTAATGTAATCGTTTTTAATCATTTATTCAATTTATTTATTTTAATTTTGAAGTAGAAAAAAAATCGTTCTCAATTACGCTGATTTTTACTTATCATTTTTCCAAACCCCGATTTTTCAATTTTAACTCTTTATGTTTTAATTTTTTTGTTTAAGTACCCCTAAACATCTTCGCGAAATATTTTGTCGTTATTCGAAATATTTCTAATAGGTTTAGTTAATTGAAAATTTATACACCTTTTTATTATAATATTTTTTACAGCCAATGCTTAATTTCGAATTGCACCAAACTCCACTGGTGATTTAACAAATGTTTAGTCTAGAAAATGTCGAAAAAAGTTTTAACAAATGTTAACTATTTCTATTATTTTTTAAACATTTTTCAAAAAAATGCAGTTTTGAATGGTTTCTTCACGCGATATTCATACCGTTGCAAGAAATTGCAAGAAAATTTTTTTTGAGCAGGCATAAGGTTTTTAAAATATTTGATTTTTTGTGTTACCCGGCATGCGAAAAACAACGCGCGAGCGAAACAGTCGGTGGGAGCTCGCCACGACTCTGACTACATCAAATGGAAAGCTAGAGAATGAGTTTCGTTGCGATAGTCTTATCGATAATACCCAGTGTAACACATCCACTTCAGAAATTTTTACTCATGCTCAGTGATACGTGGTGCTCCTGCCAAATACGGTGGTCATTGAGTTCAGGTTTCTTCGTTTAGGTCAAGTAATCGGGATGTGGAGTAATTAGTGATGATGAAAATTAGAGGTGTGCGCCACTGAGCCACGCCGCCGATTCAGGTAAAAAATGGTCAGCGCGCAGACAATTTTTACGTGAAATCGGCAGCGTGGCGAGGCAAACACATCTAATGACAATGGAGTTTAGGTTTACGGAAGTCCCCAAGGGGTTAGTTGCTTAGCACAAATCGAGTTGGGCTTGCAAACAAACAGTATGATAGCTTGTGCCGTGATGTGCCGCCATGTGCCACGGTGTACCCTGGTGTTCAGCAAAAGAAAAACACAGGTTGCTGTGATAATTTACTTACACTTTGTTGAATGTTTTCTAGTTTACCGAAGTGTGCCTCAATGTGCCACATATGTGATAACGAGTGAAATGATTGTGTATTACTGTAGATCGTATTCTTATATCGTTGTTTAGTTGTTAATATAGTGTGTATGGCACATAGTTCTAAGCGCCTCACCCCTTGAAAGTCCACTATATTTAGCTTCTTCATATTTAATAATGCTCAGAAAATTGGACCAGGCAAAAGGATTTATTTTGCGTAACAACCTAAACAACGTGGGTAAATGTGGCAGCACTCGAGTCTAGGTCCCTGTTCATGTGAATGATGGGCAAATCGAAATATGGCTACCCGATTTAGCATCACTTATTTACAAGATTACCTTTAAGCAATCCGGAGAGTTGGTACGCAGTAAACATGGATAAATTAAAGGGTGCACCGATCAAAAATTGGTAAGCTTGAACTTAACGTATTTTTTTCAGTAATGCATTAAAAAACCTGCACACTCCTCATTTTAAAGTTGTGTGTAGCATCATGCCTACTGTTTTATTTTGACATTTGCTCTTCAGTTGTGGCATTGAAGCAAGAGGAGTAACGTAGCCAAATTTTGCAAAAATCCGAACTACACGCAAGCTAAGTTGGTAAAATTGTTGAATGTGACCAAATTAACTATTATCAACGTTTGTGAACAGCCAAGAAGACCTGGGAGTTTCCTGGGCAGATATATTATACGTCGACTGGAACAGAAAAGGTAGCAGAGATTTTTAAACACAATTAAACTGCCGAAGGTCGCAAAGAAATATCTCGTTTGGTAGGCCATCTGTTCCTGTGACATTTCCATCGCAACCGATACCATCAACCAGCAAATGTATGCGCAGGGGTGCCTCGAAAAACGTTTTGTTCGGATTTGGCATCGGGACATTACGGAAAAACCATGTAGTGGTATACCGCGAACAACATTCAAGTAGTGCAAAAATTAATCCATTCGTGTTAGCATTCAAGATACTAATACTACTTTGTTCTTTGACATATTAAAATATTTGATGACATTTTTCGCAGTGTAAATAGTAGCTTTTTTTAGCTTGTGCGACCACCTCTGGCTGCTACTCCGTTATCGATCTGGACTAGCTGAAGTTGCACAGAGAAGCAGTAGATAATTATGCTTGGGAGTAGCGAAACATCTTTCAATGTGCAACTCCTGGTAATCCTAATGTTTTTATTGATCAATACCGTCACCGGCAAGGCCCGAACGTAGATCGCAGAAGGAATAGGGGGAATGGTTAGTCCGATACTTGCTTTTGCAAGAAGGCCGTATATACTACTGCGCACTCCACAAGTATCACAGGAGGAGGATATTTTTGTTAGTAAGAGTATAGAAGTTGGATCACTTCTTCTTTACCGACGCCAGAGAGGTGACATCACTATCTTGACTAGATATCGATCCACCAAACTCATAGACCGGGGACCAACGGCTTTACTTCCCTTCCGAAGGAAGACGTGACCACAGATTTTTTCACCTCAGAAAAATCTCAACGACCTCGGCTGGAATTGAACCCAGGCAAATTGGAATGAGTGGCGGTCACGCTTACCACTCAACCACCGGCGCCGTTTTTCGCAGTGTAAATAGTTGCGTCAACTTATTCCGCGAGCATCACCGCCAATTTACCCCAACCGTACATTAAAAAAACCTGTTTTAATCCACCTAGCGGTGCAATTGTGCCTTTCTCATTTCTCTAAACTATGGCACGGAGACTTTTTATGTTCAACATAATCGTGGAAATGTCCATTACATTCTTAGTACACTTTGCACTTATACACAATGGCATGCCAGCCACGAACTTGATGAGCTACGTGTCGACGGTGAAACACTTGAAACAAAAAAATATCATACTTCATTAGCCTAATCAGCATTAGATCAATGTTATCTGCTTGCTAACTCATTTTGTCATGCGGGGGTGGTATGGGTGGTATGTGAGGAGGGCGAAAGTCCCATGAACGAACGACTCCCCAGCTTAAATTGGTATGCTTTGTAATGTAGTGGTGGTTTAAAGATGATGGGGTTGAAAGGGAGGGGTATGAGGGCTGGTTGGGGTGGTGGTCTGAGGGGTGATTTAAGGAGATTTTTAAAGGAGGGGCGCGAACAGTAGAGGGGGGGTATAACCCCTCTCCGTAAACCATCAACTACGCCCCTGTTAAACTCCAGAAACCCTAAACGAGTCGAAAAAAAAATTTGGCCCTCCGCCGGGATTAGGTTGACGTTTTTCAGAGTGATTGCATAACCTTTCTATATGAGAAAGGCAAAAATGTGCCAAAATCCAAAAAAGTGAATCGTAGTCAAATTTTTTTTTCGAGTTTGCATCAAATCTCGACGTTTCATGCACATTGAACACATTTAGCATCAAAAATAAAAATTCAGTTTTTAATTTTTCCTATAGTTTATATGAGAAATTTCTGTGTGGCCGCACTCTGAAACCCGTAATTCCGGAACCAGAATTCCGATCGATCCAAAATTCAATAGCAGCCGATGGGAAGGTTGCACCTTTCATTTGAGACTAAGTTTGGGCAAATCGGTCCAGCCATCTCTGAGAAAAATGAGTGACATTATTTGACACATACGCACATACATACACACACACACACATACACACACATACACACACACATACACACACACATACACACACACATACATACATACACACACACATACAGACTTTTTCCGATCTCGACGAACTGAGTCGAATGGGATATGACACTCGGCCCTCCGGGCCGGGATTAGGTTGACGTTTTTCAGAGTGATTGCATAACCTTTCTATATGAGAAAGGCAAAAATGTGCCAAAATCCAAAAAAGTGAATCGTAGTCAAATTTTTTTTTCGAGTTTGCATCAAATCTCGACGTTTCATGCACATTGAACACATTTAGCATCAAAAATAAAAATTCAGTTTTTAATTTTTCCTATAGTTTATATGAGAAATTTCTGTGTGGCCGCACTCTGAAACCCGTAATTCCGGAACCAGAATTCCGATCGATCCAAAATTCAATAGCAGCCGATGGGAAGGTTGCACCTTTCATTTGAGACTAAGTTTGGGCAAATCGGTCCAGCCATCTCTGAGAAAAATGAGTGACATTATTTGACACATACGCACATACATACACACACACATACACACACACATACACACACACATACACACACACATACACACACATACATACATACACACACACATACAGACTTTTTCCGATCTCGACGAACTGAGTCGAATGGGATATGACACTCGGCCCTCCGGGCCGGGATTAGGTTGACGTTTTTCAGAGTGATTGCATAACCTTTCTATATGAGAAAGGCAAAAATGTGCCAAAATCCAAAAAAGTGAATCGTAGTCAAATTTTTTTTTCGAGTTTGCATCAAATCTCGACGTTTCATGCACATTGAACACATTTAGCATCAAAAATAAAAATTCAGTTTTTAATTTTTCCTATAGTTTATATGAGAAATTTCTGTGTGGCCGCACTCTGAAACCCGTAATTCCGGAACCAGAATTCCGATCGATCCAAAATTCAATAGCAGCCGATGGGAAGGTTGCACCTTTCATTTGAGACTAAGTTTGGGCAAATCGGTCCAGCCATCTCTGAGAAAAATGAGTGACATTATTTGACACATACGCACATACATACACACACACACATACACACACACATACACACACACATACACACACACATACACACACACATACACACACACATACACACACACACATACACACACATACATACATACACACACACATACAGACTTTTTCCGATCTCGACGAACTGAGTCGAATGGGATATGACACTCGGCCCTCCGGGCCGGGATTAGGTTGACGTTTTTCAGAGTGATTGCATAACCTTTCTATATGAGAAAGGCAAAACGACTTGAAAAATAGCTTTTGTTTTGTGATATGTGTTATATTTATACGGATACTCAAAGCACTTTTCACGCACTATCGAAAAATATAATCATTCAGGGAATCAAATGAAAATCACCCTAAATAACACAAATTGTTTAAAATTAAAAAAAATCACATGGTATGCTCGAAAGCAGAATATTGCCCACAATTTATACAAACCAAAAAGTTTTGCAACAGATACACGTTGAATAATGGGTTTCACATAACTTGAGGTACACAACGAGAGATAATACTATAGGTCTAATAGAAACGGAGAAAAGCGGATTCCACCAACCTATCCCAACCCCAGTCTCTCCTATGTATAATTGGCACTCTGCCTAAAGCCCATTATTTCATCTTCACTGATAGCCTAAGCACAATTGAGGCTATTCGATCAATGAAGATCGTTAAGCACTTGGAGAATATACGGGTAATATGAGTGATTTGGCAGGGAAATCATATCACTTGACCATGGAATGGGTTCCTGCTCATTCTTCAATTCCGGGAAACGAGAGTGCAGACTCGCTCGCGAAAATGGGGATCTGCGACGGTGGCATATTCCATTATCTCCAAGGTATCAACGAAAACGTGGTTCAAGGAATTAGATTTATGTTGGGATTTCATTCGTGTGTTGTCCAGGCTCATGTTCAAATACTATACATTTGACGACTTCTCTTTGGAATTAGGCCTACTGAAAGTAATCTTCCAAATCTTACTGAAAGAGCACGTTGTTTGGTCGTGTGCGGAATATCGTTGTGCCATCCTTTTAGAAAATTCCCTACAAGCCCGAGGAAGACCACTCAACCTGCCAGTTCGTGACATTTTGGCAAACCGACCCTCTCGTACATGTTGCCAATCTACCATTAATATACAAGCTTTTTATTTTCTTGTCAGCGGTGTCCCATCACTATCCTCTGCTCCAGATGGTATGCTATTCGCATGTTGAAATATTGTTTTAGTTATAAGTAAATTTCCCTAAAAATAACTCGTTTTAGGTAAATTTAATCCATTCACCGTAGCGAAATGAAGATGATAAAACTGTGTCATTAGTTTAAAGATATTGTTATATTATTCCTTTTAGTTTTAAGAAAATACCAAAATTGTAACTCCCATAGTTTTAAAGAAATCGAAAATCAATTACCCCGGCTTCCCAAAGCCTTACGCCCTGGCCGTGTAAAATAAACTATCTGAATTAAAGAAAACCCACGGCTTCGTAAAGTTAACCCATTGAGCCGTGTCATATAAACGAATCAGAAAAATACTGATAGCATTGTGAGGCAGTCTATTTTCTTTAATAATTATGGTTTGAGGCGGTCGTAGGGCAGTCGGTGAATCGATTGCGTTGTACGCAGCTCACCTGGGTTCGATTCCCAAGTCCGCACATAGGGATAGATTTTTTGACGTAGGACTACGTCTTTGTTTTCGATATAGGGGTGCACGTTGCAAATTCTACAAAAAAGGTATGTAACGAAAAGTGGTCCAATTTTAAACGCATATAATTCAGCCATCTCACGATAAATTTTCAATTTTTTTGCACATATCTCCCTGAAATACTTCTAAGAATAGATTCCAATAGATAAACCTAAAGATTTTTGATATCATGGCATTGAAAATTTAAATAATGTACCACCTAGTCAAAATATCGCGCATTTCCACACAGAAGATAGCGCTTCCCTAGTCCAGCACGACAGATTTGTGTACCTAGCGCGCTACGCTTCTATGAATGATGTCATCATTGACTATTTAAAGAACGGATTTGGCGAGACAAGCTCAGTTGCCTCTTGAACAGCAAGCGGAGCAGATCACCGCGCTGTGTGTTTTCACAGCCAGTGTAGCTGAGTTAGAAGTTCGTTACACTGGCTGTGGAGGTACGCTACCCAGTGCTGTCCAACACGCGACTGAGCTAGTCTGTTCGAATACTATGCTTTATTTGTGTTGTGCTCGTTTCCAGCACACTTTTATGTATAATTATTCGTACACAAAATCGTTTGTACATGCGAGCTCCATTTGCAAACACGGTTAACACAGTGTCGTGGTATTAGTTGCCTCTTTCGCTCTACCCATCATCATCAGCGTTGATTCATTTTGCTTTGTGCGCTTGGGTTTAATGTTTGAAGCGAATGTGTAGGTAGGTAGATCTAATTTGTTACTAAATTGCACAACGAAAGTTTATTATTTACTTTCGATCAATTCATTGATTCATTTCCCTTTCGCGTGATTCATTTCCACTCAGCCTATAGTATTTTGATCCTACTAATAGGTACATACTACAAAGCCTATTTATGAATGAATACACTGCCACTTGAAAAACCGTTGCAAAACGCACCTTAGTCCATATATAAAATTGTTTTAGATTTTTGTTTCGATATATGATTAAGACCACTGCATTCGCTACATTCGTATGCGTACTTTAGGAAAGTTACGATAATGGCAGAATATAACTAGAAAGCTTGGTCTATACATGAAATGTGTTTATATTGCCTAAAATTTGATTTTTCTTCGCTGGTCCGGGTTTTTACCACACACAATCGAAAAGTTTTCACAAGCTAATCTTATGCTATAAAGATTTAGTTCCAGATATTAGTTCGGTCACAGTTTTCTGTCGTTCTTTCTTCAGATCTTCTCAAAAAAGTTTAATCGGATTCGATCACCTACTACAAATGAAATGACCTGATAACCAAGAAGGTTTGGTTCAATATATAACATTCGATATTGATTGGTTGTGATTAAAATATGCGCAAGAAATATATTTGATTTATTATTACTTAGTACTATGTACTAAGAAAATAAATATTTTACACTAAGTAGTACAGTCCTACGTCTACAGCTCGTGCAACCCCATAGGGCTGCCCCTTGTAGTTTTTAATACGAAAAAAGAGGCGAACAGCCCTGAGATTACAACTTCTAGAATAAAAAAATATGGCTATGTTGAAGTTAGGTGATTCTGCGTAAATTATTAAATGCTGCCGAATTATGTAATGTTATAACCCTTCAAAGCTTGCATAGTAATTGTGGATAGCTGTAGATAAGTTTTGTACAATACTGAATGACATTTAGTGTCAGTAAGTGGAGTAAGATTTTTTATGCAATGATTCATTAGCAGAACTGAAATGCAAACGGTATATTTCAGTAGGTGAAGTTGATCACATTGTTATGTATCATGACGACAGTGATCTTGCAATGATCCGTTTCGTTCAATTAGGATGGTGTAGTCCAAAGTTTAATCAGCAGTTTCACAGCCTATTTTTGCGTTGATTTGTGGTATATTTTATTATCGCCTTCTATACCTCGATATAAGATAGTAGGAATTCAACCACAAGATAATGCAATGAATTGGATCATATTCCGGAACAAACGGTATACCTTTTGTCAGAATATTTGGTTCCTGAAAATGCGAAGCACGAGCTTCTTTTTATTTTTGCGGTAACGTTGAATTATCTGAAGAAATATAACTTTCTTGCCAGGTTAAGTTGGACAAAATAACAAAATGATAGTTTAGCGCTCCTGTTGACACTCTCCGATTTTACTTGTTGCGCCGAGTTAACAAGTCAGCCACCCGTTGTTTTCTACACGCAACAGATCATTAAAATTAAACGCATTTCAATTAAATCCGTTGGCCACTGTGCGGGGCCGTGTTCAATCGTATGTATACCAGTTAAGGTTGCTAGATTTGCCGCACGTAGTGATTAGATTTTTATTTTTATTATAATAATTTCCATTTGCCCATGTCCCCAAGGAGCACTTGTACTTTCACTTTTCGCCGCCGATAGCCGGGGTATTGAAGTGATATCGACTTTTACTCTTACTGGGCACTCGCGCTGATAGATGTTGTTTTATGATTTCACTCACAGCTTTCAAACCAAGACAGAGCAGCGTGCCATCTTGTTTTTCTTCAGTTCCCGTGTTGGAGCCCTCTGGTGGCCGCTTTCATGTATTACGGGGAACCAGCGCTAACGAGACAAGTGATCGTTATCATAGTCCATTGCATAAAGCTATTTAAGCAGAATAAATTTATGCGATTGACTTTCTGCTAAGTGCAGTAATAAGTAGATATGCAGAGGTGAAAACCAGGTGACATCCACCAAGTTTTTGTAAGGTACTAGTGTGGCCAACGCGTAGTTGCTTTACTAAACGCGGTTGATAAATGGTTAACGGCGCATTCAAACTATTTCTCTATAAATTATTTATTTTTTACCAGTAGTGTTTTGAATCGATTTTCAATATAAGTTTCATGTAAAACAATGTTCCATTCATTTCATCATTGCCAAAAATAGGAATAAATTATTATGTTTGCATCGTCTTTGTATCGCCTTACGGCGGGTTTCTCACGTCACAGGTGCTTTTACACTGCTTTGAAATTACATTTATTGACTTTTCCAACGTTTCTCTAAATATTTACACACCATACGATACAATTCAATTGAGCCATGATATATGGAACGACATCCAAGTCATAAAGTAGGTCGATTTCGGCTGATCATGCACCAAAAATTCATCTAGCTCTTTGATCGTAGAATCTAGGCCGCCATCATATTTTAGTTAGAATATTGAGCAAATCATTTTTTCTAATTCATTTAGTTTAGGATAAATTATTATCGGTTTAAGCACTTTACACCAGACGTTTTCCCCTTAAGGGCCCAAACCCTGTAACTAAATTTGTTAAGGAATTTACGGTGCTAGCTTAGCCCTGACATTAAGTCGGATTCTGATGAGACGAAATCGAAACGCAAATTTCACCAATTGTTTTCTCCTTAGGGAGAAACATACACGGAAAAGAATCCGTTTATAAATTCATGAAGAAAAGATCACGATTTCGTGAACTGAACGATTTACGAAAATCATAACCAAGTACCTGAAATTGTGAATAATAAACCTCATATTCAAGAAACTATTTATATTTCTAACAAACTAGTTCATCCCGACGTTATATTGTAATGCTTGAATGGGTTACTGTTGTTGTTTCCTGAACATGGTAAGTTTTTGTTATGATTGTTGCTCATAATTTGGGAATACACTTCCGAATGTCAAACGATGTTTACGATTTCTGCAGCTTATTCGCGATTTATTATCATGCTAACGGGCTATTTTAGTCATGAGTGCACCATAGAATTTTTTTGTCCGACTGGCAAGATTTATGTTCATGATTTCAGGATCTTAGTTGCGAATATCGTAATTTCTATTCACGTTATCGTCATATTTTAGTCATGAGTAAAGTGATTCATATTCATGATCTCAAGATCTTAGTCGCAATTTTTGATATTTTAATCACAAGCAATGTGATTTATGTTCATGATTTCAGGAACTTTGTCATGATTTTCGTAATTTCTATTCACGTTTTCGTGATATTCGAGTTGCGAGTAAAGATTTATGTTTATTTATGTTCTTGATTTCAGGATCTTAGTTATGATTTTTGACGCTTATGCCACCAGTTGTATGTTTATATTCATGATTCCAAGATCATAGTTACGGTTTTCGTAATTTCTTTTCGCATAATCGTGATATTTTATTCTAGAGCTTTCGAGTTTGACACGAGGAGCAATGTGAATGACTCACATTCATGAAATCAGCTGCTTTATTCTGTGTACTATATTACGAACAGGATTTGTGGTGATCAGCGTGGTTTTCGTTTTCTGTCAAGACATCACACTGATCCTTATCAAATGAAAAACGATATTAAGGGCCTAATAGTTTTTTATATCAAATGCTCGTACCTATTACTACAACAAAAATGATTCCTCGAATAATACCCCAAAATTTTGTGAAAGAGTTCACGTTAACACTTCATTACTATGTTGCATGAAAATGAAAATGATTAGAAATATATTCTGAATATTACAAGCATACAAAATAGATCGTAAATCGTGTACTAGGAATTATGAACTAGTTCATATGAATATATGAGTAATATTTCATGAATTTGTGAACAGTTTGACGATCACGAAAGGTCAGATGTGACTATTGTATTATGTGAACTATTTCACGAACACGTTTATAGGAATCATGAACCAGTTCACTAATATATGAGTAGTAATTGATGATTTTGTGAACCACTTCATGAGCATGAATCGTGACTATTATAGTAGGATTCATAGACCGGTTCAGGTATACATGATTAATATCTTATTTTTTGTGATTTATTTCACGTGCAGGCATGGTCAGTCGCGTCTATTATACTAGGAATCATGACACAGTTCACGAATACATGGATAATTTTTCATGATGTTGCGAACTATTTCACAAGCACGGAAATTGGATCTTGACTAATATATCAGGAATCATGAATTAGTTTACGAGGATTGAACGAATTCATGAATAAAATTCCAAGTTCAGTGAAATAGTTCACGAGAAAATATCCAGAATGTTTTAATTTTGTGAACTAATGTTCCTAAATTTATGAATAACATCATGAGCCAACCTTTGGTTTTATGAATAATGTTCATACATTGGTGAACTAGTTCACGTACAGAAAATCGATTCAGTAATTACATTGGGGAAATCGTGACTGAAGTTCACAGAACAAAAACAAATATTTCCACGAATAAAAGCGTTATGTGGGCGTTACTGAAACATAAATATAAAACACACGATTTTTGTTCATGGTCCTGTTTTCGTAACGTAAAAACGCGGTTATTCTAGAATTCATGCTACTTTGTCCAAGATTCAAGGAACTTTTTTTTCGTGTAGCATAGTGCAGCTTGAATTGGCTTGCTAAGCCGAATCAAGTTTTGATTTCACCAATTCTTATCAATCTAACTGAACTCCTTCGTCTACGATATATTACGCTTGACTAGGGTTTGCTTAAGAACATAATTTGTGTCTTTGGAGCTAGTGTCAATTTGGCGCTAGCTTAGCCCTGACACTAAGTTAGTGTTGGATTGTGATTACACGAAGTCGAAACGAAAATGCCGTAGCTAATTTATCAAATTTCAGATTTTTACTCGAAAACATGAAAACGCCATTTAATTTTGAAAATTATTTTGTTTAAAAAATTGTTGAAGAATAACAGATATTAACCCTCCGCAAGTCGCGCAAATGTCTCACCGAACGAACACCCGCTGGTGCCCAAAGACGATTTCGCTAGATTTTCAGAACAGCGTGCACTCAGTGCACTAGCGCGACTGCTGAGAGGTTAAATTGATATTGTTGAAGACATATTGCAAGAATTTGATATGAATAACAAATTGCTCACATAAAAAAAATAAAATACCCCAAATTCCGACTTCCCGTATTTTGCAAACATGAAACCATTCGAATGCTGATATTTTCTGCTTCGAAAAAAGGTAAAACTATGAATAGGTGCTTTCAAAGAGACAGAATAAAATGTATATTTCAGTGGCAATTAGGTTTTACACCAACCGACATAACCCCACAAAATGAGCCGGATGAACATCGTTTGACAATTCTCGGTGGTTTGTTTACATGGAAGTTACGTGAGTTCGAATGTAATAGATGAGTACCCGTTGTACTCGAACTCACGCAACTGACAAAGTCAACAAACCACCGAGAATTGTCAAACATGAACTTCATTCATCATGAGTTCATTCGAGTCGTCATCTTGTAGAACTCAATGGAAAAAGCTGTAACAACATTCTACATAAGCTGATTGATTTTTATGAAAATCTAACAAACGGTGTGGAAAAAAACTGCTTTTTTTCGTTTTCGATTTTTGCCTATTCTCTGTGCAACCTTAAGCGCAGTAAAAACTCTAATCGACTACCCCAGTTATCACAATACCATTGCTTTGAGCAAATATGCCAGACGCTGCTCTAACCAAAGGCTAGGGTGATAATAGAAGCATGGCAAAAATAGCCTTACTACCCTACATGCTCTTTTCAACACGCTTTCAAATGTCCCCAAATTAGGGACCGAGTCTCCACAAATCTGAGATTTTTCCATTTTTTTGTTGTTTTCAAGAAATGCTCATAGCTCATGTCCAGTGTCATATTTCCATCCATTTTTTTATAATTAGCAGTCATCCGTAGAAACTATATAAAATGACAAAAAATGTTTAGTTTTTTTTATCATTTCAAGGAGTTTGATTGAAAAATAAAAAAAGGGGATCAAGTCTCCTCAGTCTCCCATATTTTAGTTTACTTTGGTGTTTTGCTAAAGATAAAAGGATGCGATGTCCTGATGATTACACTATTACACTATTCATTACTGCATGTAATTCGATTACATACATTACGGATAAAAACTCAATACACAACACACAGGTGCACTGTTTGTTTCATGCCACCTACCACATTTTACCTTTACGATTCAAATCATCATCAACGAACATCTTACAGTTGTGGTTACATTGGCACGCCTTCTCGTATATACTGTATGTATTTATTATCTTCAATTTTAATCAATTACAAACCATTCCGTTGCGTCCATGTGACAGGTATGTTTTCGTTTGTGAATTCCTCCGCCGACCGACGTGGGTAACTGATAGGTATTAATTTCCGACGACGCAGTACCCATATCGGAAGTCACGGGCTGTGCGGTTAGTGTATGGGCGTTATATATATATTTAATTTTCCCGCTGAGCACGATGATCCGATTTGCTTGAAAGGTGCTCAATTTGAAAACATTAATTTTGCCGCGGTTTCTCGTATTTCTATTTTTTATTAAGGTAATGAAAACATAAGCAATTGTTACCGAACGGTAGACTTTATGATACATCAAACGTCCGTTGTCTAGCAGCTACGGCATTCACTGCCCATGATCGCATATCAGTCCCATAAAGATAGGAAATCCCATTGAAAACGGGACAACTATGCGATCATGGGTAGTTCAGAAGTCATTAAAGTGTTAGCTGACAGTTCGTTGAGATCATAGGGATATATCGATTTCCTTGCATTTGTTCCGACATCATGTGTCGATGACTAATTTAATCTCCTTGTACCTCTTTCAATTTGATTTCTAATTTACAGAGAAACATTATTTATGATATACTGTAGTTAGGATGCGGAGAGTTACCGGTAATTCTGTTGGGATGTGACACTTTTTGAAAGAACAATCTACCGTACATCGTCACTGTTGTGCTATCTTATGACAAGCGCCATTTAGCACATTTCGAGAAAAACGATTTTGAAAGATCGAGATTGAATATCTTGAAACTTATAAATGGTATAAACAATACAAACAAAACAATTGATGCGTCTATCTATTCTGTATTAATCTCTCAAATATTACGTAGTTACGAGTTTTTTTTTCTATAAATGTAAACAAAAGTCGCACTCACACGTGTCATAGGTGTGTGATGATGACAAAATTTGTATAGCGTGTCATAATCGTGCATGGAAAATTTTCCATAGAAAAAATTTATCAATTATTAACTTTTATTCATATCTTTGGCTTCATTTGGTCTATGAACAATCGGTGAGATGCATTTTGAAGGAAATGAGTCAGGGAATCTAAAAAATAGTTATTTTTGGTTAGAGTGTTGCCAAATATGCTATATTTCCAACTGAATTTTTCTCACAATTCTTGTATTTTTGTTTTGAAAATTATTATGCCATTGTGTTTCTCAAATAGTTTTACACATAAAAACATCTTATGCATCAAAATAACTTGAGCCAATCTCCAGACACAGTCATTTGAAGCAAAAAATTAAAAATTTCTCAAAGCGTTTCTCGCTATATCTCAGAAACCAAGCAGAATATCAAAATTCTGCCACTTTGTAGAGATTTTTTAGACAAGGTATGTGGCATATCTAACTTAGTTTACCCCAAAATGGCGTTTGTCATAAGATAACACAACAGCGACGACATCTAAATGTTAGTATGAATTTACAGTGCTGTAATAGCAAATTATAATTGATTCTAAACTGACCAACAAAAGTTATCTATTACATGCTCACTTAAGTAAAGCCTTCTTTGTTTAAACTTGTGTGCATTTCAATATTTAAGCAATGATTAAAAGTATAAATTAAATGTCGATTATAATGACGGCTGTCGGTATGTTAAGGTAATGTTTGTAAATTCACTGTTATTTCAAAGCCAATAAAGTAACAGGTCTGAAAATCGCTAGCCGTGAGCTATCAAAATAACTCATAAAGCATAATTCCATAACATCGCAATGATACATGTTGCTATTACTTGTTTTATTAACCATGTAATTGAAAACTTTGGTTTAAAATTGACCATAGTTTGCAATTGATATTATTGTGAATTCTCGTTAACATTTAAATGTTGTTTCAAAAAATGTCATATATCCAATTGAATTGACGGTGACTTTCAATATTATCACGCATATTGACTATTTCTTAGTTAATTTTACCATTAGAAAGTGAACAATGAAAACTTAGACCCTAAAAATCACTATTTTTCATTTGTTATTTCATTGATTTCATTTGTTATACATTGATTTATAATAAATACTTTGTTCTCGGCATTTTTAGAAATTAATATTACGCATATTTTTGCTGAAGCAACAAAATCATTATCTCGTCCATTTTAAAAGTTATGAACGATTTTTGTTGAAAAATATACCATTTTTAAAAATTAAAGAAAAATTTTAAAGAAATAACGCTCTAGCAGTTTTTTCATTGAAAACTAACAAAGTTTTGATCTTTCAAATGAAATTGACAAATCGAAAATCTTTTTGAAATCTTCGCAGATAGGGTAAAGACCTAATTTTGGCTCCATTAGGGAGAGTGCCGCACTATTCGATTAATTACGCAGCTTACACTCAATGAAGTGCACATAAATTGGCATCAGTAGGTTTGTTTCGTTCCCAAGAACCAATATAAAACAAAAATTTCCCGAAAATGATGAAATACATCTGTTTGAGCGCAACGAAAACTCGAATCGATTGCTCCTATTGTCGCACTATCATTTGAATCAATTGGTTGAACAAAGATGGCAGACGCTGCTCTAACTAACGGCTTCCAATGAATACAGCGGTAATAAAAACAGGGCGAAAATAGGCTCCACACCCTATATAAAATCATTTTTATTTTAAAAATTGCTTATAACTGTGAAAACAAAAGAGATAGAAACTTCATTGCTTCGGCAAAAATATGCTCCTCACTTCAGCATTTGTGAGAAATTAATGCATGAAAAATATTAGAAGAAAACCAAATTTTCAAAAGCCACCCTATCTTAAACATTTAAAAAATCATAATACTACATGAACCATTAGAAATAGTCATATAGTTTATTCAGCAAAGTTGCTTCAATTAAATTGTCTCACAACTTTATAGAACATTATGTAGCTAACCTAACTAACATAAAAAAAATTGGCTAAAAAATATTAAGAAAGTTTGCCGAAGATACCATATATCTAAAACTAACGGTTTGGGAGCAAACATTTTTGTCTTCCTCAATACGGCTTTGGGAACATAGTGCACTGCTGCCGAGCAAGACTTTTCATAAAAGGTATTGGTCCGATTCAAACTAAAATTTAAAAGTCAAAATATGTAGCTTCAAAATAAAAATTCAAAATCTCTTCAGTGAATACTTTGAAATTTATTCCCCAAAAAACAGCTCAATTTCTAGGCTCGCAAGTAGGGAACCCCCAAATTAAACAAAGCTCCTGGCTAATTCCATCGTATTACATATTGCTGCCACTATTTAATCAATTATTCTAATTCGTTACTTATTTCATGCAAATATCGATCACTTGATAATCCTTTCAAAATCAGCTTGAATTCAATTCTCACGATTGCAATGCTGATAGACCGGAATATATCGGAATTATTCGAATAAACTTTATAAAGCTGTTCAGTAAGATAGTGCAGAAGCAGTTTATGACCTTCCAATCCATCCACCATAACTCACATCTTTTTCTTCGATCAATTCGATATGAGACATTCACGCCCTAAAGAAACATTGAGAGTTCTCTAAAGCCGGGTATAATTACTGTTACCAGTAGTGATCAGATTGACATGTACTACTGGTAGTCGCTTTTTCTGCACTAATGCATTTGATGACTCCACATCTAATCTCCTATCTCTCCAAATGTTCATATTCGTTACGCTCATGACCAATGAGGACCCCTTCGAAAGCAAAAGTGCCCCTTTATAAAAACCCATACATACATAGGTGCTAATGGTATAGCTTGATGTATCGAGAGATAAAAAGTGTCAGAAGCTATATGAATGACCGTAAAAGGCAATAATCTAAATCTTCTCAGAAAGCCTGCCGCCATGTTCGGTTCGACTGCTGTCCCTCATGCTGGCCCTCACTGTCACCCTTCAAAGCAAATCGTCGTGTGCGTGCAGATTGAATAAAAACAAAATGAATCGCTACTAATAATTAGCATAATCTATAGTCGAACGCACTAGGCATTAGGGCACCATTAGACTGCTAAAGGTGATAAAAGGCCTTCGACTAGATCTCGTTGAGTGCAGTCCATTAAGCTAAGGAGTAATGCACGTATTGTTGTTTGGGTTCACTCAGGCGTTGTATACAATATTCCTAAAACCCGTTTTTTGTTATTTTTAATACTAACTACACCTGATTTCTGATACAATTAGTTACCAAAATATTCAGAATGCGCCGAGCCGAGAAAAGGTGCTTTAGCCTTACATGTTCCAAGCAAGGTTAAACTTTGATGGAACTCTACAACCGATTGTGGCGTTATTAGCAACTTTTGTTATGTGTATTTTGATCACATTCACAGCGCAGGATTATCGCCATTCATGTCAAATATGTCGCTTAGCCCATCATTCAAGTTTTCCCCAACACACATCGGGGTGTGAAGGTATGTATATACTAAACGATCTGCGAACAATGTCGTCAGCTGACCAGCGTCGGTATTTAAGTCGAGACCCAACCGTAAAATAGAGCCGTCTTGCCGCATATTAGACACATTGTTTGACATGTAAATTAGATGTGTTTTCCCTTTGGAGCTAAGTTCCAGCATACGCTTTGTTTACATTGTTTGAATATGACGTAGCATTTCGTTCATAATACAAGCCCCCATAAACTATAGGTCATTCAGCTTCTGTTTTCGACTGGGAATCGGATACCCCTACGGGTTTAATTGGACATTCGTTATGCCGTGACAGGTTGAATTCATGCCACACACCGCTGCACAAGAAAACACACACAAAATGCATATAAGTTACCTTTTGATATCAACCGGACAGTTTCAGAATCAATATTGGAACTTATTACGAACAGCCTATGCAAATGAATATGGGTAATGAAAAAAAAAAACTAGTCTCTAGTCGTTAGTAGAGGGCATCAAGAGCTTGTCGGGGAAAAAGCATTTTAATTATATGCAGCTACTGTCAGTCCCAGCGAGTTACACAGACACTGCGTCTCAGACCAACAAGGGGTGCGACCCGTTCTACTGCTGGAACAAGGCCTGTGAACCATACCTGTAGCGCTACTAGTCTCCTACCACTGGCCCTCAGTTTTTCTGCTGAAAGCATGATCTGAACTAATGCACGTCAACAAATAGATTTCGGAGCGACATTCAAGGCGTTGTCCAGTAGTCTGTTAAGCTGCCGCTAGATGTGTAGTATCTCTCGAACTGGTTGTACAATGAGACGTTTGTAGACATTGTGGAATGCTTTTTTCGCTTTCATGGACGTTGTAACATCTTTTCACTACAAAATGTCAAAATATTGACTGTAAACGAGCTACAGCAGATTGAGTAGAGTGGTTTGTATTGTTAAAACCATGTGTACAAGCTAGGATTTGTTAAACTTAGGCATGTATTATGTAAATTATCTCCAATGAGTGAGATGAGTTCTTGTGGTAACTACACACAAAAAAATAATGAAATTTAAACGACATGTAAATCAATACGAATGTAAACATACAACGATTGAATCAAAAATTTGATTGAAAATTGCGCTGAAATCAATTGGAGCATCAAACAGCATACAATTTTACACTCTCATTCGTGTAATATTACATGTCATTCATTTTACAGCAGTATTCGAGTAAAAATACATTGAAGTGCATTGGTTTTCCGTTTAAAGAAACTGTAATTTTCAATCAACGTGTAAAATTATAATAAAATTCGTTGAAGAAAGCACGACAAGTCGTGTGTATTTGTGGTGGAACTTCATTTTACATTTATATTCATGCTCCAAATATGTGCATGAAAATAAACTTAAAATTACAAAATATTTTTTTCTGTGTATTCCTCAATGGTTGGTGGCAACATGTGAGTTGTTTTAGGTAAACCTAAACGGCAGTTTATTACTAACTGTTGATAGCTGAGAACTATAAATAGATAATGTGAAGTCCTTTTTTCATAACTCTTTTATTTGACACGGCTCATAGCGGTAGCTTAACGGAGCCGTGGATCTTTTATATGTTTACAAATGTAAAAATAACAATATAAACAAATATTATTATAATATTGGATCTCACGCGCGCAACTTTTTATTGCGAGCGGAGACCTTCTTTCGTGGGGTCTGCTGGAATACTGCATCTGTGAAGTCCTTTTTATTCCTGTTTACTGAATCGCGAGATCCCAGATAAAAACCCAATACAATAATTTACAAAAAAGCCATTGATCTCTTCTCATATTTAACTATAGTTTTTTTAGTGATTATAACCAACAGAACATAGAAATCGAACTTAACAGTCTGTAGTTTTCCCTGATACATGAAAGAAATCTAATATTCTGGTTGCAGTTGAAAATCGAAATAGTGAACTTGCGCCTTGAATGAAACTTTTCTCATGTGATCCTTGAGCGTATTTTACGCTAAAAGTAGTAAATTAAATAAAAACAGCAAAATATGTGATTTGTTTAACGGATCAGAAATTTTTTTAAAAACTGGGGATTTTGGGGCCAAAATGACACAGTACCCAACTTTCCCGTATTTTTCTGGAGACATAAATATCTTCATTCAAATACTACGGTTATTTCCTTTAAAAAGAGGTATAAATTGTATTTTTTTTTATTACTACTTCAAAAGTTATAGCATTTAATAAATTTTTCCTCTATGTTTTCACATAGTACCAATTTCAAAAATTCCAAGAGGAGTGGGCGGGAGTCTAGAATTGTCCAAATGATGTGAAATTTGGTATCTGAGCATACTTTGACATTTGTCACAATATGAAAGGGGGGCCCTTGAGAAGTCAAAAAAAAATTTTGCGGTGCGTGGCTGAAAATATGCACAATGAATGTATAAATAAATCTTAACATCACACAAAAGATCCATTGTCGCCTTGCCTTCAAAATCGTAAAGCAAAATCACTTTTGGTTTGAGCACTTTACATTCTCCTTAAAGGACGACTAAGTATTTGATGTATGCATAGTTTTCGCCAAGCTATGAACTAGTTCACGGCAAAGAAATCTAATTGATAACAACATAGCTGAAACCAAGTGGTTGCATCCAAGCATTGGAAAAATCGCATCGTGCTTCACAAGCAAGTTTTCTTCAGTTGAGATGCATTTTGTTAGCTTCGAAAATGATACCTAGAAACCTGTTGTGTCTTTATTCTATCCTTTCCCAACGCGGATGGCTTCGTCCGCAAAGCTCTTCTCGAGCGGTTCGCGGTTTGTATAGGATTTTCATTTTACAGTTGCAACAATGCACCGCTAACAAATGGGCCGCAAAGAACTTCAGTAGATCAAATTGCTTGTAGTGTATCACACAACTAGCCATAACGCGATCTGTCAGCAAAAAATCCAGTGAACAAATAGGTAGTATGTTTTATTTATGCGTGAAGAAACCTTCGTGAGCTTCGCGAAGCTACGTGACAAGCATTCACGAGCGAAGAATTGACGCTGCTCTTAAAAATTTTAAGCTTTACTGTTTATTCGCAGTTTGCCCATCTAGTGACCTACTGTGAAGTTTTTAGACTTCTCCCTTGGTCACTTTATGATCCACAGTTAGCAATAATCGCGCGAGTGAGCGAATTGTCCCATGCCTGGCTGCATCGATATGTTACCGGATCAAGCTTTGTTCCGGAAAGGCCGAATATCTGAAACTTGTCGAAAAATATCAATGTGTCCCGAATATGATTGATTTTAGTGAAGAAATTCAAATAAATTTACTCACATCAATATTTGTTATATTTTAACGTGTAATTTTCCATGTCCATTTACTATTTACTATGTTTGGTGTAAATTGTTTACAATGGTAGACTTTTGTCAAATCGACCATGCGGTTGTAGTGCACAAGAATATTTAGGCCACTCATTTCAAAAAGCATTTACATCTACCATGAAAGAATCGTTAAATAGCTCGGTATCACACATGCAACCATATCACATGTGATCAAGAAGTTCGGAAACATTCGACAATCAAGTGACATACCAGGGTAGAAAGCCTATGGCGCCTCTTTTAAATTGGCTATTCCTAAGTGTGCCTAAAACAAGAATCTGTCAAAATCCGCTAAATAATTCTGGTTGGCGATCTGCGAATGTGTTAATTTGTCACTTAATCGTGTAGTCGAACTTCTATTGTGGTGTTTTTAATATAAATGAGTATCTCATTTTGGACGTATTTATTAGGGTGGGGCATTGCTATATGGAAAAACGTAATCATAACCTGATCAACCGAGCACAGCAATTTTTTGGTTCCATTTGGGGTCCCAAACAACTGTGCAAAATTTGGGGTCGATTGGATTTGACCCGGCGTAGCGCATTGCGTTTGAAATTTGTATGGAAATTAGTATGGGAAAACCTACTTTTTTGCATTTTCAATTTTACAGACTACAATTCTTCCTGTAGTATACCAACAATTAGATAGAAGTGTAGTCCAGGATATGCTGAACAACTTTGCCGAAGGACCTGTAGACCTGTGTTTTAGAATGTCTCTAAAACAAGTTATAGCTGTTCAAAGTTCGATAGATCGAATTAATTGCCAAAAATCATTTGTTTTGCCAACACTGCGGGTGTACCAATGATATTTCATATAGTATACCAAAATAACATCATATACTTTAGATTTACCACATTGGTATGTTTGGATGAATTATTCAAAAGCCTTAGCTCAATTTCATGGGCCAAAATAGTTACGCAATAGGGCGTAGTGAGTGGAGAGGAAGGGGGGATGCTTCAACATATAGAAATTCTAACTGAAATAACTGAAATCTTGTCGAGTTGAAATGTTCAGATGAATTATTTTAAAACATATGCACAATGTCCTATGTATACTAGTAACGATGAAACGAAACATACTGTATCTCTCTGCATTGACTTTATATCAATGGAAGAAAAGTTGCAGACTGAATCAACTGATGTCGAATTGATATGTCAGAGGAATGCATGGATTATATTTCAGTTTAATACGCACTATGTTTTGATAGGATGCTCTTTTCGATGTTGTTCGATCACCTGAAGTAAAAATTGCTGTAGAAATGGGGCTCTTGTGGATTGTGGTAAAGTTGTAAAATAATTCATATGAACATTTCAACTCGACAAGATTTCAGTTATTTCAGTAAGAATTTCTGTATGTTGAAGCCTCCCCCACCCCATTCTTTGCTAGACAACTGTATTGGCACAAATTTCTACCCCGTAGTTACACTTTACCTATGGGCCATTCTATTGCAGGTCGCACGGATTTGTGAAAATAAAAAATGATATCTTCAAATGTCTTGAAATTTTTCTATTCCATATTTGGACAAATTTAATAAACATGTATTTTTGAATTTCATTGAAAACAAAAATTCTTAGAAATATCGGCAGTTTATTTTCTGATGATTCCCATGATTGCCTTAAATTTTCTGCTGCTTAAAATTTTTATCTCCGATATTGCTAGGATTAATGACATTTCTTTGCTTAGCGCATAAGCTTTTAAGGTGCAAAAGAAAAATGTTATTGTTGAATTTGTTTATTTTTGATAAATAGATAATTTAAATCGATGAAATATGCTTCTCTATCAACTTGAAATCATTGAAAATTTTTGTTGCTTATTTTATTGTATACACAGCCCAATTGCCTAAAATAAGGGATCATTTTTGGATTGCATGTTATTAAATATTTCCAAGTGCCAGTCGCGCAGCGCACCATAAAGTCGAACTGCACAACGTGCAACGAGCCGGAAATCGGCTAAGACCCTTCAACATAAAAAGTTCTCGCAGAAAGTATTGGCAAGGATACACTTTCAGTAAATATCGTTATTCAAGTCAATTAGTCGGCTAACCGACTTTTTCACTAGAGAGCCCCAGTCCGTTCTGGCGCTCATTTGAGATTATCTGAGTTTTGCTAAGAATAATGATTTTATTTTTTTTTCTTTATTTTCATGTCATAATATAATTTTCTAATGAATTATGGGAAACTGAACACTAGTGCACAATTGGGTGAATTAATATCTCAGCCATTTTTTTTTATTTCAAAGAGTAGAACTATTGAAAGATTCTAAATAGTTGAGTTTCCAATACTATTTTCCATAATATTATCAAATGCAATGCGGGGTGACAACCCGTAGCCAATCAACTCCAAAATTTCCATTTGGAACACCACAAAGAAACTAAAAACATTGTTCTTCAAATACGACTATGTTACCCCATCCTAATGTTTCTATCCGTGTCACTATAAAAGTCCATTAATTGCATAATACAACTTTCAGCGCTACTTCAACATGATCGACAGTAAGTATGTGTCTATGACATCTTTGATTAAGATGCAGTACTGCCCATAAGCCATTTTCTGTGTAAAGTTGTGAGCACACCTATGCAACTATTGCTACAAGTTATTCAAGAAGACATTTGAATTAATAGCGCAGGTTCATCCAAAACGTTTTGTCGTCTAAAGAAGAAAATGCATTGGGCTTGTTTCCTTTCGAAATTATTTCAAGTGGTTCCGGCAATCCCAAAATATACCGAAAATACGATCGTGAGATGGATCAGTGGATCAAACAGCCATTACGTACGTAAAGAGACTTTCAAATGTTTAATGTGTGATGGACAATCGCTTTGTTCCAGAAAAAAGCGAATGTTCATAAGTAGATTCCAAGCCACACACGTAGTGCAGTGATCGCTGGTTCGGGTGAAATTAAAATCCGTCAATTTCCGCGTCAGTGTAGTGGGCACCCTCGGAACCACTCCATGCTGCTCTTCAACAATAAGTGAGTAGTAGGTACGTACGTACCGACCCGGTTTGCTCATCAGTTTCGCTTCCCAGCGGGCTCACTCACTCACGACTTTGACTCCTGGCGTTTTCACTTGCAATTATATCAAGTACCGCCAATTCTACTTCATTTTCGTTTTTATTTTTCAAGCTTTTAAGTATATACACATGCGTGATGAACATGTTCGTTTGCTATAGATTCACCCGTACCATCTGTTTATGCTCTTCGAGTTTCTGTTTTTCCAAGAAGAGCCATCGTGCATAGGGGCCCACTTTCCATCATCCACCAATTAGCGAAACGTTTTTTTTTTCCTCTCACCGGTCGGCCGGCTCAAAATAATCTTCTGCATTGTGTTGAATTCTTGCGCAACTTTCACTCGGAAAGCATGTAGGTATAAATATATAGAGCTTTCGGTGTGATTAATGTTCGATCTAATAATGAATATAAACTACTGATGAAAAATATATAAATATATTATTAATCGTACAATTTTGCATATCAGAATGTGATTAGGAATTTTATTGCTTACACTATAAAACCCTTGTTAGGCGGCTTTCTTTTTTGAGTTCTAAACTCATAATTAAGGTTGAATTTTACGCCACACAGAATCGCGAAGATTTCTGCTATATGATATATGATATAGTAGGTATCTACTAAGCGAATGAGACTGGTTTAATCTCATTTGACGACAATTGACTCCAGCACCGGCTCGGCTCTCCTACAGAGAACCGTCAGAATAACAAACTACATATTCTTCAAGTTGTCACTCAATCCAGCCAGACAGCAATTCCTGGCGAGGAGGAATTCTGTCATTGAAAGTTTTAAAAGGAAAATTACATGTGAGTGTGAGGTCGCTAGGAGCAAGTGTATACTCATCCCAAGTAACCATTTAGGGCCACAGTCGCACGATATATTGGGTTACTGTTCCAAAGCCCAGTAACTTTAAGACGGAATGCACAAGAAAGTGTTTCTTGTTTCAGAAATACATATAGTGGTTTTATGTTCAAGAGTGTCTCTAGAGCAGAAATAGGTGTTGTCGAGAATATACCAGTCATCGCCATAGATCATCCTCTGAAGATGGTTTAACTTTGATGGGATTGTCATAACTTCTCCCTTCTGTCACCAAACACGGAACGCGTATGCCAATATGTAACAATTGTTGTATAAATCCACTGAATGTACTTGGGTTTGAGTGCTCATGATTTACCGAAAGCGCATCTACATTTGCCGAAGGCCATGCAAGCTTTCTTGATTCTGAAATCGATGTGAACTGTCCAATTAAATTTTTAATTGAGAATTACCCCAACGTACTTAACTTGATCTGCGACAATAATTTCAGAGTCAAAGAACTGCAACGGACGAGCTCCGGTTGCAATCCTTCGTTGCGTGAAAAGCATCACTGATGTTTAATTTGGGTTAAGGGATGATCCATAAATGACGTAGCATTTTTTGAGTGATTTTTAACACCCCCCTCCCCCATCGTAGCATTTCGTCACAAACCTCTAAATACCCCCCTGGTAATTACGTAGCTTGACGGTAACTCTGCCCCCCCCCCCTTGTCCCCGTAATTTTTTTTTAAAAATTCTATTCTATTCCCCTTTAAAAAAGCTACGTAGCATGACATGACCCCCTACCCCCCTGTCGTCACACATCATCACAAAATACAAAACTCCCCCCTCCCTCATATAATACTACGTCATTTATGGATGATTCCTAACTGATAGTCCAATATGAAGACACCATTGCTCAACAACACATAAGACTTGTTGCACCATATCAAAAAGTGTGTTAATGCAAATATCGATCGTGATCACTATATGATAATCATCGGTGAAACTAGAAAAGAAAGAGAACTGCGGAGACTCCATTTTGGATCGATTGGATTCGCGTTTAGCTGTCAAAAAACGAATCCAATCGAACATTGCCTATCCTTATAACATTAGACGTGCTGCCATGCAATGCCGGGGCATACGTTGGCAAAAATGCAGTTTTTCTCTCCGCAGTTCTCTTTCTAGAGTTTTTCTAGGTGAAACCATATGTCGGAAACAGAAGCTCATTAAGTTTCCTCAACAAGCCATCGGCGACAAGCTGCCATAGAAGTGGTGACAGCACACTACCTTGAGGACATCCGCAGACACTCAGTTTCCTTATCTCTACTTGTCTTATCGATGAGATGTCGGTTGCTAAGCATTACGTGTATTTAGTTCGTGATATATGAAGAAGCTCCATGACCTCGTGCTGCTTCCAAAATTGATTCGAAAGACACATTGTCAAAAGCACTTTCAATATTGTTTCAACCAAAGTGTGTTGTCCGAAAATTTCAAGCCAACTGCATCAGAAGATCTTGAAGGCGTTCAAAGTGTAACATGATAACAAAAATTTGACTAGGGAACACGGTCCAACTCCTAGTACAGTTAGGAATATATGCTTCCGGGAAGGCAACCGTGCTAGTAAGCAAGCTAATAGGATTGAGGAACAAAACATCGCTGCCGAAATGTGAGCCCGGAAGCTCTACTACAAAGAATGTTTTCAAAAACGAATTTCTTGTTATTCAAAAACTAGAAACCATTGAACTTTCAGTGCCACCTTCCAGTTAAAGGAGTTTTATTTCGATTGTAGCACAAATAATTAATAAAAACTGAAAGTTTTCTCATTGAAAAAGATGAATTCTACAAAAGTTGTCTAACTCAGTTGAAATAGATGATGTTTAACCTCTGACACTGATCAAGTCTGCAATTTATTGACCAACGACGCCTTATTGTCCCGGAGGTCTCACAGTATTTGATTATCTATTTGATACACGAATATATGAGTGAATATTTATCTGAATGCAGGTTAAATGTTTAAATTGACATACCTACAGTAAATAATGTCATACCGATATGTGGCATACCTGCAATAAGATTTTTTCAGCTGCTTTGATGTATGCTTACCTATGAAGAAAAAAAGAAAAATACTATTATTTTTTGGAACATAACATACTGAAAACTATTCATAATCTTACTCAGCTAGTGAAAACTAAGTTCGGCCTAAAACACCCAATGGAACACCATTTTGAAGGAACAGAAAACAACAAATAGAAAGGCAGGTTCAGATGAAAACGAGTAATAAATAAAATGGTGAGGATTTATATCTCTTTAGATTAGAGATAAAGCACTTCATATTTCTACACCCTGCTTGCCTTAGACACCGATACACGTTCCAGAGCGGCGTCTAAACGAACGATAAGCAACCGCGGTAAGCTTATGTGCAGCCCAGAAACGAATATCAAGAAGCCCGGCGAAGGAAAAAAAAACCTTTGACTAGTTCAACTTTATGTTCAGTGGTAATCAAATAAAAAGATAAAACAACGGCACAGTTCCTCTGTGGTTCGGGCATTTATACTGGCCGTATACCTGAGAGGTAACGCTATTTCGTGAAACAGAGCAAACTCCTCAGAACAATTGTATGTAATAATTTCCTATGAAAAGCTGCTCGTTAGAAAATATTATTTATTTACTCTTGACAGAATAAAATAGTTGGCTGGTGATGATGTCGGTTTGATTGTGTCACTGACGCGATCATGATCGTTCTATAGCCACAAAGTTGTGGTAAATTGTGGGCGCGTGCTTGCCACAATCCGACAACAGTGTTCTCTGCTTGGCAGCAATTCTGTAATTTACGAGTACTTATTATTTAAGCAATTTTCGCAGGCGTTTCGTACTTACTGTACGACATTCAATTGTATTTTTCGAAAAGCTCTAAAATGCTTAATTTCTGAGCAGTCTTTCGTGTACAATATCGCATTCCCATTTTTTAATCAAAACAAATTCGCCAATGGCGTTTATACTTCCATTCTACTCTACATCGAACACTTCAATAAATACACAGTAGATTGTAGACAGGAAGCTTAATCGCTACGCTCTATTTGTGTTAAATATTAGCTCTTATCGCTTCATACTTGGCTTCTATAAATATGGCTTTCCGTCGGATTGGATTACGTTGTATGAAATGCTCAAACACGAATAAGCTCTGAACATGCATTTGCATACGGTCATGATCAGGAAATGCAGCATTCAGTACCGACTAAGTGTAAGTAAGTATATATGATGCAAATATATTTACATATTTATTGTTGTTCAAGGGCACGATATAAAGAGCTTACGGCGAGTGAGAGTTCAATTGTATAGACTCTGCTCTTATGTTATCGTTAATGATCATTTGTTCTGTTCCATTGCCGTTATACTACTGACTTTCGCCAAAGCGTGAAGGAGAAAATAAAAGAAAAATTAAGGTGCACTTGTGTATAGTAAACAGCAATTTATGAAAATGTTGATAGTTAGTGCGACGGTGAATGTAAATAAATATTATCTCATAAGGAATCTATTGCAATATATCTACTGTCATGTGGGAAACAATCAACCGCAAACACATGGGATGTTGAGTCTTTTTTCATCATATTTCTATTGCTACCCTAGAAATTTGAACCAGTGAGTTAGTTTCAACTTTACACCCAAGCACGAAAACATCGTCGAAATCTAGTAAATACCTTTGACCATCTTTTTCAGGATTGGGATCACTATGGGTCGCTAAGAAGAACATTTGGTGAAGATTCCAAATCGATCATACAAAGAATGTATTTTTAATTACTATCAAAAATATGTCGCTGTAGAAAGCATTGCTAACTTCTTTATGTCGATGTTGTTCATAAAAAAAACATCGTTTCAAAACACGTGCAGCGCTTGGTATATGCATTCTTTGCTTACAAAAAATTATCTCTATCTCTAGAACTCAAATTATTGCGTTTAGTCTAAATCAGTGCTACCAGAGACAGTATCTGCTAACGACAAAAATGCCAAGTTTGACTACTTCCGGTAGTCGCGCTAGTGCACTGAGTTCGCGCTGCTCTGAAAATCTAGCGAAAGCGGCTGCTCGCTCCATATGCGCGACTTCATAAGGGTTATGCATGGTTATTTTGAAATCTTGATGAAAACTTACTCATCATATCAATTTAGACTGGATTCGAATACCTTTGTCAAGCAACTTCAATTGTAAATAGACTTAGAGAATTGTAATTGTAAGTAAACAGAACTGTTAAAATAGAGTAACTTCCAGCACACCAAAGAAAGCAAATATTTTGATCAGAACATTTTTTGTGTTTCCTAATCCGAACAGTTTTTAGAAACAATAGCTTTGGAGTTCTTAGGGCCGCTTTCTTTACTCTCGCTTAACTTTTAGACCAGGTTTTCCGGTGCGTTAAACCTTGTTCAAAAGTTTAGCGTGGATGAAGAAATCGGTCCTTCATACCCTAAAAAACTGTTAAGTATGAAAGAGTTAATCAATCACTGTAAGTACCACTTGAAACCACGACCAACATGCTTTTATGCCAAAACGATCGACAACGGCTAGCCTCTCATTCACAATGTATGTATTCAATGAATGCTTCATTCGTTCGGTGACTCTCAGACCGATAGGTCGATCTTTCCTGTTCGTGCAGTGTAACGTTATAAAGAATAGTACTAATCCACTGTCAATGTTATCTTGCGCATTCTTCGCCTCGTTGAGGTTTCAGTATTTTTATCTTCCTTTTCGTTTTGCGCATTTACCGTTATTCGGCCAGCAGAGCAGTGGAGCAGCAGTGTTTCTGTTCTAGTAAGCCACCTGGATACCGTTATATATACAAGTTAAGTATCACGATAATATTCGGGGAAAGTGGTCGGTTACCGGCACTGGTCGGTTGTCGGCACTCCTACGTAACATTTGACGGAAAGCAGAGACATGGACATTCTAATAAATATTGTTTGTGTGTTACATTAGTGCGACCTTTTTGTGCCGATTGCTGAAGCAAACAGACTCGAATGTTCTGTTCTACAACCAATATATTTTTTGACCAAGTGAAACTCTACTTAAGTTTTTTTGATGATTTGCTTAGTGTTATAGAAGGAAGTAAATCGTTCGAAAAAGTATGCGCATTGAATATTTACGATTTGAATTTATTCTATTTTGTGATTCAACATTGAATGGCACCGAAATGTTCGCCACAATTTTTTTGATCAGTTTTCAAAAAGGTTACAAAAATCTGTTGTCGGCACCCAAACATGGTCGGTTGCAGGCACCTCATTTTTTTGTGGCAAATGCTGAGCTCTCAATAACCTAATCAATATGGGTATATTTGGAACGGGCTTTACGAATAGATACCAGAGATCTTTGGCACCATTCTGAAAACCAAGAAGGCGACTCCCGGTTTAGCGTTTTACATTTACATGAAGAAAACCCACCTGGTTGTGTTTTCACCGCTAGGTAGCACTGTATATACCAGATTGTTACGACCAGAAAATTTGGTGGCGGAGTGGGGTTATCCTGTAGCCCCCCTTCCCCTTTAGCTACGTGCCAGCGTGCACTTCTACTTGATTTGTCTGAAGCATTGGTAAAAAAAATGGACTGCTTGAAACTCACTCAAATGCAGTAAAAACGGATAGTGAATTAGCAGCGCGTGATATTCGCACCAGTTTTTACATACACCGCTCCGGTCGAGCAAAATTCGCCGCCGCACGAAGTTGATTATCTACAAGACGCTGATTAGACCGGTAATCCTCTGGACCTGGACTATGCTCGTGGAGGACTAACGCGTCCTTGGAGTTTTCGAACAAAAGGTGTTGCGTACTATCTATGGTGGTGTACAGATGGAAGACGGAACGTGGCGCAGGCTAATGAACCATGAGTTGCATCTGCTGCTGGAAGAACCATCCATCGCGCATACCGCAAAAACAGGACGTTTGCGGTAGGCTAGACACGTCGTAAGAATGTCGGACGACGACCCAGTGAAGATGGTTCTTGAGGGCGACCCCACAGGAACGACCAGATAGAGGACGACCTGCGGACCCTTCGAAGACTGCGGGGCTGGCGACAAGCAGCAATGAACCGAGTGGCGTGGAGATGGCTTCTGCCTACAGCAAGAGACAACAAGACAACGGTAAGGTAAGTAATGTTGGAGGGTGGCTTCCGGTTCACTGGTGTCCCGACGACCCTATACTGGTGGTTTGTCGCGTTCGGCGCTACTCGACGTAGTGCTCGACGGTGGAGCTAGCCTACCTCGGCGGAGAGTTCCCCGACGAAAGAATATCTCTCGCAACCGTTGACGAACTCCGAGATGGTTTAACCAATTTTCACAAACATAGTTTCAAATGAAAGATATAACGAGTTAATCAGACTTCCGGTTCCGGAGTTACGGATTGAAGAGTGCGGTCACACTGCAAATTCTCATATAAACTGGTAACACAATCATGTCCGAATGATGTAAAACATACCAAATTGGTCCAACATTACTTGGATTTGCAGGTCTAGATCACTTATGACCAATCAAAGTAGGTTGAATCGCCCAGTTGGGTGTTGAATCGCCCTCCCCTTACCCTTACACCTCTCCCTTTATCACTCCACCCACCCTCCTTGGACTACCCTCACACCTGCATTCCCTCTGCATACCGAAATAAGATAAAGGATTTCTGATTTATCTTCCACTCTCACTCTACTAACCCTCACCACATCCACTTCCAAATCCACTACCCCAGCATTTCATAATATGATCACATGAAGATAACATTGAACTCACGTTGATTAACCTAATTAAATTTTATACTTTTTTAAAGTGTGTCAGCATCGACTTTCGTGGTAGTCGCGGGATACGTGCCTGGAGTAATAAGATTGTAATAGACTTTCCCACAATTATATTGAACATAACCAGCCATTTAATTAGAGTTTGGATAAATGAGAAAGGCACAATCGCACCATTAGGTGGAATAAAACAGGTTTTTTTTATGATTCGAATTCGTTTGAGAATTGCTTCCCTGCAGAACTTATACGAACCATCCCAAAATCCTTGGCCACATGCCTTACTAGCTTGCCAAATTCATGCAGAATTGTGTAATCATCGCCAGTCATAGTGGAAAAAATGATGTGGCAAATGTCACACAGTCGTAACATTCTGAAACGAGCCCCAGATATCTGCCAACAGCAACAGGCACAGCTTCCAGCGCGACCACGGTCGGCCCACTCGGTGTGGAGCGTAGACAATCACTGCACCATAGAGACTGCTGAGTTAATAATGCGGCTGATCGTGAGCCAGATAAAGATCGCCATAGCGACAATTTCTCAACATCGCACATCGTTAGAAGATGAAGCGACAAAGGCGACCGCCGTTCGCAACCTGCCCAACTTTAACGAATCAGCATGGAATGACAAAGTTCCCTATTCATCGCGCTAGAACTGCAGATTTAACTGATGGGACAGCCGTGAATCAATGAACGAAAACTTTCAATAAACCCCATGAGGCATTCATGTAGTATTTATATTGTTTTTTTCTCCTACTAATCAATTACGTAATTTGTCGAGCCCCAACATTGACAAGTAGCATTGAATGGTATCATTGTCAAACACAGCGAGTGGTCTCACAGTAATGGGCATTTCTGCTGAACAAATGAGTTTTCATTAATTTGTTAGATTTGGCAGCGTCGGGAACATGCGATGACCTCCACGTCGTTTGAATGGATTTATTTGTTAAGCAGCTTTTTGCTTCGTCGCCTGTGTGCCGAAGCTTTGCAAAACAACTATTTTTGATAGGCGTGTGGAGGTCAGATATGCTTCTGAATTGGCCGGTCGGCGCCAAAGGCTACTAATGCGTCACGGTTCATCATACAAAAATTCGAGATAAATCAATTTTCTGATGTTTCAACAAAGCGACGCGCGATGGCCGTTGAAGAGGAGATATGCGCACCAGTCGACGGTGACTGATTCTGGCGATCGAGTCACTACGGAGATAGTGTACGAGGTTGCACGAGTAGCAATCGCATCGAATGCAATTTAAATGATTTGATTTGTTTGGGTCAAGTCACAGGGTGATGCGTTCGAATTACAAAGATCGCTTATTAAATTATGCATAGGGCTTGGCGACACAGTCACTTAGGTTTACTACGAACTATAAACGCGGAATATTATTTGACCGTATATCAAGCAATAGCAGCGGGTAATTAAATGTCAAATGAAGCATCAACATAAAAACAGCGCTACACAATCAGTAGACGTAATGTGAGTTTGCTGGAACGAATCGTAGAAAAAAGTGGAATTGAGGCACGATGAAAACAAAGTAAAACTTCCTCGAAAACAAAACGTGGGAAAATATTTAAGTTTTAATTTCCTTCTTACATTCGATGCACTTTCTTGGCGGAAGATCTACAAAACAGAGCACGTTGAAACCACAAAAAAATGAAACGAAGCGAAGGAAAGGGAAAAAAACTTTAGCCTGGGCTCTTCCGTGATGCAATCAGAATTCTTCGTCTGCACTCCGTTCTGTCTCCATTGCGACCCAATCCCTCAAAGAAGGAGATGTTTTTCATAAGCAGAAAAGTTTGACTTTTTTGCAATTACGATTTCAAAGTGGCGAAATTAGTCATAGGATTTTTCAATATTCGCCCAGAAGTGTAGAGTGACAGAACAAATATACTGGTGCCTATCGTTTTGATGATATATTTTTTGCAAGGTTAATCCGATTTTTTGTTTTAAAATTTGTCCAACGATTTTATTGAAAATGCGCCCACAGGATAAAAATAGTAGAGCGTACATCATTTGGTATATTTTGTAACTCGTAATTTAGCACTGGGTGTAAAAATAAGTGCTTGTTATTTCACTCACCGTTGTTCAGTACGCTCGTTCATGTTATTAAGTTAAATTTTGTTTAAATTGTTATACATGAACGTTATTATTAGTCCATTAGCTTTGAAAGATCAGCCGAACGAGCCTAGTTCCCCTTCACAGTTAAACGTCAAGCAGAGGGAAGCAAGGCGGACAAAGGTGTCCCCCCTTAGAAGTCTCTCACAGGGAGCGAGTGGATCTGGTGATAATTCGCCATCGTCGCTTGAAAGATTCGAACAAAGCAGCTAAGATAACCTCCCTAGATAAACGCAACGGTTCGCTTTTGGAGCAGCCAACGAAAACCGAAGGAGAACGCGATCGATGTTGTCCCAGCCGGTCGGAAGGAGCCGCCAGCATACCCATCTTTGGCGGTATGCAGCAAGCAACAGGGTGTAGGTAAATAAACGATAAAATTTAATCTAAAATTCTTGGTAGAAGCATCCTAGCCTGTGCTTTGTATCAAAAGCGATTGAAAAAGGCCAAGCAAACGAACAATTATGCACAGTAAGGATTTTTTGGTGTAATAGGATGAGCCAGTAGATACTCCTGCTCAACCAGGTAAAAAAACTGTATATGTCCTATTAGATGCTAAGCACCCTCAAAGTGAACTTTAGTTGTAGTCTTTCATTGCTGTTTTCGACTCGATGATCGACAGGGACACAACTCGGCCGATGGATGCAACACTTTCAATCGCTTTGCTAACAATCATGTACCCGCCCGCCAGATGTATATGTCCTCTCGAAGTTGTGCTAGGTACCGCGCGCCCTCAAAATGTGTACCAATTTCAGACATTCGACGGATGTAACATACCCGAAAGCAAAGCTTCTCTTCTGCCCACCAGTCAATTGAGTTTCATCAGATGGTTGATGACATGAACAACTTATGATATACTACCAGAATGTTAGAGGACTGCGAACAAAAATTGATGACTTGTTCGTCGTTGTTTCGGTTGGTGAGCATGATGTTATCGTTCTTACTGAGACGTGGCTGAACGATGAAATCAGTTCGCTTCAATTGTTCGGTCCAATGTTTACCTTCATCACAACGATCGAGACACAACCAGTGCTGAAAAAAACGGAGTGGGGATGTACTCATTGCTGTGTCCAATCGATTGTCGTCTGAACGAAAAACTGGTATCCCGAGCAAACGGAATGCCCATAATAATCCCATGCTCATGGTCCAATTTTACCCCCTCTGCATGGTGCTTTGTGTTTTAACCGTCCGGAAGTCGCGCTAGTGCACTGAGTGCACGCTGCTCTGAAAATCTAGCGAAATCGTCTTAGCGTACTAGCTCGTTCAGTGAGCCATTTGCGCGACTTCCGGAGGGTTAAATGGGGTTACCTCATGAAAACAGCATCGCCATGATCCAGTAGATCCCATATAAAAACATATTTCTGTGTTCCCGAGCAAATACTCATGGGCTCAAACACCACACAGCCCCTTGAAAAGACCATGAACATGCCCGTGCCCACTTTCACAACCATTAAAACACCATAAAATGGTCTCAATAGCCCATAAATATACCAACGTATGGTTTTTCTATGGGATCTACCGGACCATGACGATGATGTTTTCGAGGATTGAACCCATTTCAAACACCCATGCCCAACCCCACGAGTATGGGGGTATTATGGACGTTTGCTCGGGTATTTATGGTTTATTGAGACCTTTTGATGGTGTTTTGATGGTCGTGAAAATTGACACGGACCATATTTATGGTCCTTTCAAGGGGTTGTATGGTGTCTGAACCCATAAGAATTTGCTCGGGATTGTCTTCAATCTCGAACAACTTTGGTAAACATACGTACACATGATACTAGAATATGTGTGGGTGTTGTTTATCTTCCTTCCGACTCAGCCGTCGACATAAGCGTTATTGAGAAGCACGTTGACTCCGAACTTCACTTCGCTAGTTCTCTTGACCTCCAGGCTGTTCATTTACTATTTGGAGACTACTATCAACCTGACCTTGTTTGGAGAGATACTCATTTAGGGTATGCTGTCCCCGACCTTGCTGAATCGACCCCCTCGAGGTTTAACGGTGCCTTATTGGACGGGATGTCTTTGTTAAACATGCAACAAATGTCAAAGGTTTCTAACCATCGTAATCGAACAGTGGATCTTCTGTTTGTTAACGAGGAAACATTTCGGTGTACATGTTCCTGTATCTCGTTCACGACCAAAACCACCATGGTCAAATTGACGCCTACGAGAACTAAAACGCTCAAAGGCAGCTGCACTCCGACATTATACTAATCGATGCTACCCCTTGACAAAGCGGAAGTAAACACACGCCAGTAACAACTATAAATCTTAAAACCGCTTCCTTTACTCTACACATGTATTGAAGACTGACCTCAAGCTGAATCAAAAACGTTTCTGGTCGCTTGTGAATGGAAAACGTTAGGAAAATGGGCCCCCACTACTATGTGTCTTGCAAACCATGAATCAAGTACACCTGATGGCATATGTACCTGTTCGCGAATCATTTCTCAAATGTATTCAGAACAGTTTCGGCTGACCACAACCAGATAGAATGCGACCTTCGTGATGTTTCTTGCGATGTCATGAATCCAGGAAGTGTTCGTTGTTCAGAAGAAAACGTTCTTGTTGCAATAATAAAGTTAAAGTCTTCAGTGTCAGCTGGTCCAGATGGGATTCCATCCATTATTATAAAAAGATGCGCGAGTGCATTGTGTGTCCCTTTTCAGCTCATATTTAACCAATCGCGTGAAGTTTCCTGTGCATTGGCAAAAATCGGTCATGTTTCCCGTTTTCAAAAAAGGAGACAAACATAAAGTTGCAAATTATAGAGGCATAACTTCGCTTTGTGCTGGATCAAACTATTCGGGATCTTAGTGGAAAATATCCATCGTCGCGAAATTAAGCCATACATCTCAAGTGAGCAGCTTGGTTTTTTTCCTGGTAGGTTAGGAATTAATTACTAATTAAGTTCAGTTCCCTTGGTAAAAAAAATTTAAAACATGAAAAATGGTGCGCAGATGGGCTCCGTATACACTGATCTAAAGGCGGCTTTTGACTGTGCTGATCATTCTGTGCTGTTAGCTAAAAATTAAGCGGCTAGAAGCATCGGCTAATTTCATCGAATGGCTTGTATCGTTCCTCAGAAACCGTTCCCTGTCTGTGAAATTAGTAAACAACGAATTACAAACCTTCACCAATTTTTCAGAAGTGCCACAAGAGAGCAATCTTGGGTTTTTGATGTTTACCCTGTTCTTCAATGACATTGGCTTTGTTATTCCGACTGGATGCAAACTTGTTCAACTGTTTCTTACTGTACGATCTACAACCGACTGTATTAAGTTGCTAGGTCAACTATATGCCTACTGCAACTGGTGTATGAAGAATTTATTGACTATCAACTATAAAACTACATCATCAATAGAGAATCACTCAAAAGAGTGTCAGTTGTTAGAGATCTTGGTATTTCATTGGATTCTCAACTGTCATTTAGAGATCACTATTCCCACATTATAGCACAGGCAAACTGGTTTGGTTTCATTGAGCGAATTGCTAAAGAATTTACTGATCCATACTGTATTCGAGCGTTGTACTTTTCATTTGTCCGTTCCGTTTTAGAAACTAATTGTCCTTACACTGAAATTTGGATTAATTGAAGCAGTCCAAGCGAGGTTCATTCGTTATGCTCTTAGATCTTTGCCGTGGCGTAACCCATCGGATCTGCCACCGTACATCGATCTTTGTCGTTTATTGGATATGGATACCCTAACCAAGAGATGAGATATATCCAGAGCCGTCATTGTTGGAAATCTTTTAACTGGCCAAATCGATGCTCCTTGTTTTCTCTCACAGATCAATGTAAATGTGCCCCCTAGAAGTCTAAGATCATGGGAATTTTTGAGACTTGACTTTCAGCGAATTGAATATGCCCAGAACGAATCCTTAAGGGCAATGTGTGATACAATTAATATGCTTTATGATCATTTCGACTTTTTTAAATCTACTTATGTTTCTAAAAAAAGATTTAAGCGACTCACTTAGACTATAAGATGTGATTTGTTAGTATATTAAGTAGAAACTAAGATGTATTGAAGTGTAACTTAAGGATAATGTATTTCCTCACAAAAATTTTGTAAAGCACTGTTTGTACTACATATTGCAAAAGATGGTTGGGTTTTTACCGGCATATGAGGATTGTTCCTCGAATGGGCTTTTCCCGCCCAAAAATTTCATGGATGCCATCTTTGGTCAGATGAAAAGTAAGGTAAATAAATAATTAAATAAATATATAACACCCAAGTAGTGGACAAACCCCAACTTAAAAATTTTAATGCGATGCTTAGTTGAATTTAATTCGATTTAATATTGCAATTACGTTTTGAAAAGTAAGTATCTAAAACTGTTTTGTGGTTGAGAGATATAGAAAAGCAGATAAAACAAGCTGGTGTTCATTGTATTATTTTGTGCGATTTTTGATTAATTTAATTTTGGTTGTTTTTCAATTAAGACTGAAAAAGTGTGTTACTTAAAAATTATCCAACGGTTTATTTAAAATTATTCGCAGAATGATCCAACTGGCATCTTAGCTGATGGAACAGTTTTTTTGATAATAACTGTAAATTATAAAAAGCTGCGGCATGCCCTTCCAACACGCTATCCTAACGTCAAAAATATTCGAAATGGACACGTAACCGAGAGAAAAAACAGAAGCCAGTTACCACGTTTTGTCCTAAGCCATAGGATAGCGAATGACTGAGATAGTACAAGTTCATAGAAAAATTAAGCAGATCGATTTTTCGATTTTGTGAAGTATTTTTAATTAACAAATAATAGAGAACCAGCACATTCAGCTCACCTAATAAAACTGTCTATGACGGAAGAAAAGCTCCCAAGTGTTTATAACACTAAACTGAATTTGTTCTTCAGACACGAACGTCATAATTATAAGGATGTGACAATACTCAAATTGTATACACACTAACAAAACTGACGGTGCAGTTGTGACGAGAGAAGAATGAGGAACAATATTGCAAACTACTCGTCGAAGAATGATCGATAGTAAACCCGCACAATAATGTTGTCGTGATACAGCAAAGCGAATATGACAGGTTCTCACGTTCCAAATCTTCTCCGGTGCCATTGTTGTTGTAGGCATTTTGTTCGACATATGTTTTTGTTGCTTGATGGAGAGGTCCGCGAACGGTGCAAATACGGTGCTACGTTTTTTTGTGCGAAATAAGCTCTTCGACCATTCGGAGTGACTGAACAAATTGTAGCTCAATATTTATTTTATCTCTCAACTGTGAAATGTTAACACTTTGAGAAGAATCAATAATGCGATCAGGTACCCTACATAGCCAAAAGCAATAAATATTTACGCGCAGAGCAGCAACGCAAACTTTGCATATTTAAACCGGTGTACAACCAGTAGTCTCTGAGAAAAATTACTTTATTAGAAGATATTAATGATCCTAGAGATAGGCCGAAGCCATATCTTAACACGGCGCACAGTGGCTGGAGGCTGGCCAAAACCTCAAAAATTTATTTTTGAAATATTGATATTTTATATTTTTCCTGAATTTCTCATGTATTGTATGACGTATATTCAAAATTTTATGATCATTGGACAAGAACACGATTTTTAACATGAGTGTAAACGTAGCAAAGTCCAGGCTTTTTAATGATTTTCATTTCCGAAACCACCATTGCTCTGTTCACTTCAAATGCATGTTGCTCTTTTGATTTTGGTCCGATTTTAGCACAACTAGTTTCATTGTGTAGAGGAACAAAAGAACTTGGTTTATGAATAAAGTACGTTTGGTAAATTTGCTTGGAACTATGACTTTTTAGTTCAAATATGTTTGAGGTGGTCAGATCGCAAATACTTTCTTCACTAATGTACTCTGTACAAATTTCGGAATCATTTCGGAACAATCACATAGAATACATTCTATAGGAAATAACCTCTACTTTTCGAATATCATGGTCTCGTTCTGCGCCTAGGTGCGCAAAAAGGTTTAAGGAGATTTTGAAGCTTTGTTGCTGATATGGAGGTGCATGGTGTTTTGTGTAAAATGGTTAAACAATCTACAGTAAACCAACACGTTATACAATGGATTTAAAGTAGTGTTCTTCATTTTTTATGATATTGCTGACATTGGTGAACAGTAATAGAAAATCTATCATGAAAACGGGATCATAGTTATAAGAAAGGTTCAATGACACTGTATGGAAAAATGCGTTTAATATTTTTCGACTTTTGACATCAAAAATGAGCTCAGCACCTCAAAATTAGCTTAAATTGTGATTTTCAGCCAAATTAGGTAACGTTTGAGGTTTTGTCCGACTTTTGTTTGAAGATCCGCCACTGTGCGGCGCACAGTGGCTGGAGGCTGGCCAAAACCTCAAAAATTTATTTCTGAAATATTGATATTTTATATTTTTCCTGAATTTCTCATGTATTGAGTGACGTATATTCAAAATTTTATGATTATTGGATAAGAACACAATTTTTAACATGAGTGTAAACGTAGCAAAGTCCAGACTTTTTAATGATTTTCATTTCCGAAACCACCATTGCACAGTGGTCCAGATCGCTAATTTAGGAGGAATTTTTACTTTCTGACAAACCTGTATAATTTAGCCGTATCATGTCTTAGGATGAATTTGTGTACTTTAGAAGATGCTTCTTTTTATTGGAATAGTTATTAGGGTGGTTCTAATTTATCTAAAATACGAAAATAAACTTTTTACTGATGAAAGATAGAGCTCCACAGTCTTCCACAAAGTTGTAAAGTAACTTATTTTGAATAAATTTGTTGAACATATTAAAGCTCTATCTCTTTTAGTTTTTGTTATACAAGAAATTTAAAAAAAAAGATTAGGGTGTTCCTGAAAAAAACGTTTTTTTAGTATAACTTTCGTATCTTTTACTTTGTGTTAACACAACCTTTGGACAGCTTATTGAAAACTTCAAGCCGAGTATTTTTCTCCAAGACACCGAAGGTCTAACTTTTTTCTTTAAAAAGTTATGGACACTTTTCGTTAAAAAAATAGCCTATTTCAAGGCTCAATATCGCTGATGCGGGCACCTAAAATTGAATTCTGTTTCCACCACATGAAAGACCATACTTATTGGTATATTTGAGCAAAAATTGGCGAACACGATATTTTTTTAAAATTTGCAATTTAGATTTAAAGTTTGTAGTTTTGCAGGTTCAACGCATTAAAGCATTTACACATATATCGTTGTATTATGAAAAAAGCCACTTTCAAATATCATTCTCTCATCGCAGCAAGCTTTGCATAAGTGAAACGACTGTCAAAAAAGGTTTCTGATTTTATTCGTTTTAAATAAAACTAGTAAATATGGATATTAGTCGAAAAGAGTTGGCGAATTTGCTTATTTCTGGTAAAAAGACAGATGAACTGCTTAAGTTCATTACAAGTAGTAATCTAAATGTAAAATTGAGACTTGTTAATGTTCGAAAGAAATTTTATATTTTGTTAAAACAACCTTTGAACAGCTTTTAGAAAACTTCAATCCACGTTTTTTCATAACTCTGAAAGTCTAACTTTATACTTTCAAAAGTTATGGAAACTTTTCGCTCATAAATAGCCCTTTTTCTAATGTCATTATCTCTGATTGGGGCAAATAAAAGTAAGTTCGGATTGAACCTTAGAAAAGAACATACTTTTAAGTATATTTGAGCAAAAATTGGAAAATATTATTTTTTTTAAGCATGTAATTTTAAATTTACTAACCAAAGTTTTAAATTTTATCGCATAGCGACATAAAAGAAATTGCCTAAAGCCTTTGTATTTCCTTTTCTGTTTTGCTTACATATCAACAATACAGAATGTGTTCATTAAAAATAATTTGGCTATGACAACAATTTATGATTTATATAAGGAGAATTTATTCAATGCCAATTAATTCAAAAGTAGATGCATTGCATTTTCAGGTATATCCAGCGGTGCTCGTTGAATTCGACGTTTACATTTAAGAGAAATTATAGGATCTGATGAAACAAGAAGTCTCTTGAAAACGTCATCAAGATTGACGAGTCGATCGAATTTGCGTGCGTGGAATTCTCGGAATCTGCGAATACTTTTATTCCTGGTTTCTTGAACTTCTTCACTGCACATACCTACTGGCAGCATGTTATGTTGAATAATGCTTCCTCCATGGACCAGGAGTTTATGCACGGTTGGTGAGAGAGCGTACCAACCATACAGGCGTACATAAAGCAATCGTGTATCTTCGGCGTAACTCCGGTAAGCATCCGCGTTAATTCCCAATTTGCTGTTGATGATTGTTAATAGCACATACATACGTTCTAGCAACAGCTCAAACCGAATTTGCGTGCGCTTACTCCGAATCCACAACCTTCTAAATTCCAACATGAAGATTTTTATTTTCTTCCGAGCACTAACAAGTCTCAATTTTACATTTGGATTACTACTTGTAATGAACTTAAGCAGTTCATCTGTCTTTTTACCAGAAATAAGCAAATTCGCCAACTCTCTTCGACTAATATCCATATTTACTAGTTTTATTTAAAACGAATAAAATCAGAAACCTTTTTTGACAGTCGTTTCATTTATGCAAAGCTTGCTGCGATGAGAGAATGATATTTGAAAGTGGCTTTTTTCATAATACAACGATATGTGTGTAAACGCTTTAATGCGTTGAACCTGCAAAACTACAAACTTTAAATCTAAATTGCAAATTTTAAAAAAATATCGTATTCGCCAATTTTTGCTCAAATATACCAATAAGTATGGTCTTTCATGTGGTGGAAACAGAATTCAATTTTAGGTGCCCGCATCAGCGATATTGAGCCTTGAAATAGGCTATTTTTTTAACGAAAAGTGTCCATAACTTTTTAAAGAAAAAAGTTAGACCTTCGGTGTCTTGGAGAAAAATACTCGGCTTGAAGTTTTCAATAAGCTGTCCAAAGGTTGTGTTAACAAAAAGTAAAAGATACGAAAGTTATACTAAAAAAACGTTTTTTTCAGGAACACCCTAATCTTTTTTTTTAAATTTCTTGTATAACAAAAACTAAAAGAGATAGAGCTTTAATATGTTCAACAAATTTATTCAAAATAAGTTACTTTACAACTTTGTGGAAGACTGTGGAGCTCTATCTTTCATCAGTAAAAAGTTTATTTTCGTATTTTAGATAAATTAGAACCACCCTAATAACTATTCCAATAAAAAGAAGCATCTTCTAAAGTACACAAATTCATCCTAAGACATGATACGGCTAAATTATACAGGTTTGTCAGAAAGTAAAAATTCCTCCTAAATTAGCGATCTGGACCACTGTGCATTGCTCTGTTCACTTCAAATGCATGTTGCTCTTTTCATTTTGGTCCGATTTTAGCACAACTAGTTTCATTGTGTAGAGAAACGAAAGAACTTGATTAGGGGACAAAATAAGTTTGGTAAATTTGCTTGGAACTATGACTTTTTAGTTCAAATATGTTTGAGGTGGTCAGATCACAAATACTTTTTTCACTAATGTATTCTGTACAAATTTCGGAATCATTTCGGAACGGTCACATAGAATACATTCTATGGGAAATAACCTCTACTTTTCGAATATCATGGTCTCGTTCTGCGCCTAGGTGCGCAAAAAGGTTTAAGGAGATTTGAAGCTTTGTTGCTGATATGGAGGTGCATGGTGTTTTGTGTAAAATAGTTAAACAATCTACAGTAAACCAACATGTTATACAATGGGTTTAAATTAGTGTTCTTCATTTTTTATGATATTGCTGTTATTGGTGAACAGTAACGGAAAATCTATCATGAAAACGGGATCATAGTTTTAAGAAAGGTTCAATGACACTGTATGGAAAAATGCATTTAATATTTTCGACTTTTGACATCAAAAATGAGCTCAGCACCTCAAACTTGGCTTAAATTGTGACTTTCAGCCAAATTAGGTAACATTTGAGGTTTTGACCTACTTTTGTTTAAAGACCCGCCACTGTGCGGCGGCAAAACAAAGTTGCGCACGCTTGAGCCTGACGATACCGCTGCTGATGCGTCTTACGTTCAGACGTTTCAATCTATAGTGTTGCTGATGTATGCAAAGGTGGACTGTACCTAACAAGGTGACGGTCAAACAAATTTCTGACTCATCAAACTGTGGAGAAGAATCTGAACAAATGATTTACTATTGGAATATTTTCAACATGAAACTCCAACGAAATTATAATAATATAAAATCGACGATCCAAAACTGTTACAAAATTAAAATATATAATTAATAATTATTATAATTGGACCCAGTGTCTATGCGACCAATCTCATCCAATATTTACGCGCCCACCGAGAAGATGGCTGCTTGGCTGGTGGATGAAATGAAAAAGTACCCTGTTACCCACGGAAAAAGTGTAAAAAACAGCATAGATTTGATGGAGCAACTGAAAGATTATGAGTCCAGGCGGGGTTAAGTTCTGGTATCGTTTGATGTGACTGATTTATTCCCAAACGTACCAGTATCTGACGCCTTGGAAAGTCTTCGACGACATCTGGAGCGAAACCGCGTGTTACCCTATCAGGTCGAAGCTTACCTTTCAGTGGCAGAGTGTTGTATGAAACAGTACTTTTTCACGTTTAGAGGGAAGTTCTACAAGCAAAGTTTGATCTTAGAATGGGCAACAAGCTTTCGCCTCTACTAGCAGACGTTTTCTTGAGCGATTTCGAGGTAGCTTTAGGCAAAGAAAAGCTCTTTCCTCGAGTTTGGAGACGCTACGTGGACGACATTTTCGCAGCCTTGAAAGAACGCTACCTAACGCAGACCCTTGACCTATTGAACTTCCGACACAGCACAATAAAGTTTACGGTAGAGAGGGAAATAGAAGGAAAATTGCCATTCCTAGACCTGATGATAACCAGGAAAGCGGACAACAAACTAAAATTCGGGATCTACCTTAAACCGACATCCACAGACAGATACATAACTTCCGACTCTAACCATTTCGGCGCTCAAAAACAAGCAGCCTTCCATTTCATGGCCCATCGTCTGTTCAATGTACCGATGGAAAATGAAGACTTCAAGGCCGAGCGTGATAAAATATACAAACCTGCTGAACTGAACGAGTATGGAAAAGGATTTGTGGACAAAATTCTAAGGAAACACAAAAGGAAAAAGCACAGACAAAACGCGACAACTTTAGAGCCGGATAAAAAACAGGAACGTAGAATCCGCTTGCCGTTTCACCCCAAAATTACTAACCCCGTTCAAACCGTCCTAAAACAGCATGATTACCAAGTCGCATACAAAAGTGGTAACACCCTGAAAGACCTCTTGTGTAACCTAAAAGACAAGGTTACAACCGATCAAAAATCGGGGATCTACCAAATCCCCTGCAAAGATTGCCCCGCAGTATATATAGGACAAACTTGCCGAAAGTTCAAAGTCCGCATTCGAGAACATAAACATGCTGTCGTCCAGGAAAGAGGCAACGACTCCAGTGTGGCAGCACACACTATAGCCCACAATCACATAATAGACTGGGACAGCGCGAAACTCGTGAAAACTGTACGGAAAGCTGCACACCTGAACGCATGTGAATCAATGTACATAGCCAATACTGAACACGCGCTTATGAACGAGGACGACGCGCCAATATCATCACCCCTTTTCCACTTGACAAACCTGAAAATTCAGTGAATTTTTGTGTGTTTTTAATTCCCTTCTCGACGAGTACTGCACGCAGTATGATTGTATTTGTCATCCAGTAATCAGTCGGACATCGTCCTGTAGATGGGCAACATCGAGCCCGAAACCGGTCGACAAAAAGGTAATTTTTTAATCCTTTTTAAAGTTAGTAAGGACAATAAGTGTTGTGTCCTGTCTCGCGTCGCGTTTTTGTGAGTGTAATATCGCTAAAGTCTTTTCATCGGGTCTTGTTAACGCATCTTACTGCTGCGTGTTGAGATTCTCTTCCTTGGTGGTGAAGTATTAGGTGCGTTGTCTGCCGCACCTTGGGGGTCATTCGGTCCGTCTTCTCTCGTGTTTTCGTTTATGTCCATGTCGTCATCGGTACTGCATTCATGTTGCTCGCAATCGGATGTTCTTATTTGTTGTTTGTGCTTATAGGTCGCTATTGTAAATCCTTCTTCATCGGTATTTGATTTTATTATTGGTGGTGTTGGTTGTTGGTTTGGAAGCATTTGCTGTAACCGTTGTTACTTCGATGTTGGTGATGGCAGTTGATTTAGTGGTATTGGGTTCGATCGTTGTTGAGCTGGGGTTAGTGAATGCCCGGTCCGCAGTCGTTGGCTTACCAACCGGTTGTGGTTTAGCATACGACGACTGTATACCGGCTTTGGTAGTATCACGTGGAATTTCCTTACACTTAGGCAAAAAATACAGCGAATTTCATAGAGATATCGAATAATTTTTAGCCATAAGTAGCACGTATGCAAATTATAAGATAATCTTATGAAACGGCATTTATTTTGTCAAATCGGTTTGCTATGATTTCATGTTCCATAAGACATCTTTGAATTATGACAAGACAATATTATACATTTCTCTTATGTTCATGAGAATCATACGATGCTCGTATGAAATTCTAACGACTGGCCTATGCCAGTGATCATAAAAGTCGTATGTTTTTCATATTAATCTTATGAAAACATAGTTTTGTTACTTTTCTAGTCATCATAACATGAATCTTATGAATTTCGCTATGCGTTTTGCCTTAGTGTAGCAGTATCCGCGCAAGGTTTCCCGTGGTGTAGCGGCTGATCACAATATTGACATATAGGAATCTGCCCTGGGCACGTGATTAGTGTTCGTTAAGAATATTCAACACCTTGAGGTGCTGTGCATGTGAAAGTCACATAAGAAGGAATAGGTTGTGTCGGACGCATTCTCACCTCACGAACACCGTAGAGGAGTCCTGGAAAGAATTTCCTCTAAGTATCTTCCGTAACACTATTCACCTCCCCGTATTTTGATATATTTTTTTTTGATAACGGAGGAATGAGTACGTGGTGCCAGGTCATGTATCTTTATTTCAATTCTGTCAACATCTATATACGTTGGGATACTGTATAGAATGTCATTACATTCGACAACGTGTTTCATGTTGTTCTGGGAAGCGAATGATTCTGCTTGACTAATGTTTTTGAACATAATCAGTACCGCATGACGTAAATGATGGAATTGCACTGCATTAACTTCTGCTACGTTGAGCTTCATGTTCACTTTCAACATTTGCTCCACTTCACGAATTGATGGTCTTACCGAACATTTCGAGAAGTCTACAGCAACACAGTTTGCCCGCAACGGGACATACTCTTGCTTTGTATTGTCACTCATTATTTGTTCACGTTTCACACACTAGGTAGAAGGAATCAATTTCTGCCTTTGCAGCGGAGCGATTCCTAGCGTCTGAACTGAGCGAAATGAGAAACCGAACTCAGTCTACTTTCTACTTCTGCCGCAGTCAGTCGTACAATCGAACCAAATGAACAACAGGCCTCTCGATCTAGTTTTCATTGTCTCGAGAACAAAAGAAAAACGGATTATTCTTGTCATCATGAGTAAAGTTGACGAAAAAGCTCTACTCAGACCCAACGCAGCGGTCATTGACATTAAATTTTGTTCAAAACGACCGAGTTTTAGTGAAGTTCTGAAGGTAAAAATGCAGCTTAGGATTGCGGAAGTCTTGTACCTTCAGTATCATCATCTTCGCAATGTAGTGTTAATATTATTCAACATGTTAGCACAAGCCGAGCGTTTCGTTTTGAAGAACAAATTGAAACACGTGGTTGAAAGTGACAACGTTGGAATTAAGATTCCCGTATATATTGAGAATGATTATATAGGTGTAAGGTTATATGACCTATCACCTCGTACCCCTCCTGAGCCAATTGCAAAATGCATGTCGCAATACGGAAAAGTAGAATTCTTTACACCTGATACTTGGAGAAACTTCTTCCCGGGTACTCCTAACGGCATTTTTGTAGTGAGGATGCGGGTTGAAAGGCCTGTGCCCTCCTACTTGACAATAAAAATCAAATCTCACGGAACTACAATTAGGGTCCATCCATAAATGACGTAGCATTTTTTGAGTGATTTTTAACACCCCCTCCCCCATCGTAGCATTTCGTCAGAAACTTCTAAATACCCTCCCTGGTAATTACGTAGCTTGACGGTAACTCTACCCCCCCCCCTTGTCCCCGCAAATTTTTTTTTAAATGAAAAGCTATGTTAGTTATTCCCCTTTAAAAAAGTTACGTAGCATGACATGACCCCCTACCCCCCTGTCGTCACACATCATCACAAAATACACAACTCCCCCCTCCCCCATATAATGCTACGTCATTTATGATGGTCCCTTATGCAAACTACGCTATGCACCCATTAGGGGCATAGTCCTACGTGCAAGTATTGTAATCAGACAGCTCATCATAGATAATCTTGCGCGGAAAATGCGGAGGAAAATGCATCTCAACCGATTGCCAATTCATCTACGACAGAGTTTTCAATACCAATGCCTGAATCACAAACGGTGGCCAAATTTGTGGCAGCTGTTCAGACCATGATGACAACCGCAAAAGAATCATCCAGTACCCCAAAAGCACCTGTAAGCAACATCGGCAACGAATGTAGTAACAATGACGACGGATTTACACTAATCAACAATAAATGCAAGAAGCAGGGGAGAACATCTGATCCCGGACACCAAGCCAACTTCGACGCTGTTTGCCAACAGACCTCGGGAAAGAAGGACTCCGCTCACAATAAAAAGTTGCGCGCACGAGATCAATCTTACTACAATAATTCTTGTTTGTATTTTTATTTTTACATATATTGTAAACATATAAAAGATCCACGGCTCCGCTAAGCTACCGCTATGGGCCGTGTCAAATAAACGAATTAAAAAAAGAAACCGAGCTGATTTTTTGAAATTTAATATATTCAATGTAAAAGTTAATGTGATTCCAAAACATTGCATCAGTAATGTTATTTACATTAACAAAACTAAATCTATAACTGTCTACAGTTGCTTATTTACTCAGATTATCAAGTAAGCGGGAACATGCCCAAGAGATTTATATAGAATCTCGCAAGCCTAGTCCTTCCACTACATATCAGTTGTCACCAGTAGATTGAAGGTGACAACACCTGTTTTAATCCACCTAGCGGTGCAATTGTGCCTTTCTCAATCATGAACAAGAGAATGTTTCCGTTGTTTATATTCATTAAAAGCTTTCAAACGCATATATTACATTTTATTATTATACATGACATGACAAATATACAAGAAAAGAAATCATTATTCGAGTTCTAAAATTTTGTAAAAGAAAAAAAGCCACGGTAAAATTGAACTGAAAAAAGATGCGAAATCGGCACAGTCCCAAAAAGTCGATCTTTATAAAAAAAAAATTTCGTGGTAACATAAAATCTCGACGTTTCATGGATTTTAAGGATGTTTGGTTTCAAAAATACGAATTCGATTTCTACAATTTCATGGGGTTCCCCCTTTGAAAAAATTTTTGAGTTCCGGCTTGGGAATTTCATATGTGACCGGACGGTTCAGTGTATATTTCCGGAACCATATAAGCGATCCGTACGAAATTTTATAGACATCTGTGGGGATAATATAGCTATCATTTAGGATTAAGTTTGTGGAAATCGGCCCAACCATTTTCGAGAAACTGATATGAGTTTACTAGTTTTGAAAGATGGCCGCTTTTCCCGGGCACTTCCGGAACCATCTATGGTGGTCAATGTAGTCAATGAAAGTTTGTTTGGCCGTCGGTGACCTAGAACTGGAAATATAAGTTATTTGAGAGACATTTTAGCGAAATTTTTGCCATTTTTGCTTTCATCGGAGTATCGGTTTGAATCACAATTTGCTATGTGATCACACGCCACAACCCGTAACTTCGGAACCGGAAGTCGGTTTGGGATAAAATTTTATAGCCATTTATGGGGACGCAACATCTTTCATTTGAGACTAAGTTTGGTTGATTCGGTCTAGCCATCTCGGAGAAACTGATGTGACTGTTATTCTGAATTTGGATACTTCCGCCGGGGCTTCCGGAACCGATGATGGTGGCCAATGTGACCAAAAAGACTTCGAATGGCTGTTAGTGACCTAGTACTACAAATCGAAGCAGTTGTGGTTACATTTTGGAAAATTTTTCACCTTCATATATTCATTGCAGAATTTATAAAAATCGACATTTTCTACGTGATCGTACTCATCACCCTGTAATTCCGGAACCGGAAGTCGGATCCATTAGAAATTCAATAGCAGCCTATGGGAACGTTGCACCTTTCATTTGGGACTAAGTTTGTGAAAATCGGTTCAGCCATCTCTGAGAGTACACACACAGACGTACATACACACACATACATACACACACATACACACACAGACATTTTTCGAACTCTACGAGCTGAATCGAATGGTATATTTCACTCGGCCCTCCGGGCCTCCGTTAAAAAGTCCGTTTTCTGAGCAATTGCAATACCTTTCTATTGAGAAAGGCAAAAATATGTCAATGTTGAGAATTGGTCACTTGGTGTATAACGAGTTTAGTTAATCTGACTCGGTTAGTAGATGTAAATGCATATTCCACCAAAGTGAACCTAATTTGGTTAAATCTGCGTTCATTTTTGTTCCACTCCGCACATCAGTAAAAAAGAGTCATTATACATTCAATTTTACCAGTACAGGCATACGATAATCGGTAGCACTGAAACTTAATTGCAGCTTGCGCCCAGAATGGAAGACGATAATTGAAACTGGTTACCAATTTTTACCATCATGAAACAGTGCGTCAATTGAAGCGAGAATTTACACTAATTACCTAATGACCTCTTGGTATTTTCGACAGTGAATGGTGCGAAAATTATAGTTCGAAATTAACCTTTGACTAGCGATAATCATGTGCCACTTCTACAGGGTAACTATTATGCTACCCCTGTAAGTGCCTTTTTCGTAAATCTTAATATGATCATAAGTGTTATTGGTGTTATTGCGAACGACACGAGAATTGGCCTTCGCATCGAATTATTGTTCGCTGAAGGTAAATAATTGATCACATCACGCAAATTAAAACTACTCTGGGGAAAATGCTGTTCTATCGTCTTAACCATTGATTTATGTTTGAACGAAACTGTTTCCCAACGGTTCCAATGTTCATTAAAATCCATACTCATCATAATCTGTTTGATTGATCCGTTCTCAGGTAAACATTTCGTTTTCCCATAGCTTGACCAAATATCCCACGCATTAAAGTTTGTAGAGTCCATCATTCAAGCAGTCGCCTAGCGTAACCCAGACTGGCTCATTCGACCGTACTTACGTTTTATAATCGCAGAAACCATCACATCGCGGATCTCAACCCAGAAAAATTGAATCCGAGAGTGGTATTATTGCCCACCGCATAACAATAAAACTTGATGGCCATCGTGTCGGTGCAGTTTGTGTCTCTGTTAAATTTTATTGTAACTAATTATGTGGCTAGTGCTTTCGCTTTTCCGTGAGCTGATTTACGGCTGATTATATTCGTCATCGTGTTTTCGGTGCCTCCGGTATATCAAAAGTCGTAAATCAAAAAACCAGCTTCCATCAAGGCTACCAATGACATCATTTTAATTGATTATTCTATTTGCTTGGCCCACAACTATCGTCCTACTGCAGCTTACTCTCACGTCGCTTTTGGGCGAGCAAATATTAGCCATGCGTAAATATGTGCACCTCTATGACCAACTGAAATAGGAAATCTCGTGACACCTTTCGAGTATTGAACGTAAGTCAACCCACCCATTTCCGCTTGATTGGCTTTCTGCAACTAGATCATCGACGACCACTCAGGGCTAGTTTGCAGATTTCAGAAAAGCTATAGCTATACTATCTCAGAATCGCCCACTTTTGGGGGTCGCTGACGGGCAGATGACGAAGAGCGGATACTTGCTTTAAACCTTTAAAACTGATTCTGGAGTACACTAAATGCAGCCATAATGTCTCCTACTCAATATCTAGCGCTGTGGGCCAACTGATCGGAGTTCTACGAGCGTACATTGTACCTTTTATAGGGGGTTGAATGAGTCAAGTTGCAATGACGTCTACATTCATTCAGTCATTCGAACCGGCAAAGTCTGTGGTTCGATTCAGAAACCCCGTCGGTCTATATGGTTTGCACACGCGCCTCCGCACGTCCCTGGTCGGAATAACTGCTACGAGACGTTTATGTGGGGAAATCGTTTAATTTATTTATCTCTACAAACGACAACCGAGCAACAGGCCAGTGAAGAGGCGTTATTTGTTTTTACAAGCTCGATCGTGTTGAATTTCGACTGAGCTGGCGAAATGTTTGCGCTTACGCACGCTGAGAGAATTTGAATTGTTATTAGCTAGCTGCCGAATTTGGATATTTTATCGATTACTACAGTCTAACAGGTTGAGATTCTTCATCACAACTACGACCAGCGATTGTGCTGTCAATGCACCCCGTCCTATTTTTGTTTCAGTGAGTGGTTGTTCGATATTACCGTAGGGCTCAAGACCCAAAAATGTATCGCTTTTAGAAGAATCTTACTATACTTACAACCTTTTCATGTTTCCCAAATACGAGAAACATACACCGTTTAATTCCCGGAATATAAGAGCACAGATCATCTCAATAAATAATGCATTTCTCTTGTTTCAGATAGATGGGACAGTATGGAACTGAAAAACATTCATATCTAATATGAGTCAGTTGAAACTAAATTGCATAAGTCTTATAATTTGTTTTGACTGTTTGGTCTTGGCCATGAGCATTCGGGTAAACGCTTTCGTATACATACATAAAAGTATAGCTTTCAAAGTACAATAACCTAAAGTAATGAATGAGATGCATTCAGTTATGCATCTTTTCAAAGTGTTTAACAATGCTTAGCTTGGTTTTACATGCATGGTTCTTCAAGTTCATACGACGAATCATGAGAGAAAGAGAAGACAACAACTGAACCTGTCTACGCAAATACGCCTATTCACCAAACATGAGAGGGAAGTATGATAATTATCTTGTGCATGCAACTTTAATTTTCCTCATCATTCTATCAACAACATGTAAAATCAGATGAACCGCAGCGGCAGGAGCCAGTTTACAGTTGGAAACCACAGCAGGAGCAACCGACATACCCGGTTTCCCGTCTTAAGAAACATGGCGCTCTTCTAGTGCCGCATGCTCGTAAGCTCTCCGTCCCAAAGGTAGTTATTTAAGATTTAATTTCATAGTGATTTTACGCCCGACCTGTGGCGGGAATGAATTTTCGCGCTCTGCCTTCTATCTAAGACAGCTGAGTAGGTTCGACTTCCACTCTGGCATGGCGAATGAAATGTTTCCTGCGTCCTCCGCCCCGTTTGCACCTTTCTTCAACGCCTGACAGTCATCGTCGCCGTCGCCATTGCACCAACAGTGTGGAGTCGTCTCACTGGGACCGTTGCAGGAGCGTCTGCGTCGCCGTTGAGGTTCAATACCACACGAAACCCGATTTCGCACACCTTCCCTACCACGGCTGTGGAGCCTGTACAGTGTGGATCTAGAGGGAAGGTAAACAGACCGGCACGGGCGACAGCGACGTTGTCGTCATTGTAGTCGTACGGCCACAAGTTGTCGAAGTCTCGTCTTCTATAAATGGTAGTGAAGCAACCGGACTACCCCATCAAACCAGACCGGACACCGCAAACCGCCTGGCAGGAGGAAAATTAAATGACTTCAATGATGGTACTTTAACCGTATGGTAAAGCTCCAGCCAACAGTCAACAAAAGCGAGAAGATTGTTGCCATATAACTATACAAAATTAGTCATGAAGATCTTTTTTTTTGTTCCGAATCTCAGACCGACAGACTCGGCTCTCTTTTTTCACCAATCAACAATTCTTTGGTGGCTGGCGTTTTTATGCATTTTTTGTGTTTCGCTTGAAGGAAAGGTTATGCAATCGATTGAGAACTCAATTTCTGAATACCGTTTGTCTCTGGTAAACGTCACGATATCAGTCCAAAAGGCATATAAATGTTTATACCGTTACTACTTTATTGTTGGTAAACTTAAATTGACTTCTCTACCTAACGTGTTCGACCAAAAACAATTTTAGTGTACTGAGACCATATATTTGCATTCGTGCATTTTGCCCATATTAAAGGAATTTTTAGTTCTTTATATCTCATGTCCAAACTTGATTTTCCAAATGTTCTTTGGAGTCTTTGGAGATACTTCGGATATATATATATATATATATATATATATATATATATATATATATATATATATATATATATATATATATATATATATATATATATATATATATATATATATATATATATATATATATATATATATATATATATATATATATATATATATATATATATATATATATATATATATATATATATATATATATATCCATTTTCAATATATTGAGGAGTTTTTTTGTGTATTGAAGTGGTAACCTTAATGTCATTCGCCTACACCGCAGAATCAGCCCCCGCTGCCCTTTCTGTCATTCCACAAAAAAATTGCTTCAATACAAATAGTTTAAATACTTTTAAAAACGATAGCGTTTTCATATTTTTGCACCATTGCAACTACACTACTCAACTTGAAAATTATCGATTACAGTATTTATTTTCAAAACTGTCAAACTTCTATGCTTATAAAAATCTGATTTGATTAAGAACCATTCCCAAAATAAGAGTAAATTTTGGATCAAATATACAGATTGTGAGATATAGACTTGTGTAGAGCTTTACGTAAAGTTGCCCCATTTTTAGATAAAATGGACATGTAGTCATCAATTACCAAACAATCAAAAATACGGGCAAAAAGTACGAACATAAATAATTGTATTACATCTCGAGGTTAATTTTACGTCATCTATATCCTATTATCTAATAATTTGATAAGTATATCACACTTTTCCAAGAGAATTTTAGTTACAATGTTTTTTGCGTATATTTTATGTTTCAGTTTTATCGCCTACTACGATTACTTACAAGCTTTCTCTTAACCCTAGAACGTTGTACTGGGGTACAAATGTACCCCACACCTTCTTTGGGCCCGTGTAAAAATGAGAATTCGGCATTTACCGACCTGAGATCTTAACCATAATTCAATTTAGAGTTCCTAGTAAGAGTAGGAAAAGATGGTATAGCTTATAGCCTTCGTGGAAGCAGGTGTCAAAGTTGGCGTGGGGTACACGGTTGCCGTTAGAGTTTCGTCAGGTTTCGTGCTATCAGTGGAACTGTGATTCGTGACAGTACCAGTTTAAATACTGATTGTTTTACTACAGTAGTAACAATTAGTATTATATAATCTTTTTTAATAGTTTATTTAATTAATTTAATTTAATTTTGAAGCGGAACAAAAAATCGTTCTCATTTTTGCTGATTTTAATTGTTTTGTTGTAAGTATAATTTGCGCACAATAACAGCTGTAACAGTAATATTGCGTGTTACCAATGTATTACTGGTCAGAAACATGTTTTTCATTTCAATTTCCATCCCATTTCATGGTATTTTTCAAACCCGATTTTTAAACTTTCACTCTTCAAAATAATTGCAGTTTTTTCAAAAATATCGAAATTCCATTTCATACCGTATCAAGATCATTCTTTCAACTTTTAGAATCATTTGATTTTTTCAAATAGGCTGAAAATTCACAAAATTATAGTAATTTTTGTGAAAAAAAGTCAAAACAACGATTTTTTCACTGTTTATTTTGTTTAAACCAATTTATGTAACATTGAATCAATAAATTCCGTACTTTCACTACTTCACAGCTGTTTTCGCAATTAAAAAACGAAGAAAATGGTGTATTATACATTTCTTTTGTTTGCATTTTTACCTGCGAAAATTGCGATCAAACACGGAGGGGGGGGTCATTTGTACCCCAGTGCAACGTTCTAGGATGGAAAACGCAAGTCCAACGTTCTAGGGTTAAACCTATATCCAATTTTTATATTTGTATTGAACCAGCGAATAATACCACTGCGAACTGACATACAAGTAAAGTTTTCAACTTGTGTAAGAAATAAAACCGTCACTTTGAAATGACAACAGCAAGTAGCAACTTGCCACTAGACGGCGCTTCGATCGGCCAGCAATCGCTATACGGGACTTGTGTGCAAGCTTGGATATAATGGTGACTCACGCATGCGATCCAGTATACGATGATGATTTTCAACGTATTTTCATTTAAATGTTTACACAGGTTTTGCGGGAAAGTTTTTTCTACCTTATATGTCTGTTCTCTGTGATAATACTAAGTTTTGCCTTTGTCAAGTATAGCGTTAAATTTGAACTAGAAGCTCAAGGATCATTCTTTAATTTTGGCATAAAGTAGTGCCTGTGGCGTAAAGTAACCCCCGATGACGGTACCCATCAATGTCTCTATTGTTCTGCACTGGGCTCTAGGCCCAGTGACCTGGCAATGATTCACCTCAAAGTGAGAAGAAGGTCGAAATAAAATCGACTCCCCAGCTAAATTTATACGTCATCTTTTTCGGACCAAAGACAAAAAAAAATCTTTTGCAGATTTCTCGAGTTCTGACGGAACGATATTCGGTTGTGACAGAAATATCGTAAATTCACCCTGATAAGCTTCGGGTTGCAATGGACGGGGTCTTTTCATATTCGAGTTTAAATTGCGTCGATCTGCTGCCACACGGGGTTGGCTGTTTTAAAGACCCCATGCTTCAACCAGTAAAGATACTGAACTGCAAACATTTGCATTCAGCATCACTCGCAGTCGTCGGGAAAAAACATAGTCGATGGTTCAAACGAGGTCACTGATTTAATCACTGTTGTATAGAATCCCATTGAAATCCTCTCTGTGTCGCACTCATGTTTCATCAATTCCTATACAATTAGTATTCACGAGTCGGATTGTCTAGAAGTAATTGTATTGCGCACTAAGAAAATAGAACACAATGTGGATAAAGATGGGCTTCTACACGACATATGTCGTATTTGAAGATCGACTCACACTCGGCCAGTTTCAAGTCAGAAAAACCTCGGAATAGTGTTGGGGTATTTCAGTCAGTCGGTTGGGCGGCTGAAATTTTTTTTCTATCCGGGAAGTCAACAGTAAGGTAGCTTCTGCACAAAAAATGAACAGTCTTTGGGGCGGGTATAGAGTAGTTGGTAAATTGACTTCCTTGTACGCAGCTCTCCTGGCTTTGATGCCCAGCCCCGCACATAGGGTTGAAGATTTTTTTTAAAGAGATTGTTCTAACCTGCGAAAAGAGGCAACGACGCTAAGGTTAATCAAAATAAAAAAATGGACCGTTCCTCCCGTCATTTACAGGAAGCAAGCCCTTCGGTTTAGATTCACGATCCAGGCACTTGTCTGGATTTTTGAACCAAGTCTGGGCCTGGTTTAGGTACGGAAGGTAAGGGGAAAAGGGAATGCGCTAGATCCGGGAACTCGCCCGGATCTGGAAATTGGTCCAATTCGGGAACTGGTCCGATTCCGAGAACTGTTTCGGATCCTGTAGCTGGCCGTGATGTAGACTGATATAGGTCGGATCCATGGACTGGCTCGGATCTGTGGTCTGTCCCGGACTCGGGTCTGGGTTTGGGACTAGATCAGAACCTGTACAAAGTATCGTATCGATTTTAAAAAAAAATATTTCACGTTCCAGCCTACCCAGTAAAAAAATCCGTGGTTCCTAATTGTTTCTGCATTGAGGCAGTCTCCAGCCTGAATTCCGGCAGAAATTAGCCAGAACTCCGGTTGGTTTGGGTCGACACTAATACTAATACTAGAGAAATCAACCGAATTAACCTACATACAAACAGAGCCGAAGTTGACACATGTTGGTCCCCGGTCTATGAGTTTGGTGGATCGATATGTAGTCCAGATAGTGAAGTCACCTCTCTGGCGTCGGTAGAGAAGAAATAAATCCAACTTCTATACTCTTACTAACAAAAATATCCTACTTCTGTGATTCTTGTCGAGTGCGCAGTATATACGGACTCTAGCAAAAGCAAGTATCGGATTACCCGAGCAAAGCCGAGCATCAAAATTACAACAAGTAGAAATCATATTTTGATAATTGCATCAAATTGAAATCTTATTTTGTTATCAGTTTTAGATTTTTTAGATATGAACTCAAATTTTGATCGCTATTTTTGTTTCTTAGAAGAATTTTCTATGTTTATATTTCTTTGGTGAAACATCAAAGTGAATACATATTTTGTTATCAAAAAAATTCTAACATCTCACTGAGCTTTCAATTTACTCTCACCAATAGCAGAATTAGTTTTCTGTTTGATGTTACAGGACAATTTTGTTGCCCTCCATTAAAACGACCAAAACGACAACAACCTGAGTAATCATTTGCCGAACATCATAACATCAAGTTTAGTTTTCAATTTGTTGTCAGACTCTGCTCGGGAAACCATTCCTTCCTTTTCTTCTGCGATCTACGTTCGGGCCTTGTCGGTGACGGTATAGATCAATAAAAACTTTAGGATTACCATGAGTTGCACATTGGAAGACTCCCAAGCATAATTATCTTCTTATTCTCTGTGCAACTTCAGCTAGTCCAGATCGATAACGGAATAGCAGAACAAGCTCAAGCTCAAGCTCAGCCAATAGAATCTCACCCGAAAGTAATAGAAACGTGCCTGTCGGATTTTGGGTGTACAGTGGAACTACAAAAGCATTATCCTAAAGTCGACCCAATCAAAATATTAATAAACAATTTGTAAAGCGATGCATTTACATTACGCGAAATATGGTTTACTTCAGAAACAGACCTCAACTTTCACGATTTTAATATTATTCACCTGGATCAGGAAGGTTTACGGAGAAGTACTTTTCTGAACCAAAAAGAGCTATTCTTTCAATCGAAACGACCTACGCTCGACTCCAGGTATTGAAGTAGTCACTTGCCAAATTAAAATCAAAGGCAAAGGCATTTAATACTTTTCAGACGTGTACACGGAGAAGGCCGCCGCGTATAAGTCCTTCCGGGACGACGCGTTATCCACTAGCTACCCACAGTACGCGGCGTTACAAACGAGAATGAAGAGTTTGATGGAAGCCAAGAAACGTAATTTCAGGCGTCGGTTCGTTGACAGACTGACGAGAGAAACATCGATGAGCACTCTTTGAGGCACGGTCAAGGATGCCATTATGCCAGAATTGTTTGTAGCTTTCAGACAAAAAGACAAATCTCTTATTTTGTCAATCGGGCACCTAGAACAAATTCCTGGCCAATAACCAAAATATATATATTATTCTTTTCGATTTTTTGTTTCGTTATATTTTTTACATACCTAGAAGCCTACTGTATAACGGTGCAAAATTATGAGCATGTCAAAAATTGTTAAATTTTTTTGCTTGGATGCAAAATGGTGATATTTAAAAGGGTTTTTTAATAATTTTCATGACATATCCAGCAATATCGCTTTCTAGTGATGATGACTGTATTAAAGAAGACAATATTATTACAAACGTAGTTGAACACATCTATTTGTATAACTTCAGCCTAAAACTAACTGAAATTAGTAGCGTTTCTGTGCATTGTATCAACTTTAAAAAATACGATTTTTAAACATTTGATTCCAAATTTGAATGATAAAAAAGTTATATTAAACGGCGAGATTCTGCAAAGTTGCTGAAGCAGTATTACAATACAAGATTCCAGCTTTCCGAAAAACATTTGAACTCTTCCGATCTTTTCCGATCCCCAACTTCCAAGCTATTTAAAAATATTAAAATTTTACTAATTTGAGGTACACCGAAATACTGTAGGGCTAAATACTATGTTTGGAAAAATGTATCTCTATGAATACGAGCACAGGCGTCCCTTCCCCTCTCCTTTTTCCATTGAGCATCTCTTTATGCAACTAGAAAAACGAATGTAGTCACAAAGATGCCCCCCGCATTACTAGTATTCAAAAGGATATAGAAAATTGACCTCTGCACTGGTAGGTGGATAGATGCCAAATTGTTTCAAAAGCTAGTTATTGTCTATTTTTAGTGCATATTGAAGCATAATAACAGCAACAGCAGTAGTACATAATTTTGGCCAGGATTCAACCTCAGTTACTCCTCTGTGCCGAGCCGAGTCCCTTCACGATAGCGCGATTGAAACATCTTTTTCGATGGTGGAGTTCTCACTTGCTCTCTAATCAAGCAACAATAAAGCAACATAAATGCAAATGGCTTGTGCTAACAAAGAGCAGATGGCACCAGTTTTCTTGGATATTGGAAGGGCTTTTGATTCAGATTCTATCAACTTTCTATCTGAGAAGCTGCACCAGCATGGTCTTTCATCGATTTAGAACTACTTTTTGCTAAACTTGTCTGAAAAACGCATACATGTTTCGCATGGTGATTTATCGACATCACGAATTAGTTATATGGGTCTTCCCCAGGGATCATGTTGAAGCACCTTACTCTACAACTTTTACGTGAATGACATTGGCGAATGTCTTGCCAATTTCTCCCAAAGTTCTCGATTTGCAAGGACCATTGCAAGATACCTTGAACAATTTGTCTGCTTTAGCCATGCAGCTGCGCATCGAACTCTCCAAGGAGAAAACTAAGCAAGTCTTTTTTTCAAGTTTATTCAAGGAAGCTTGAACCAGCACAACTACAGCTTCCATTAATGGGTCAAGCTATTGCTCAGGTTTTAAAATTCAAATATCTCGGGTAAGGTTCGACTCTAAAGGGATGTCACATAAGGTATCTGAAACAGAAGTGCTAACAAAGGATCAACTTTCTCGGCTCCTGGCCAATCACTACGTGTTGAACGCTCATCTCTGACGTATTGAACTCGCGGTATCTGCGCTTATGGCAAACCGATATCGAAAATATTGTCTGGGCATGCATCGAGAATTGTTCTACCAGCTCTCAACTGTTCAATTCGCACAAGAAAGATCAACCAATGTACCGGTTCGAGATGTACTGGCAAGCCACGACCTCCTATATATGTCCCTCGTATAAACCTTCCTAAAACATCAATATACTGATTTAACTGTCCCTTATATTTTCTTAGAATCCTCAGAAATGTTCTTTTCCGCCTGTATTGTACACCAAAGAAGGTTTGATGCGATTTCAAGGTGACAAGAAACATCTCTGTCGATTGAGTCAACAAACACGAGACCTACAGCACAAACATCACTCGCGTAACTCGGTATGTTTCCGTAATACGAAGGACCACCCGGCGTCCCAGTACATGATGCTTCCTGATGAAGGTCGCCCGAGTCTGTAATCCAAGCCGTTGATTTCCCGATACCGAAAACTGAAAATTAACATTTTTCTGCCTCCTGTCATCTTTGTTCAACCTCTCTCCCCTGTCGCTGATACCTAGATGTAGGATTTCATACACCTCCCTCCCTCCGGAATATCTTTCTGTAGCGTACTGTACTCACAAAAATAGCACTAAAAGACCCACATAATCTTAATAAAATTGTTGTATTGGAGAAGTTGTGTGAGTGTCAATATCTTTTCGTGTGAAAATGTGAGTTTTCATTGTCGGAGTGGTAAATTATCCGGACTCATTTTCTCATATGAGTGTTAAATGCAATGTCTGAGTTATTCCAAGTTTTAATTTCTTGATTAATCAATCTTCTTAATTAATTAATCTTCCTGCTGAAAATTCTAAAGTGTATTACTATAAAACATAACATTGTATGACTAATCTAATGAATATTGTATCATACCATCTGGTGAGATAGTTGTAAAATTTCCTTAGTTTCATTATAAAAAAATAAATCAATGTGTAATCGCCTAGTTTTAAGAAATGCAAAACGTAAAACAAAGAAACGAATTGAATAAAAAAGGGTTCTAATTGAAATTCCTTCGTTCAATTATTGTAACTATTCCGATCGAACTATGTTGTATCGCGAGATAATCGCGTTGAAAATTTAACGCGCTTATTTATATAAAAGATGAGAGCATTGCTTTCCTTTCTTTAATTTTGATTATAGAGGTTTTATTTAACCTCTATAATCAATGGCTCTTTTAAAAAAATTAACCAATTCAAAACCCTGTGTGCGGGGTTGGGAATCGAACCCCGGTTAGCTGCACAAAAGGCCATACAGTGAAGCCCCTTGGTGAATTTTAGGCTGATAAAACGGGGACATTGACAAAATCGGGACATATATTATTCTTTCTGAAACCGAATCTCTTAAAATATTCTTCTTCAGTCCTTAGAAATAGCCTCATAACCTTTCTTGATTATTAACCTTAAAACAGCGCAAAATTTTAAAAAAAAATGATTTTTTGGCATATTTCGGATCTTTAAGACAAGAAAAATATGCTCAAGAAAGGATTTACTCGAATTCAACTTGGTTCGTCTGCTAGAACCCATCAAACTACCAGCTATCAATTTTCATAAGAGGCTGATAAAATCGGGTCAAAAAGCTGATAAAATCGGAGGTAGGTAAAATCAGGGGCTGATAAAATCGGGTGTTGATAAAACCGGGTCTTCACTGCATATTTACTAACTACGCAATGCCTGCCCCGCGAAAGCATTGCTCATTTTTGAATGTGTTGGTCAATTGACACTAAAAGTTGCGATTCTGTATATTCATTATATCTATGGTGTTATCTTTTTCAGTATATTCAACATAAGTTTCTTATTTATAAATTTAATTATTTCATGAACTGTCTTCATTATCGCCATCTCAACCACTACAAAAATTATATGCATTATTTCCAAAGTTAATCTATCCTACATTATATTAAATACATAAATGAAATGCAATATATTGGAAGCATCATGGCACCTTACAACTGGAAGACTGGATGATGGAATGGATTGCCATCCTTGGGAGAAACCTACCATTTCCTCTGGTAGGTCTGAAATGAGTGAGACGCGCCTTTCTAACAAACCAACCATCAGGCGGTATTAAGCTTTTATGCAAAATTCTTTATTATGTAGCTGGATGTTATTGTTGAAAGGAGATTCTTTGTTCCCCGCGGAATCCGCGTAAACGCCTCTGTTTACGGGTCCGCTTAACCCTATTTCGGCCCTTCGGTAACAATAATAATATGAAAGTAACCTGATAAACAAAATCAGTCTACTGTAAGTCTACCCGCTTCCACTGGTAATGCCTTGCACCGATGGTGGCTTCTCACTACACATACTAAAAGTTGTGAAACCACTCCCTCAACCATCGGGTTCCCCACACAACAAAAAAACCATTGAGTGACATAATTCTCTAAATAATGAGCAATGATTTTCACCATAAAAGGTTTGTGAATTTGGAAATATGGAAACTGTTTCCTGCAAAAAATGAAAACTGTAGACGCCAGCCATTCATTGTCTCAAACGATAAATGAAGATTACATATTGTTATTGAATAGTATGATGGTCAACAGGTTATGATTCATTGACAATATTTTGCCTTGATTTCATTATACGCCCTCATCACACCGTTAGGTGTTTTAATTTAAGCCTTTTCCAACAAGCGACCCATAGGACTAGCGACTGAAATCGATTAAATAACAGCATAATCATCATTATCTCATTCCCTCGCTTTTCGGTGCACCTTATTCGGTCTCGAGCACTATTTAGAAGTGTTTTTCGGCGTGCACAAAACCGGGCCATAGTCGAGGGTCAAACCAAGGCAAACATGTGTTTGATGACGTGTCCAAGAATGGCAGCGATATAACAACAACAAAAAAACTCTTGACTGTTAAAAATTTGATTCAAATTACTGTTTTCATGCAATCACGCTCGATTAGCTATTTCGATCCGTTCGCATTTTGGTCGGCGTGTCGGAAACAGAATCGCAATGCAAATCGTGGGGATCACGCTGTTGTTCTGCACGCAGTGTTGTGCAACAGTGAGCACTATTTGATAGGTCACTAGAATAGTGTTGATGGTTGATTTCCTTGTTCAATGTAAACTGGAAAGACCGTGCTTTTGAATGCTAATATTTAAGATGAAAAAAGCGCTTTTGATATATTGTGACGATTTCTAGTGATTGGGAGTGGTGCTCCCATGTTACAGCTGCACTGTGCACTAGGGTAGGCCAAAAAACACGAAAATCAAAAAAGTTTAGGTGCTCAATCTGTTTTGAAGCTAAATAACTTTACCGCTACTTTTGGTTTCATAATAAAATCTCAGACCTTTAATATAACGTCATTAGAACTTCAGCCATTACTGAGAAACTCGAATGAGAATGCTACATACATACATCTATTACCCGATGAATCGAAAGCATAGCTTCGTGGAATCGAAGCAAAAAATCAATATCCATACAATCATTCAAAATAGCAACATTCTGGTCCCACAGGGTTGAGCTGATGAAGAATTTATGTTATTTTTAAGTGGGAAAAGTTAAATCAAAATTTTTTGGAGCCCATAAATATTTATTAAACACCAGAATTTCTCAACTATTGCATATAAATGCAAGACGTATCGAAAGGGTGCGTAAGTATAGTTTTTATTTGTTATATCAATCAAATAAGGTCCGTTATTCATCTCATAAACCCAACCCAACTGAAAAGTTTCGTTTGATTCGGGGATGGTCAAATGGTCTACTGCTTTCTCGGCGAATTCCTCAATAGTGATCACAGTGGTAAAGTTTCCCCTAAGCGGTAAAAAAGACTCGTACTGATAGAGAGCAATGTTTTGCTTCAGCTGGTCAAATAGAATCGCCAACCAACTCGCGATTTAATTAACACATTTCAAATCAAAAGAATCATAACATTTACATTACATTTGTAGCTGGTATCATGCGTATTTCTCGAATATAAAATTTTTGTTATTTGAAAGAACTAGTTAAGGTATCCAACCCCCTCAAGCCTAGGCTGGAACCGTAAGGTAACACAATCCTTAAACACTTTCTATTTTTTATAGTTTTTTTTTCTAACCCGCCAAACTCAGATAATTGATTTTGTTACTTTAATCTTCAATGTTTACGCAATTTAACTTAAAAGGTAAAATCCCACTTACGATTGAGCACACAACCAAAACATAGTGCTATACTTGGGCACAATCACCGTTGAAGAAGTTCCACTAACCACAAACATCTCCAAACATGTTTTAATGCTCCGCAAACAAAACTCCGCTTGTTAATCGCGGTGATAGAATAAAGAAGACGCTGTTTCGCGTAAATAACATAATAGCTTCATTTGCCCCGACCCGATTCACTAGAATTCGTGCTAGAGCCACCGACGAACCCAACCAACGGCGGAGCTGTCGGCGACCAGGCGAACACATGATTCAAATTACGATCGTGTCTGCCAGAATCAAGAAGTTTTTAAAACAATCCTGTCTGAGAACGCAATGAAAAAAAGGAAGTTCAGTTTTTTCGCTTCTACTTCAGATCCCATTCTTCGTGGCAAATTGCGTATCCATCCACTATCGTTTAATGACTCGGTCAATATTTGGGTAGGGGGACCAGCGGGTAAAATGTATCTTTTTGAAACCACAAGTAATTTCTTGTTCCTAAGTTAGGAATCATAGAAATTTATCCAAATATATATTTAGATAGTATTTGTACGTTGTATATAATTGGTGGCATTAGATACGTTTCGCACCTATTCCTATACAGCTTCTTTTCTGAATTTCTTCACTCCGCTGGGTTTTTTTTTCTACACACTTGACTTATTCTTCAAATCTTGGACGTCCGTCCATCCGCTCATACTTCGTAATGACCGATCAGCGAAAGTGATTGATCCGGCTGTTCGATCTGGGTATGGTTAAGTTAAACAAACTCTTAAAAGCAGAGGAAAAACTTCAACACATGGTGTGATTCTAGGAGCTTTTCCCTGTTGATCGCACGATGAAGTGCTTGTCGCACTAATGCAGTAAATCAATCGAAGCGTTAAAGCGCCAGCCTGACTCATCCTCTCTGTTTGATGAGTAGCGAAAACTCCTCCGACTAAGCAAAGCACTGCAACACATGAGCGTAGAAATGGAAGCAGTCTTTGGCAGCAAATATTTAACGAGCGTTAAGTGTTTTTCAAACACAAAGCTTCTTCAGAATCAGTCGATCAGAGCAGAGCACTGTAAACGGAGCCTGGCTTAAGCAGAAGGAGAAGCCGTTGAACAGTACACTAGTGCGAACGGCCAGTCAGGGAAAGGAAGTTTCACCTGGACTGGACCAGTTCGTTTCATTCCCTGTAAACTTTCACGGAGACGCACATAGCACACATCATTTCTTCACCCTGGGGCGATGCATTTGTCCGTTGACCTCGCACGTACACCAGCGAAAAAAATATGCTCGGTTGGCAATTTTCTCCCTTTCTTCTCGGTGGGGACCGGCTGGCCTGGGGGTCGGATTGCGAACTGCATAACCGAAGACAAAGGGAGTGCCGAAATGTGTTTCCGGGATCAACTTGTAGCCGGCCTGGGGTTTCACCATTTGCCGCGGATTTCAGAAATCGGAACGGTACACATTTAAATGACATTGGACAGCAACTTTCGAAAACATCAACATACAGAGCGCTTTATGCGAAACCTGCGTTCTTACTTTCTATAACCGACAGTTAGGTTAATTGTTTTCAGTCGTATTTTTGGCGGCACGAGCATCCGGAGCGGAGTCATCCGAACATTACTCTTATTTCCTCTTTAGGGTATTGTTCCCATTATAGCAGTAGATCATATCGCTACCCTCTAATTTTTATTCAAGAATATGAGATAGGAACCATCCATATACCATGTGGACAATTTGGGGGTACGAAAAAGTCCACGCTTGTCCATGGAAAGGGAGTGGGGTATATAAATAGCCCACGTGGACGCATAGTTATATTTTTTTCTTAATGAGGTCGTAAAACAAATTTACATCGTTGGCATAAGCGCTTGATGTTTTCCTTCAAATCATACCCAAAACTGTGCAACACTTAAAAGGGGGGGGGGTGTCGGAGGGTGGGGGGTGTTAAAAGTTTCAGCGTGAAAAAACACTTCTTCTGCGATTTTTTTAGAACTTTTTGTAAAGCAAATTTATCAAAACTTTTTTACATTATAGTCTATCATTTCAATAACATGCCATAATTTTTCTATGAAAAAATTTCGACAAACGACTCGGTGACGGAGCTTTTTGTACAACGTCTCTGGAAAAAAGATGATTTGCGGTGTTACCAGCCATTCCAAAACAACTTAACCGATTTCTTTCAAACATTGCATACAGATTCTATGTTAAAAATACCTAACCCCTACGTTGAGTTTTTGAGAAAAAATTTCATTTAAGGGGGTGTTTGCTCATAAAAAGGCGGAATTTTTCGTGAAGAATAGTAATTTTTATTTAAAATGAGTAAAAAACCCCCGAATTGAACATTTGTCTTAAAAACTCAACGTAGGGGTTAGGTATTTTTAACATAGAATGTGTACGCAAAGTTTGAAAGAAATCGGTTAAGTAGTTTTGGAATGGCAGCTAACACCGCAAATCATGTCTTTCCACAGATGTTCTACAAAAAGTTTCGTCGCCGTTTGTCGATATTTTTGCATAGAAAAATTGCAGCATGTAACATTGAAATGATATACTATAATGTACAAAAGTTTTGATCAAACCGCTTCACGCTAAGTTCTAAAAAAAATCGCAGAAAAAAAGTGTTTTTTAGGCTAACACGCTTACAACCGCCCCCCCCCCCTTCTTAAAAATTACCATACATATACATGCCAGAAAATCTGTGAAAACCAATACCGAGCAAAATCACTTGATTCAATCTTCCATATCATTTTCAACAACTATATTAGAATTTTAAATCATGTTGATGATACATGAGCCAATTGGAGTTCATAGTTTACTTAAATTTTGTGTTATTGTGATGAATGGAAAAATCTCTTTTAGGTATACAATTCCTAATGTTTGTAAGTCTCACAAATGTCTAAAAGACCTATAAAGTTTGAACTATGTTTTTATTCTATTCTTCGGGTTACCGCCAGTTAAGGGAAACTTTACCACTGCGACCACTATTCAGGTTATCTTTTGTGATTGTACAACCAGTATCAAAATAGTCCAACACTATACGACCTGAAAGTGGAAGCCCCCTTTATTGTATTACTTGACAAAAACATCAGGTAAGTCTACATGGACATTGTGGGAGAGGTACATGAATGGTCCACGGTTGTCCACGTATAGGGGAAGGAGGAGTCAAAAACGAAGGTTCTTTGGTCCACGTGGTATGTGATTGGCCCCAAAGTGGTAATATCAATCTGGTAAGGGGGTGAGTGCAAGGGTTTCAGCGTGAAATAAAACACTTTTCTTGCGATTTTTTTAGAACTTCGCGTGAAGCGAATTGATCGAAGCTTTTGTACATTATAGTGTATCATTTCAATAAAATTCTGTTATTTTTCTATGCAAAAATATTGACAAACGACTCGGTGATGAAGCTTTTTGTAGAACGTCTGTGGAAAAAAACATGATTTGCTGTGTTAACTACCATTCAAAAATTACCCAACCGATTTCTTTCAAACTTTGCATACGTTGAGTTTTCGAGATAAATTTTCAATTGAGGGGTTTTTATTCATTTGAAATAAAAATACCTTTTTTCACGAAAAATTCTGCATTTTTTTGAGTAAAAAAACCCCTCAATTGAAGAATTATCATAGAAACTCAACGTAGGGGTTAGCTATTTGTACATAGCATGTTTCTGCAGAGTTTGAAATAAATCGGTTGGGTAGTTTTTAAATGGCAGTTAACACAACAAATCGTTATTTTTTTTATTTATATATTTCGTTTATTTCACACGGCTCATAGCGGTAGCTTAACGGAGCCGTGGATCTTTTATGTGTTTACAATATGTAAAAAATAAAAAAAATATTATTATTTGTCCGTTGGATCTCGTGCGCGCAACTTTTTATTGCGAGCGGAGACCTTCTTTCGCGGTTCGCCTACTGCGTCATGGGGACCGTTTAATTCTCTCCTTTCCTCCGTATCAAGGCCATCATCGTTAAAAGTGCCTTGGTGCTCGCGACCAGATGTTCTTTCCTGCTTCTTGCACTTACGGGTGACCAATGTAAATCCGTCGTCATTCTTATTATCTTCATCACCGATGTTACTTACAGTTGTTTCAGGGGTGCTGTATGCTGCTTTGGCAGTTGTCAATATGGACTGAACAGCTGCTACAAATTTGGCAACAGTTTGTGGTTCTGGTATTGGTATTGAAAATTCTTTTTTGGGTTGGTTTTCCGTGAATTCGTTGGCAATCGATAGCGATACATTCTCCTCTGTATCTTCCGCGCAAGGTTGTCCGTGGTGTGCTGTCTGATTACAATACTTGCACGTAGGAGTTTGCCCCTCATGGGTGCATAACGTAGTTTGATGAATAGTAGCTTCGTGGGTTTTAAGTTTTATAGTCAAGTGGGAGGGGGTAGGTTTTTCGATCCGCATCCTTACCACAAGAACACCGTTAGGTGTACCCGGGAAGAAATTTCTCCACGTATCACGTGTAACGGATTCTACTTCTCCGTATTGCGACATGTATTTTGCGATTAGATCGGGAGGGGTACGTAGGTCATGTAATTTTACATCTACATAGTCTTTTTCTATATACACGGGAATCTTAATTCCAACTTTATCACTTTCAGCCACGTGCTTCAAGTTGTTCTGCAAAACGAAACGTTCGGTTTGTGCTAACGTGTTGAATGATATGAGCACCACATTGCGAAGATGATGATACTGTAGATACATAACCTCCTTGAGCTTTAGCTGCATCTTCACCTTCAGTAGGTATTCCACTTCACGAAAACTCAATCTTATTGAACAGAATTTAAAGTCAACGCCCGCTGTGTTGGGTCGGAGCAGAGATTTTTCGTCAACTTTACTCATGATGGCAAGAATAAATTAAAAGTTTCCTTTGTTCTCGAGACAATGCACACTAGATCGAGAGGTTGCTAGTTGTTGTTCACTTGGTTCGATTGTACGTCTGACTTGGGCAGAAGTAGAAAGTAGACTGACACAACAAATCGTGTTTTTCCACAGACGTTCTACAAAAAGGTTCGTCACCGAGTCGTTTAGTCGATATTTTTGCATAGAAAAAAGCTTCAACAACGAGTCAAAAAGCTTTTCATCAACGCGTCATTTGTCGATATTTTTGCCTAGAAAAATTACAGAATGTTATTGAAATGATAAATTATAATGTACAAAAGTTTTGATCAATTAACTTTATGCAAAGTTCGACCATCGACTAACTCGTCCTATTAGTAACTTTTTGAAATATCCGCTACTTCACCTCATTCACATAGTGAACCAAAACAAGATGTAAGTGTGCTTAGCAGGACTCGCGAATATGAACGGCTCAGTCCTGCACAATATCTTATTACACCGCACAAATTTATGGTGCTGGGTCATTAGGCCGAATGCCGTTAGGCCGAATGCCGTTAGGCCGACTGCCATTAGACCGATGGGGTCATTGGGCCTTAAGCCATTTGGCCGAACTGTGCCATTTGGCCGAAGGGGCCATTAGGCCGAATGGACCAAAGAGAATGGACCAAAGACAAATGGAGCGGTTGGAACTGAAAACTTTCAATGAAGGGTGATTTTTCACGATTTTGTTTAAACTTAGAGTAATATTGTTTGGAATATTTACGACACCTTTCTCGTTTCACGCCTACAACTACGCCACATCGCTTCAAGACAAGTGCTGTCCGAAATCGCTTCGCTCCGTCGGATTTAAAATAATTTTAGCCCCTATGTTTGAGTAATCCGGGCAAAGTGGATCACACGGTTACTTGCGAGAGACCGCCGCTTCTGACGGCTTCGGATCCTTGGCCTCGGTTATGCGGTAGCACCGTATCACAATAGCTTCGCCACATGTGTTGGAGCAGTGTATCAACCGAAAAGTGGTTGGGCCTGGCGGTTCTATTAATCCAAACTGACTTTTTCTTTCATTACCTATACTTTTTATAATTGTGATTTTATTTTAAAATATCAACCATCGACAATATACCTCGTGGTTGATTTTCTGGTGAACGGCGCTTTCTGAGGAATTATTTCCATATGTTGATATTATAAGCCGAATGGTTTTGGGTGATAATTGTATTTTCTAAGGAAAACTCTTCGACATTGTGTTTTCTAGGGAATACTTTAACTAAAAGTTTAACAACCACGTTGGGCTCCATCTGATTGTAGTAAACATCGTAAATAGAACTATTTAGGGTTTATTGTTATGTATTCGGTTTGCACAAACCGAATACACACGAAAATAGAATTAGTAGGTATTTATCTTTTATTTCGGGAATAATTAATAAGTTGGGAAAATTTGCTGCAATAGCAGTAATGTAATCCTTAATTGCATAGGTATTAAAAATGGTAACAACTTTGCGCAGTCGTTCATTCATCTCTCTGTGCGGCTCTTCCTCCAACAAGGAACACTGTCGCCTGCGCACTACCAGCTTTATGTTCCAAACGAAGTTCGTCAATCATCCTCCATGTTCCCACATGTTGTGTTCCAACAAGTTTCGACAACCGGCTATGCCACGACTCGACCTGGTTTATTGTTCTTGGCAGGTCATTTACTACATTGGAACATACAGAGTGATAAGATGGAGGGTATGTAGGAAGACAGCGCTGCGGAGACTAACAAGCTAACGATGCCTTTAGTCTAATGAAATTCAGCCTAATGGAACGGTGGCACGGTCTAATGATCCATTCGGCCGAATAACCCGTTCGGCCTAATAACCCATTCGGCGTATTAACCCATTCGGTTTAATGGAGCATTCGGACGAATGGTGTTCGGTCAAATGACCCATTCAGCCTACTGACATTCGGCTTTATGACTTATTCAGTTTAACGGCTTTCGGCCAAATGACCCGACACCTCTCGTACCTAAGCTTACTGTTAGGTAAAAATTAATTTACACATTTAACCTTTTTAGGCACTGTGCACTACACTACTCAACGACACTTTCAAATGTGGTGGGAAAAATCTTGGAAGGCGAGACATTTGAATCGGTTGAGTAAATGTGGGAGGAAGCTTTGGGATGATAGTTTATCCATGTATTGATAATATATATAGTATAGACATCTAAAACATCGTTATTCTAGTTCCGATCGTGAGGTTTGCACAGATCTAGATTAAGTTGTAGACTTAAATACAGCAAGATAACACCTCCCATTTGAAATCGGGAAATTTGCTGCAGGGTAAAATTTGTATTGATGAAACGCCTCGTACAGTGGCGGATCCAGGGGGAGAGTGCTGGGGTCCGGACCCCCTCCGAAATTTTTTAGCTTGTTGTGAAATTTTAAAATAGTTTCTATTTTATTTCGTTTTCAACTCAATATCATTCCAAATCAGATTCGACCACAAAAATGATTTTAATTAAATAAAGTTATTACACATTACATATTGTTCAATGAATATTTCAAAATCGAAATTTCGGACCTCCTCCGAAATTTTCTTCTGGATCCGCCCCTGGCCTCGTATTTTCCTTCAAGTGCTCATTCTGGTTTAAATCCAGAATCTGAGAAGAATGAGAAAGCGTAGATTAAAGGTTTTACAGAAACTATTTCTTTACCACCATCAATCTATGCTTCAGATCATTATCATGGACAAAACTAAAACTGCTTCCATAATAAAGTTTGTCCGTGCTAGCCTTTAAATTATACTTCAAAATGCCACTAATAAAAGCCCTTTCCCAACTTCAGAAAATTAAAATGCACTCCAAACCATTTTTGCATTCCTTTAGCAGATTCTGCAGTTTAACTGAAGATCTTTATTTAAACTCCTTCTAAACTTTTTTAAACCAGTAGGTAAAATTAACTAGTAAAACATTCAACAAATGAATGCATTACAAAACTGGTCAACAATCTCTTTAAATAACCCAACTTTCACCTATATCTCATGTGGATCTGAAAGCAGATGACGTATAAACTGCGAACATATAATTACATTTACAACTTCGCTTTACCAGCCGTACAAGTTTTTCTTGATCAAAACAAATAATCATCCACCTTTGTTAGCTGCTGATCATACAGTGGACAATATATGTACACTGAACATGTGTCACATGACCGGTGTCATACCTTCAGACATGTTCGGATCAATTTTGATGAATTCCTGGAACGCAAAAGCTGTCATTTGCATAATTTGTTGCGGCTCCGGCTGCTTGTCCAGCCGGTGTGCACGAGTGTCGGTATGTTTACTTGACAATTGGTGGCATGCGGTGGCAGCTTGGTTTATTTTTCTACAGCGGAATGCAAAAGCGTAGCATATTTCGCTTGGTTTTCAAGGTTTGACCACAGGCATTCGCTACCAGCCATGTGGCTATGCCTTGGATTGGGGCACGATTCTAGAAATGTGAACGACGATAGAAATAAATGAGTTGTGACAATTTTAATATGGCAAAACCGACTGAGGCATTAGGGTCTTTTTGGGTTCTAGGGCACTCTTTCGGAAAACTGATATTGCCCCAATTATTTTCTGCATTCGTATGGTAACTTGCAGTAGTTGGTGGCGCCTCCCCGAATATAATACCACCCTGATTATTCATTGCAACGAGAAAGGACGTGCTGAACGCACCTTTCGCTCCCAGGCAGTCATTGCGCCCCGAAGCGATCGATCAATCAATTTGAGTTTTGTAATTTAGAAGACCGATCTAGGCGGACGGATCGCTCCATCTTATGGACGGCAAAGCTTTGTCCACAATTACAACTGAAGCAATCTGCACACAGAAGGCACAAAATGCCTAAGCTGTTTATAGCGGTGATGCAACCACCGTGAAACTGTGGGTACTTTGCCGCTTTGCGAACGGGAGTCTGACGGAAATGGGTATTAACATTTCGTTCCACCTCGAGGTATCGATTAGCCCTACACAGCGATAGGCACCGTTATTGAGACGATTATCTGTTACTGGTGCATGGCCGAAGGATGGTATGTGTATCACCGCCGTGGGATGCGTGACGAAGTAATTTTCTCGGTGATTGTTTCGTCATACCCTGCGGAAAACGATCAGGTTCTATATGTAAATAATGTTGGTAGGAGCATAGCGCAAGAGCTACCCAGCCCCAAAAATCCTCGTTTCGAGATATTCAGCGAAAACCATAGCGCAATGAAAGTACTATCCCTAATCCATCTATGAATTCAATAAGCTGTTGAAAATACACAAATCGTGGAGTTGCGTAACCGTAAAAAAATCTGAATAATGTATTATGGACTCACTTTTTTACAAAGGTTACATGTTAAAAAACTTCGTTTTGACGTAGGTACCATACACGCATTGAAAAAAGCAAAAGATTTCCTACTAGTGAATAATTTCCTCGAACTCTCAAGATCCCGGGGGATTCGCCGTTCGACTTTGAACATCTTACGTTACCAACTAAATTTCCTTTTGTAAATAATAATCGTAAATTTGTGTGTTAAATATGGAGTAAAGAATATGAAAGTAAAATGAAGGCAAGACACGTCAAGTTAAATATTATGCATAAAAAAGCCAGTTTCATGTTAAATGTATTTGATGTCATCCCAAAAAATTCGAGGAAATCCGAATTGCTGGGACTGAGTCGACACCTTTTTGCCTTTCTCAATCACTCTTGAAATGAGCTGCCTAACCGAGGCCTGAAGTTCCGATTTTCTGGATCATAAACAATTTCGGACGCATTGTGCCATACTCATTTAGGAACGTTATGAAATGTTTCAAATCTGCGATTCACTTTGAAAAATGTCTGTGTGATTTCTTTTTCCTTGTTTTTCCAGTAATCCTACAATCTCTATTCGAAATAAGGTGCCGGTCTATATCGGTGATGCTAAAAACATGTCTCAAACAGTGTTGTCGAATTTTGATGGTTCCTGAAGCCCCATTTCGGGATAGTTAGCGTAAATGGGAAAGACACAACTGCTAAGTGGATTAAAACAGGTTTTTATCTTTTTGATGTAAAATAAAATTAAATTTTATCAAAGAATTTGGTTTCGGGGTAAGCTTACAGTAGGTATGAGACAAGTTGACTGTAAATCAGCATCCCAAGTAACAATTGAAGTTTCATAGCACGCTACAAGTGCAATCTAAGTTTTATCAGTGGCTATAAAACTATCATAAAACCACAATTATTACTAGGGATACGACCAATCAAATAAAAAGTATATCTAAAGGTAGTCCAGATAAAACATGTTAGATATCTTTTCACCAAAACTTTAAGCCAATCGTTATTTGCCGGTCTTTGACTCAATACCCAGATATTTTTACTTCGAAGCATACTTGCATTGACAATATATACAAGATAAACATACGGCCCAAGTAACCATAAGCATTAAGTCATTGCACAATATTGTCTATACATTTGCACTAATGTTACAATAAAACCCCATTTTGACAATAACAATGCTGCTAAGCTCAATATTGAATGTAGCATTATTGCTAGCTTTATATACATCTACGAAGCTGATATAATGCTTCAAGAATCTTTACAGCATGTGTGCTATACATATCCAATATAAAGCCGATATAATGATAATGTAATGATGTTGTTTTATTAGTTATGTATATCCTCGGTATATTTCATTGCATTCTAACATTCAATATAGCGTAGGCAGCCAAGGTAGCTTAAGACTTCGCTACCAGCCATGTAAAAAAGTACTAAAAAAAGGTAATTTTCGTAAAACATTTTTTATATTGTATGAGAGCCAAATTCCGAAAAGGTTAAAATATTTATTACAATGCATTCGAAAGGAATCAATTATAGTTCTAAACAGAATTTAATATTCTTCCTTTTTGTTTATTATACGAAAAAGAAAACATAAGAAGGCATTACAATAACGTCGCGGAAAATGAGAGCTAATTTAAGCTTTCTAAGTAGTGCCGATATCAGGGCCTCAAATTCGACATTTTTGCATTGATGCTATATAATGGCATTAGTAATGCAGGAAATGAACTGTCAATCTCTGCACAGTAATAGCACAATATTTCACCTTTTCTGGTATTATATCCGCATTATATTAGAATATAGGGTTTAGATTGCTGTTATAATGCTAATCCATACATCGGTTTTGCTTTGAAGTAATTGATAAGTTGACAATGGTCTATCGGATCCCTCCATAAGACTAACTGGTCATTCACCCGCACAAATAATATGGTGTGATATAATTTTACATCACATATGTAAATTTCATGGGCAATTTTCAAATGACATGAATGGTAGATTTCTGCGTTGTGGGTCGCGAAATGCTATGAATTTTAGAATTGATTGGTGCTACGCCACCTTCGTTGTCGCACAGTGGACCCACGTGTGACATAATCCCAAAAATCAAATACTAGTTTAGATGCATCATCTAACTTGGCTCCGAGTTGGTGGTAGTTACTGATGAGATGAATTCGTAACACCAAAATTCAACTCATTTTAAGTTAGGTGTTGTGCCTTTTATGCACGAATTGGTTTAATCCATTTATTTCCTTTGGGAATAAGTATTGCATAGTGCCTGGTGTTTTTTCCGTAGCCAAAAAACAAGAGTTCGTTTTCGTTTTCTCATCGGACAACAAGAGCCTTTGCACTTCGGAACATTTTTGGGACAAGCCAATTGCTTTGGACGTCATCTATGTCGTATGACAATCTCGGTTTAGTGGCTAGCTAGTGTTAAATCGGGTACTAGTTTCGATACATCGTCTAATTGGGTTGGTACTTATTACTGATGAGATGAATTCGAAACACAAAATCCAACTTAATTTATGTTGGGTGTTGTTTCTAATCGCACAAATTGGTTTAATCCATTTATTCCCTTTTAGGAATAAATATTACATAAGTATTGTGCAGAGTGTTTAATGTGTAATATTTATTCGCTTATTATTCCGCATCATGTATTTAAATTGTCATATTCTCGTGCCGTAGCGTGCGGTTGGCCAAGGGCGTCAACATTAGGTGGCGCTAAAATTTTAGTCTGTTTCATAAAATAAGTGAGGCTAAGTCATAAAATAAGTCAGGATAGGAGTATCATTCCCAGGTACACATAAAATTATTGTTTGAAAGTCGAACTGAACAAGAAAACCAAACTAGACAGCAAAGAGGCACATAACAGAGACTCTAACAAAGGCGCCAGAAAACTACGCTACGGTTCTGTTAGTCCAGAATAAACAACGAAATTTCAACAAAAATAGCGAAAATTATTGTGCAAGTTTTCTCAATTTCATAGAAAAGAGGTAAACGGAAATGTGGTCCTGGGCAGTAAAGTAGGTCACCTTTTTAAAGATGTAGCAAAGATCGTAGAGTAAGCTAGATCATTTATCATCGAGAAGATAATCCCATGCCGTACCATGAAAACTTGAAATCTTCGCTCATTGAAGCAAGGGATCCTTGAAACAGCCAATCCCGTCCTTCAGTAGATCCATGCATGCCAAGTTAGAATCGATAACTACACAATTGATCTCAACTTTGTGAGCGGGCGTGTAAACGCGCTAGTTCTTCATAAAAATAACGTCATTTGTTTGCTTTAGATAAAATTTCACAATTCTAAATTTATCTAGGCGAACTTTTAAGTAACCTGCACAGCTGAATATTTCTACGTCTTGCGGAATATTACATTACTTAGCTCTATCCGAAAAAGATCGGATTTGATCTAACCCAGCTGAATTTTAAATGGAAACTCGGAATCTTTGATGACGAATCTTGTTCGACATCCATTTTAGGATCATTTCGGTGATTTGAGGAGAATTTATTTATGCACGAGCCTAGAGCCAGATGCAAAGTAAAAACTGAAGAATATGAAGGAAGAGACTGAAAACATGGGGAATATAATATGAAAGACAAATCTGAATTTGATAGCAAAGGAATAATGTGGTCGTTTGCTTTCAGACGATATGTCTAGATGCAACTTATTTTATTAGAAACTGGCGCAAAGAAAATGTGAAAAACTTAATCAGCAATCTATAAATATAAGGCTCAATGTTTGTATGTAATTTATGGACTCCCAAACGGTTTAACTGATTGTCGTAAAAATTTATATGTAGTAGACATTTGTTATGGAGCGTGTTTGTGTGCTATTGGTTGGAGATTGTCAGCCCGCCAGATATAATATATATATATATATATATATATATATATATATATATATATATATATATATATATATATATATATATATATATATATATATATATATATATATATATATATATATATATATATATATATATATATATATATATATATATATATATATATATATATATATATATATATATAATATACTCAGCTGCACAAATTGTGTTTTACTCCTAATTCGTTGAAAGTCGCAGCAATGCGCGACTGGTATTAGCTAGATTAGATCATAAAAGCAACTTTGTTTCACTTGCTTGAGCAAAAGGATGGGTGCGAGCTGTCAGGAATATAACCGGAATGCCTTGACGGCCCTTGTACTGGCAATTCAAATTTAATGATATTCACCGTAATCAACAATCAAGTAACCAGTTCAAAGTTAAAAATGTTTCCTCTGTATACTGGAGTGCAAATATTTAGGGTCATCCTGAAGTTTCAAACCGAACACACCTCAAAAATGTTGGCAGCTCGAAAAAAGTCCCCATGTAAAATTTGTCGGCAATCGAAAAAACAATGTCATGCAGCGTTGAGATCTGGTGTAACGTTGAAAAAATGCGTTAGTGGTACAATAAAAAAATAATTGAGGGAGAATTTGAGTTTGGAAATGAAGCCTTTATTTTTTTTGTATGAAAAATATTTTAGAAATCTATGAAATGTCGGAATTTGATGCCAACTTAAAAATATTTTTTTATTTGAAAATCTCAGTTTAAAAATTAAGAGTACCAGAGAGGCAACTTTTGTCAAAACATATTTTTTCGATTCCGTTGTTTCATGCATGTCTGATAAATTTGGCATAGAAGGCATTAAACCCCAGTATTAACTCAAATCCAGAATTCTCCAAGTTCCCTAAAAACTATATTAAAAAAAATCAGGGGGGCAGTAGATCTCGATGTTTCATTACATTCTAAGTCATTTAGCATCAAAAATTTGAACTCAATTTTGGAATATTCTAAGGGTCCTTTTGTTTTTGGCGTGCACTTTGGCCGTTTTGTGCAACCTCTTAATCGTGTCAGATTGAGTTAAAATGTTGCAAAGAGACTTTTTTCGAGGTGCTAATGCTGTTGAGGTGCGTCTAGATATTAAATTCGATGGTTACCTGTTTCCCATACATGCCATTGGCACCCTAATATACAGCCTTCTGAAGAGATGTTCCCTCCGTCGCCTACAGTATACAGTAAAAGATTTGTGACTGCAATTTACATGAAATGAACGACAGTAAGGCGTGATAGTGGGTAGGTGTGCCATTTCCATGTACACAAACTATTGCTTGAAGGTCGAACTGAAACATAAAGCCAAAGTAAACACAAAAAGGGCGCAAAATTGAGATTCCGCCAAGGATGCCAGAAGACCACGCTACGGCTCTGCATATTCTACAAACGTTTTTCGACCATTTCCTAATATTTCAAGGTACGATAACTTCCAAACCTCAAATGAGTATGAGCGTACGATAGTAGGCGTTAAAGGGTTCACAATAGTATTTACCTAGTACGCTCAAGCTAAGACCACTTCCTGGTCGTCCGGTTCGTCCGCTGGCATTCAATATCGAGGGTGCATCGACATTGGGAATATTTTTCGCAACTGTGCCGCCCCCAGACGGTAGAAAACTATCCCTGGGAGTTACAGTAGTCGTAGATGAATCTCTTCCGTTGGATGCACTTGCGCTTGCAGTTTTCGTAGTAGTGATAGGCATTGCCAGAATGTTTGATTTTAGCTCATTAGCATCGAACTAGCAACAATCAGTTATCAACTTCACTACTAGCACACTATTCACTGTCACCGTTGATAGCACGGTGAGAAGCACACGATCGCTACGCTTCACAGGCATGTAGTCGGTTGAGTTGATAGAATAATTATTTTTTTCACTATTGGCTAGCAAATGTGCACGAATCTGATTAGCCCTATGAAGTTTGTCGATTAAGGTGCTTAAATTACCTGCTGTAATATGCAATCACAAATAAGCATCTTCGTTTTCTTCCACCCTTGTGTACTAATTATTCGTATGCTTCTTGTATGGCTATGATCTTAACATCTCTACCGGGAATTATCATTATCATTTATTTCTGTTTTCGTTTCTTCTGCGCAATGTAATGTTTCACAGCTTATTCTTGTTGCTATCTTCGTTTGTAGCGTTATCGAAGTCTTTTGTTTTGCCGTCGTTTCGTTTTATTATTCGAAAATATATCGTTGCACTCACACTTGCGGCTTTTGGTATCATAAATGGTCGACTGAGATATGCACTTTAGAATTATGTAAGGGTGATCCCATGAGGTATAGCAGCAAAGAAGAATCAGTACAACATGAGTGAGTACAAAGAGAACTTCCTTTCAACGTGCCTCGAACCGCTTTCCAGGCACTTTTTATACTTGAAGAAGTGCAACGTAATTCTACAAGGTGTACCGGCACAGGTACATAAATTATGTTTTATAATTAAAGACGAATGGAACATACGGCTACCCACACCTACTTTTGTTGCTTGGATAACGTTACTGCCGGCGGTATTAAACGCTGATGATGATGGTCACCGCACAAACAGCCACTACCGATTCTTTTATGGACATTTCACATTTTAATTGCGCTTCGAGAAGATCCTTTGTTAGTCCAAGACCTACATTCTCGAAACGAAGAAGAAACTTCATTTATTCCACATCACTGTTTATGTTTCGTGTTTTTTTTTTCATTTCACATCTTCCGAATGTATTGAATTCATGAAAGTACTCACTTCCTACATCGCATGCTCATTTTTATTCATCTTTCATTCACATATTACGGCAGAACTCTGAACTTGTAGGCTCCATTATTCAACTGAAACATACATCCATCATCGCCATTGGGCTGTGTGCGAGGCTTCACTCGTGTAAATTATCGTTGAGACCACGCACCACGTTGAAATTCACAGTCGAGTATTTTCCACGAAACTAGGTCTGATTGCTTCATCAGCCAACGTCACATTACTCCGGCCAACTATCTCTCACTTCAAAACACCACACTCTCTGCGTTATCAGCAGCGGTCCACATACGGCTGCTATCTTTAGCCAACGTAAGGGTACCAACATCCGATGCACCTTCAAACACAAGTAAACAGTTCCGCAAACATCTAACCTACCGTCGTTTTTCAGCAGGCTGGCAGTTTTGTACCGTGAGATCACCAAATTATGATTCACAGCGACGTCTTTTCCACCAGCACACGCGACCTGGTGGCACTGTTATCGTGCTGCAACTTCACGCTTCATCAATATTCCGGGTTAGAACTCACAGGTTTCCATCAACACTATCCGCCCGAACGAAGCAAAATAAACAGCCAAAGCAGCAAAAAAACTGTATTCGCACAAAAATAGACATTCACAAAGCAGCAGAAACCGGTATGCTTTATGGTCCTCAAGAGTACAGAAAAAATAGCCAATATAAGAAAAAACATAAAACCACAAAGCCTGACGTCTGTATTAACCGACTTCCTTTAACACATCCGAAGCGATCGGTGGCTGCGACTGAACTGAACCCACCGCGATGAACACCGCAAGGTGGTACCGGTCAATCGACGACGCGATTGTTAGCCCCCGAATGGCAGAGCATGGAGTCATCGCGGGCTTCATGATTAACGTTTATCAGCCTGCATTGCCGTGGAAGAGTTGAATGAATTGAAAAATCTTGCTACGAAGCTTGTTTATTGAATGAACAGCGTGCTATAAATGAACAGGATGAAAAAGCTGGTTCCGGAGGAAAATGAACTCAAATGGTTATTGAACTGAGATGAGAGAACCACTTGATGCGCGAGACAGAGAGGATGAATCAAGCAAAATTACAAATTGAATCTACAGGTTGCATCAACTATAAATACAGATTCGTTTGTCCCATGTGTTGTTATAAGCTCCGGTATATGCTCTCGTTTCATTCTTATGTCTGCAATATAGATGATACGCCATTCTACAGTCATATGAATTTATTAGATTGATTTGAAAATGCGCTTGTAATTTCGCCTGTTTGAATTATTAACACACCTAGAAAAAATCGTTTAAATTTACGTCTCCTGACCATGACATATACGAGCATCAAAAATGACTTCTAGAGAAAATTTAGAATAGGACGTAAGTAACAATGAGAGATTCTCTTTGGTGTCTTTCTCTTCTGTTCATTACTTCATTTCAACATTTACTACTCTACTCTTTGCATAATATTCTAGTAAAAACCGTCGGCTTTCGATGTGTACTGGAAAATTAGTGCAAAGTGTTGTAATGACGTCGTAATAATCCAAGTTACTAACGTCCTATTGTAAATTTGCTCCAGACTTACTTTTAAGTTTGATTTTAATGTTACATGGCGTTGAATTTCGTAAATCACGTAATTTTACTCCACATATAGCGTTTGTTCTGATTGGCAGTATGTGTAATTTTATGTCATTGCGCATGTAATGTATATGTTTCATGTAAAATTAAACGAAACATGGTTATATTTCGTCATTTCGTGAATTACGCTTTGTTAAATTCTATCATGCAATTACGTCAACGATAAAATTCATATTATCTTGGTGTGAAGGCTTCGGAACCAAAACTGCAACTCATTTAAAAATCTTCTTAAGCAAAGGTTGGATGTTATAAAAAGTTATCCTAATGAAATATTATAAAAATGGTTTGTTGAAAAAATAAAATGGTTTTTTGTTTTTTTATAGTAATTTGCGCTCTAAGTTAAAAAAAAACCATAAGGGAGTGGAGAGTGGATGTCTTCGATATAGTTTCTAATTAAATAATTTATTATAAATCCACTCAAATGTTACGTGCCAGAAAAAAAACTGTGAAATAATATTTATATGAAATTAACCAAATTAGACTACGTGAATACCGGCCATTACAATTTTCACATCGAGTATGCCATAAGAAAAAAAAACGATTTAATCCACCTAACAGTGAGATGAGACATTTTTACGCATATTACTGTTGAATCCTTTATTAGTTCGCACGCCTCATACGAACCCAACCCAGGTGGCATAAATGCAGTTTCGAGTCCTAATAGAACCCCAAACAGAACAAATTATAGAAAATCAATAAAGCAAATGAAATTAAAGATTAGTAAGGCAAAAAATGAAAAAACTTCATAGTAGTAGGGGTGAGCGTAGCGTAGTTGGTAAATCGATTGCCTTGTACGCAGCGCATCTGGGTTCGAGTCCATACCCCGCACATAGGGGTTAGAAATGTTTCATGAGAGATTTTTCTAACCCGAAGAGGCGAATGACCTTAAGGTTAAAACCTCTATAATCAAAAATAAAAAAATAAAAACTTCATAGTATGAAAAGAAGGGGTGAGGTTGACCAAAAATCGATTTTTTTTTATTCTTCTATCCTAAAGTTCAGGTTCTTAAAAATGTTATCTCAAATTTTATAGAGATCGGAGCAGTACAAGCAAAGTTACAGCGTTTTTCGTATTGCTCTCTTACAGTTGTGTGGCTTATACTTGAAACTTTAAATGCGATTATCTCGAAATCATGTTTTCTCAAAAACGGTGACTACGATTGCAGAAAAAGTTTTCAACCGATCTCCAAACTTTTTTTTAGCTTGTTCATAACTGACCTGCCGTGTCCTTGAACGACTCCATTTTTTCGGGAAAATTTTTATGTTAATGCTATGAATTTTTGAGTGATTTTTTCTGGTGAAAATAGTGTTTTTTTTTTTGGAAAAATCGTCCCCGTTTCCAAAAAGAAATTTTTTTTTAATCAATCGTTCAAGGACACCACATGTGCATACACTAATGATTTTTTGTTGTCACGGCAAACCTCTTTCAAAAAAACGCGTTTTGCGGAAATTACTATAACTTCGACAATTATTTTTTTATTTTTTTTTTTTTATTCATTTCGTTTATTTGATAGGCACAAATGCGTTAGCTTGGCGGTGCCAAATTCTTTTGTTTTTACATTTTGTATATTTTAAAACTAGGAGGTTACAATGTTGAAATATTTTTTTTAAAAAAGAAAAAATTTACAGCTATCTTAAGACTAGAAATAAGATTCTATATACAAGAGAGGGGGCGAAAGATTTTTTTTATGAAAAAATTTTAAAACAAGGAATTCAATAGTAATAATTTTTAGGAAATATTTACAGTTATCTTAAAACTAACAATATAGTTTGGTACACAAAAGGGGGAACAAATATTTATGAGAAAATTCGCAGGTGTTTTAAGACTAGGGATACAATTCTATTTACAAGATGGGGGACAATAGTTTTAACAAAGAGGTAAAATTACAACTATCTTAAAACTAGGAATACAGAATACAAATTTGAACTTTTTAGCGGAGACTTATGCTTGGTCAAGATATTCAGAGGGGGGCTGTAGAAGCAGTTGTATCAAGGACAGGGGAGAGAAAGCGTAGATGGTGACCGGGAGATAAGAGCAAAACTTGCAACTTTCGCTCAAACGGGAGATCAGCGAAAGATTACCGCCTCAGTCTAGTAGGTCGGATTGGCGGATGGTATTCTTCGGACCCGCGGGGAATCCTTCAAAAGTCATCGGACCTTGAGTCGCTCTCGCTTCAGTTTCCGTAGTGGTAAGTGCGACGGCGGTTACATAGTTGCAGTCTGGAGCTGATCGGTCCCACAAGGCAAGAGAAAGCTTCTAAAACGAGAAATAAAAAGAGAGGGGCTAAATTGGGATATTTGTCGTTTTTATGAAAGTATAAATAAGGGACATATAGGGGAAATCACGATTTGCCAGTATATCTCGGACTGGGACATTGGGTGGTCTACCTCGGGCCCGAAGGGAATCCTTTAACTGAGACCTGGCGTCCAAGTACCCGGCGCATACCCAGACAACGTGCTCGATGTCGTGATAGCCCTCGTCACAAGCACACAGACTACTCTCCGCAAGCCCAATACGCCGCAGATGCGCATCCAAGGTGTAGTGGTTGGACATAAGTCGGGACATCACACGAATAAAATCCCGACCCACATCCATCCCCCTGAACCAAGGCTTCGTTGATACCTTTGGGATAATGGAATGTAGCCATCGTCCAAGTTCACCATTGCTCCACGAGGTTTGCCAACTGTTGAGTGTCCTCTGACGACAAATACTAAAAAATTCGTTGAAGCAGATTGGTCTTTCGTATATGTCACCATTTAATGCGCCCACCTTTGCTAATGAGTCGGCCTTTTCATTGCCCGGGATAGAGCAATGAGAGGGGACCCAAACAAAGGTAATTTGATAAGATTTTTCAGATAACGTACACAAGGACTCCCGTATCTTCCCCAGGAAATATGGGAATTGCTTTTTGGGCTTCATCGCACGAAGAGCCTCGATGGAGCTGAGGCTGTCCGAAACGATGAAGTAGTGATCTGTGGGCAGAGTGTCGATGATCCCAAGGGTGTACTGAATTTTTTTTTTATTTTATTTTATTTTATAATTAATATCAACAGACACAGTGTGGTCCTAATGATAATTTCTTAATCTATTTAAAAAGTCAAATTGTAATCTGCTACGTGGAATGTGAAGATCGAACTCGGATGAAACTCTGTTGAAAGTCCGCTGCAAACCAATGATGGCACCGTTCACTCCATAGTTAGTCCGGCGAAGAGGTAATCGGAGGAATAAATTATTGCGAAGGGCGCGAGGGCGAACGTTCATGTTTATCGCACTGAGAAGCTCGGGGCAGTCAATTCGATCTTGCAAAATATCCGAAATCGTCATAGCACGGAATAGATCCCGTCGCACTTGCAATGTATCGAGTCCAATAAGCAAACCCCGGCTTTCATAACTTGGCAGCTGGTGAGGGTTGCTCCAAGGCAATCGACGAAGGGCAAACCGAACAAATCTGCGCTGTACTGCCTCAATTCGATGGACGCCGTTGAGATAATGAGGGTTCCACACAACTGAACAATATTCCAGAGTTGATCGAACGAGTGAGCAGTAGAGAGATTTCAAGCAGTAAATATCTGAAAAGTGCTTAGATATTCTCATTATGAACCCCAAACAGCGTGATGCCTTTGCGACAATATAGCTGATATGCTGTTTAAACGTCAGTTGTTCATCGAGAAAAACTCCGAGATCTTTGACGCAATTCGCTCTGTCAATTGTGGATTCAGCTAGACAGTAATCGAATCGAATTGGCGTTTTTTTCCTCGAGAACGTAATGACCGTACATTTCTTGGGGTTTAGGGTCATTCGGTTGATCTCGCACCATTCCGCAAAGGTTTCCAGTTGGCGTTGAAGGAAAGCTGCATCATGAGTATTCCGGATTCTATGGTATAACTTGAGGTCGTCGGCGAAAGACAACCGTGGTCCTTCTAAACAAAAGTTAACGTCGTTGAAATACAGAAGAAAAATCAATGGACCGAGATGGCTGCCTTGCGGAATACCAGATGAAGCACAGAACTCTTCGGATACACAATCACCTATCTTGACTGCTAGACGACGATCACTGAGATACGATTGCATCCAACGGAGAATATTAGTACCAAAGCCGAGTCTATCCAATTTTGCCACTGCAATAGCGTGATTTATCTTGTCAAAAGCAGCTGAAAGGTCCGTGTAGATAACGTCAGTTTGAAGGCCGTCCGACATAGCATCTGTAACATATGTTGTGAACGACAGAAGATTCGTAGATGTTGAACGTTTCGGCATAAATCCATGCTGAGTCTCGGAGATATACTGTTTGCAGTGGCTGGAGATGGGTTCCAACACAGCCATTTCAAACAGCTTAGGAACTGCGCTTAGCGTTGTAATACCACGGTAGTTGTCAACTACCTTTTTATCACCTTTTTTGTGAACTGGAAACATGAAGGAGGATTTCCAGAGTTCGGGAAATACTCCGGTTGTTAGCGACAATTGAAACAGATGACAAAGAGGTTCAATTAGACCGGCAGAGCATTTTTTTAGAATAATAGTTGGTATACCATCTGGGCCTGCCGAGGTTGAAGCCTTCATTTTCCTAACCGCCAGTTGTACCATATTATTGTCGATATTGATAGAGTTCAAAGACTGGTATGATTGAGGTATATTGAGAGCCGCGCGTGAAGCCTGGGTCGGTGTCAACTTCTCGTTGGAGAAAACACTCGCGAACTTTTCAGAGAATAGTTGGCAGATCTCCTGTAAACTAGAGCTCATACGTCCTCCATAGCTCATCGTTGAAGGCAACCCGGATTCCTTTCTTTGCTCGTTTACATGCTTCCAGAATGTTTTAGGTTCGGACTTCAACTTACGTTGCACGTTTCGCAAGTAATCGGCATGGCAACGCTTCGATGTCTTTTTATAGACTTGGTTAACATGAACGTAGTGATGTCGCAGCACGTAGCCCCCAAACTTGGAGTACTTCTTCAGAGCGGCTCTTTTAGTCGCTTTTAACCGTCTCAGCTCGGCAGTGTGCCACGCTGGGTGCTTAGATTGAAGGCCACTTCTTTTGGGTACATAGCGATCGATAGCATAGCTCATAACATTGGAGAAGGTCTGCACTGCAACGTTGACATCATCATTGTCGAGAATTTCAGTCCAGTGGATATTCGACAGGAAGTCAATAATGCTATTATAGTTGGCTTTTCTAAAATTATAGCTGACGGTGTCAGAAGCATTGCAGTCATGCTTCACTCGAATGGCTTCAAGCAATATATGCAGGGGAGGGTGGTGTCTAACAGTCTTTACCAGGGGGAACGGTGCTGCGGTAACTTTTGGCGCGTAGTCAGATTTGCTCGAAAAACAGAGATCAAGGATTCTGTTGTTCTCGTTCACCACATTATTCGTTTGGCGCAGCAGATTTAGACTGTAGCAGTCAAGCAAACTGGTGATACCAGCATGAAAAGATGACATTTCGGGATCAGCGAACATAAATCCGTCAGAAGCAGAGCGCCATTTTAATCCGGAGAAATTGAAATCACCAACAATCAGGATCTCATCAACCGGGCTTGCTTGAGCGGAAATCCGTTCCAGTGACTCAGTATGTGAATCAATCAATGTCGAATCGCGAGTGCGATCCGGTGGAAGATAAACCACGCAAAGATAAAGTGCGTAGCCAGCCAGTTTGATTCGCACCCACACCTGCTCGACACAGACCCCCAAAGTATCGTCAATCAGTTGCGCTTTCAATCGACGATGGATAGCCACAAGTACCCCGCCGCCGGTAGCCTTGAGACTGTTGCGTGAGCTGCGATCAGTTCGGAAAACATCGTAGTTGGCACCAAATGCTTGCACTGACAGAGTGCTATCGCTAAGCCACGTCTCTGTGAGGGCGATTATGTCGAAGCATTCATCTGAACTTGCTACCAGATAATCTTCGATTACTGAATTCATACCACCGGCATTCTGGTAATATATTTGTAGGTTTGAATGCCGCGATTGATTGTCGTTGGTATCGATTTGGAAGACCCCTTCACCACTCCTGCACACAGGACCGTGACGACTGGTGAACGCTGGCTGCAATGGCTCGACTGTGGCAGGGGGATCAAGGGCTTCCATAGTGCTAGCTGCAGTGCGTCCCAGGGTGCGATGAGTCATACCAGCATAGCATAGAGTGCTTAGTCCTTCTGTGTGTGTGTGCAGCTAACTCTGCGACGTAAACTGAAGCGGGATCATTGAGCTTGAATGAAGCGGTGATAGTATTGTTGAAGATACCGAAGCCAGTGGACCCATCGAGATTTGATCCGTCAGTGTAGAACATTTTGTCACAGTCGACTTCTCGGAATTTATTATAAAATATATTGGGGATCACTTGCGGGCGTATATGGTCCGGGATTCCACGAATCTCTTCCTTCATAGATGTGTCGAAGAATACAGTAGAATCAGAAGTATCTAGGAAACGAACACGGCTGGGAGTATATGAAGAAGGATTAATGCTCTGTGCCATGTAGTCGAAGTACAAGGCTATAAATCGGGTTTGAGAATTAAGCTCGACGAGTCTCTCGAAGTTTTTAATCACCAACGGGTTCAGAATGTCGCATCGGATGAGCAATCGATATGAGAGTTCCCAAAATCGATTTTTTAGCGGAAGAACGCCCGCCAGCACTTCGAGACTCATCGTATGGGTCGAATGCATGCAACCCAAGGCAATGCGCAAGCAACGATACTGGATTCTCTCCAGTTTGATGAAGTGTATGTTCGCAGCGGAGCGGAAACAGAAACACCCGTACTCCATCACCGACAATATCGTTGTTTGGTACAACCTGATCAGGTCTCCTGGGTGAGCACCCCACCATGTTCCAGTTATTGTTCGGAGAAAATTGATCCTTTGTTGGCATTTCTGTTTCAGATACCTAATGTGACATCCCCAGGTACCTTTAGAGTCGAACCAGACCCCGAGATATTTAAATGTGAAAACCTGGTTGATCGTTGCACCCATTAATAGAAGCTGGAGTTGCGCCGGCTCACGCTTCCTAGAAAAAACAACCAACTCAGTTTTCTCCGTGGAGAACTCAATACCCAGCTGGAGAGCCCAAGCAGACAAATTGTCCAAGGTATTTTGTAATGGTCCTTGCAAGTCGGTAGCTTTGGGCCCTGTAACAGAGACCACCCCGTCGTCTGCAAGTTGCCTTAGCGTGCATGAATTGGCAAGACAATCGTCAATGTCATTCACGTAGAAATTGTAGAGCAGGGGACTTAGACATGAGCCCTGGGGAAGACCCATGTAGCTAAATCGCGATGTTGTTAAATCGCCATGCGAAAAGTGCATGTGCTTTTCAGACAACAGGTTTAGCAAAAAGTTGTTTAAAATTGGCGAAAGACCATGCTGGTGCAGCTTCTCTGACAGAATGTTGATAGAAACTGAGTCAAAAGCCCCCTTAATATCCAAGAAGACTGATGCCATCTGCTCTTTGTTAGCATAGGCCATTTGGATTTCTGTAGAAAGCAACGCAAGGCAATCGTTCGTCCCTTTGCCTTTGCGGAAGCCAAATTGTGTATCTGACAGTAAGCCATTTGCTTCAACCCAATTGTCGAGGCGAAACAAGATCATTTTCTCGAACAACTTCCGAATACAGGACAGCATTGCAATCGGGCGATATGAGTTGTGGTCGGAGGCTGGTTTTCCTGGTTTTTGGATGGCGATGACCTTCACTTGCCTCCAGTCATGAGGGACAATGTTACCCTCAAGAAACTTGTTAAATAAATTCAACAAGCGCCTTTTTGCAGTGTCAGGTAGATTCTTCAGCAAGTTGAATTTGATTCTGTCTAACCCTGGGGCGTTATTGTTGCATGATAAGAGAGCAAGTGAGAACTCCACCAAAACGGTGTTTCGTTCGCGGTATCGTGAGGAGACGCGGCGCGGCACGTTTTCTGTACCGGGACAGAGTCCGGACAGATCTTCTTGGCGAAAGCGAATATCCAACGGTTTGAATATTCCACGTTCTCGTTGGTACTATTACGGTTACGCATACGTCGAGCCGTACCCCAAAGAGTGCTCATCGCTGTTTCTCTCGTTAACCCGTCGACGAACCGGCGCCAATAACTACGTTTTTTGGCTTTCATTAGACTCTTCATTCGCCTTTCTAACGACGCGTACTGTAGATAGCTAGCGGGTAACCCGTCTTCCCGGAAGGCCTTATATGCAGTGGACTTTTCCGCGTACAGCTCTGAGCACTCTTTATCCCACCACGGGGTGGGAGACCGTCCATGGGTATTCGCGCTGGGTACTGGTTTAGTCTGAGCTTGATTCGCACTGTCGAGAATCAAGCCAGCCAAAAACCTGTACTCTTCCTCCGGAGGAAGTTCTTGTGTGGATTCGATTTTAACGGATATCGCGGTCGCGTAACTCTTCCAATCAATGTTCCGTGTGAGGTCATACGAGACATTGATTGTTTCCGATGGTCTTGAACCGTTAGCAATTGAAATCACGATAGGCAAATGGTCGCTACCGTGGGGATCAGGAATCACCTTCCACGTGCAATCTAACTGTAGCGAAGTCGAGCATAGAGATAAATCCAACGCGCTTGCGCGTGCTGGTGGTGTAGGAATCCGCGTCATTTCTCCCGTGTTTAAGATGGTCATGTTGAAATTATCGCAAAGATCTTGGATTAATGTTGATCTATTATCATCATGAAGACAGCCCCATACCGTACCGTGCGAGTTAAAGTCTCCCAGAACTAGCCGCGGTGCCGGTAAGGATTCCGTGATATTACAAAGCGTTCGGTGCCCTACCGAGGCTCTAGGAGGAATGTAGATGGAAGCAATGCAAAGGTCTTTACCTTTGATTAAAACTTGACAAGCGACAATTTCAATGCCTGGTGTCGAAGGGAGGTTAATTCGGTTGAAAGAATAGCACTTTTTGATCCCCAAAAGTACTCCTCCATAGCGGTTTTCTCGATCCAGACGAATTATATTAAAGTCGTGGAAGTTGAGATTTATATCGGAAGTTAACCAAGTTTCACATAATGCGAAAGCATCACATTTTAAACTATTTAGTAAAAATTTAAAGGAATCGATTTTCGGGAGGATACTTCTGCTGTTCCACTGTAGAACAGTGATCGAATCGGTGACCTCGTTCGATGACTTAGCCATCGAAGGATACGATCGCTGCAAGGAGGGGCCATTTAGTAGTCAACTGCTTCAAAAATGTTTGCACTATAGGGAGAAAACGTATCAGAAGGCTTTTAAGAGGATCAGTAACATTGAAAGCTGTGAAAATTAAGTCCACTATGTCAGAAAATTTCATTAGTCCGCTACTGGACTGAGTATCTGTTTGAAAAAAGGGGACACTTGGGGTTTTTGGTGTCCCTGGAAGTGGTGGGTACTCCTTGTTAGAATTAATATTTCCAAGTCCTGGAGCAAATTGCTTCGGCTTTTGTGCATCACTTCCGTTGGATTTATTGATTGCGGTTGGCGCACTCTGAGTGGACGACACCTTTGCACCCTTACGAGGCAATGTAGGGGAGGCTAGATTTCTCCTCTTCCTGGATTCCCCTGGGTTAACCAATGATGTTCCCTCTTGTGGGTCGTCAGATTCTTGCTCAACGCCAGCCAAAAGAGCAAAGGAATTTTCGGAAGGGACAGATGGCGAAGCATTCTTTAGCATTTCTGCATAAGAGTGCCTCGAGCGATCCTTAAGGGAGCGCTTAATTTTATCCCCGCGCTGCTTGTACACCGGGCATGACTTAAGAGCATGCGGAGGGCCCCCGCAGTAAATACACTTCTCAGTTTCTCCACCGCAAGCGTCATCCTCATGCTCTCCCCCGCATTTGCCGCACCGTTTTTTATTGCCACAATAAGTGGCTGTGTGGCCCAGTTGCTTGCAATTGCTGCAGTTCATTACCCGCGGTACAAATAGGCGAACAGGTAGGCGAACCTTATCCAGGAGGACATAGTTGGGAAGAGCAGATCCGGAGAAAGTCACCCGAATCGAGTCTGACGGAGAATAAGTTGTCTTATCATCTTCAGTTTTTGCGGAATACAATTGCTTGCATTCCAGAATTTTCACCTTTTGAAGTGAAGGGTCCTTAAAGCAGCCAACCCCGTACTTCAACAGGTCTTCGCACTTTAGACCCGGTTCGGCGACGACCCCATCGATCTCCACAACTCTACAAGGCACATACACTTTGAATTGCTTCGTAAAACGCTCGCTGCGAGCAATCTGGTTTGCCTGGTCGAGGTCATTTACTATAACGCGTATCTTATTAGCTCGAACACGTGTTATCTGAGCCACGGACGGGTAGTTGGCAGTCAGCTCCCGTGAGATTTCTAGAATATTGGGCGATTTCGTGTTGGGCCGGAAATACACCACCCAGGGTCCAGTCGAACTGGCTGGGTATGTTTTAATACGGGGAGGACTGGGGGAATCAGGGGAGGGAGTAATTTCGGGTTTATCCGGTATATCCATGGGAATATCATTCCCATCCAATGTTACTTCGCCCTCGGCCATTTAGGCACGAGGATAACACGTGGTGTAAACGAGAGATGAAACTTATATTCAGGGGAAAGGGCAGAAGTAGAGACCGATCGGGGAAAGGGAAATGAAAGAAAAAAAAATACTTAGCTTATATAGCGGCGATTCCGGCTATTCTGGTATTCACTTCACCAGCCTGGGCACCGGCGAACAAAGACTGCCTCGAACAATGGTTGACCTTCACTGACAATTTATTCTTGTTCACTTTATGCACAGCACCAGAAAACGAACTGCTTCGATCGAGAGCTCGGAGAGTTATGAATTATTTTTTTATGTTCTCAAGTGGATTTTGCAAATTTGGATATTGTACTACGCTAGACGTATAACAAGTATTTCATAAAAATATGGCTACATACCTTTACAAAAATTCAAACTTTTCCCTTTTTCCGCATCTCAACATATATAACCCCTTAATACAACTCAAATACAAAAAAATAAGCTAATTAAATGTAAAATTACACAATATTTTAAAAAAATATGAATTTAACGCAATAAAATTTGCTTCAAACTAACAAATTGGTTGAAATAAATTAAAGGAATGACAACAGAACTAATGAAATTAACAAAATGAAGAAACCGAATAAAATGCATGAACTGGAAAAAAATCCCAACATCGATAAATTGAAAAGCTTAAATAAAATAAAAAAAATACATTTAATGAAAAAAGAACGAAAAAAACAGAATTAGGGGAACATGGTTTTCAGCTAAACCTGCAAAAATCTCTAAAAAAGCCTTCAATTCCTCAAAAGTCAGATATAATGTGCAAAGTTATTGTTCGTGTTCATGATTTTTTGCAGAATTTTTAATTTAATTTTTGAAAAGTTACAAAAGTTTTTCTGTGATCGTATTTTTTGGTCAAGTTTCCCCACTGCGGGGACTCTTGACCAAGGCCTGGGGAGACTTGACCAAGAGAATTTAAAAAAAAATCATAACAAAAAATAATGACATAAAACATAGTGTAATTATTTTTTTCCATATTCTCCAGTTCCTTAGGTAGTAAAAAATATAAAATATTATATATATTTAATAAATTTCGATTTTTTTAATGCATTTCTTTTTAAGGAATAACTGTACTGCTTACATTGCATGTTCACACGTCACAAAATCAGTCCTACCACTGGTAACTTTATTTACTAATACTAAAATAAGTATTAGTGTCGAGGTTGTAGGGCGAAGGGAAAAGGCCGTTTTGTAGCGTAAAAGTTGTATTTAGCTTCAACTATAAGTTAATAAAATTATGTTAGTTGGCGTTACAATCGTGATTAAATTTAACTGTTCTTACAATTTGGTGGGCTGTACCCTTTTATTCGCCCTTGCTGCCAGTCGTGGCTCTTTGCCAAATAATACTGTCTAAAAACATGTTAATTATAAATTTGTTTCCTTCCAGGTTTTCTAGGATGCTTCTATTATATTATACCTTACCGCCTTTCAAATCTTTCCTGTTTTCACTCTACTTTCACTTATACCTTACTGTACTTCTCTTTTAAACTTTTGCTTTTAATTTCACTTTCTATCTGCTGCCGTTCACACTGAGCTTCGATGAGTAAAAGAACTGCCAAATGAAACGTGGTCTAGTCGTTGACAGTTCGGTGATGTATCTCCGCTGTCATCAAATGACGTCTGTCACACATTGACGCGACGCTTAACTGCCGCCGCGTTGCTTTGATTCTGACGCGTTGCCTTTGTCAGGCAGTGTTGCCAGCTCGACGGTTTCTGCGTTGACAGTCTCCCCCGGGTGTAGTCCGGAGTCCGCCGGAGCTCCACTCTTCTTGACGTCGAGCAAAGCCAACCGCGTCACCGGTCGAATACAAGTCTTGTCGCCTATCTTCACGACCGCTCGTCGATTTCTACCGTCCGCATGCTGCTTCAGGCGGACTATTCGCCCTCGCTCCCATCCACTCCGTCTCGTCGGATCAGCGACCATCACTAGGTCGCCTGGTTCCAGTGATGGTGTCTCGCTGAACCACTTCGGTTGCCGGCGGATCACGGGCAGATATTCCAGCAACCAGCGCCCCCAGAAGACTTTTAACTGATGCTGGATGTGCTCCCAGGGATCCCCCAGGATTCGACACCGAACTGATTCGCTGAACTGTCTCGGTCCTGCATCTTTGTCGTTTGTTTGCTTTATTCCGTTCGAACTTAGCAACAGGAAGTGGTTCGGGGTGAGTGCCTCGGTCTCCTCGCTCTCCAATGGCAGATACGTCAGAGGCCTTGAGTTTACGATACTTTCAGCCTCCACGACCAACGTCTGCAACCCCTCGTCGTCAAGCTTCCCCTCGGAATACGCTTCTTTCATTGCAGCTTTAACGGACTGTACTAGGCGTTCCCACGCTCCGCCCATGTGTGGCGCTCCTGGTGGTATGAAGTTCCACTTCGTGTTTGCACTGGTAAACGTTGCGGACAGTCCCTGGCTTATCTGGTGCTGCAGTACTCGATCGGCTCCTTGGAAATTCGTTCCGTTGTCGCTGAAAAACTCGGCAGGTGGCCCGCGCCGTCCAACGAATCGGCGGACGCACGAAATACAGGACTCTGTTGATAGTGTGTAGGCGATTTCTAGGTGTACGGCACGAATCGTTAGGCAGGTGAACAGTGCGACCCATCGCTTTACATTGGATCGCCCCAACTTCACCAGCAATGGTCCGAAATAATCCACCCCTGTGTAGGTGAAAGCTCGCTCGTGATGGGCTAAGCGGGCAGATGGCAGTGGTGCCATTGAAGGGATCATTGGTCTGGTTCGCCGTATTTTGCAGGACGGGCATTCTCTGCCCACTTTCTTGACCACCAATCGAAGCCTCGGGATAGCGTACAATTGTCGAACTTCGTTAACGACCGTTTCAGCATTGCCATGGCGAAAGTTGCGGTGGAATCGATGCACCAGAAGTTCCGTGACGCGATGCCTTCTCGGTAGAATCACGGGATGGCGCACGTTGTAGGCGACGTTCTTAACTGCCGCGATTCGACCCTGTTCACGTAGCAAACCCTTCTCGTCCAGCTTCGGCATCATTTGGTAGATGCAACTGTTTTTCCCGATGACTTCTTGACCGGTCTCATTGGGCGCTTTGCGCTGCAACTTCGTCCCGGTATTGTTCACGTTGCACCAACTTGAAGATGACTTCTTCAGCAGCCTTCAGCTCCGACTGTTGCAGCTGTCCACTATATCGCGGCTGTTTCTTCGATACATTGTGCAGAAAACGGAGAACGTATGCGGTCGCACGTTGCAACCTGTCCCAGGAAGAGAATCGGTCGAAATCGATCGTTGGTTCAAACGAACTGTGATGTAGTGTCGATACACGCATTTCTTCCACGGTAACCATCACCGGTTCTTTGCGACAGGTCCAATCTGCTTCCAGGAGATTCAGGAAATGCGGTCCTTGGAACCACTTGCTGTCGTGGTTGAAGTACGGTCCACTACCCCATTTCGTTGCTTCGTCCGCTGGATTGGATTAGGAAGGCACCCATCTCCAGTCACTTACCGAAGTATGCTCAAGTATCTCACCTACTCTACAGGACACGAACTGTCGATAGTTTCGAGGGTCGGCATTAATCCAGGATAGCGCCGTTCTGGAATCGGTCCAGAAAACCGTTTTGGAAACCGGGACGTCGAGGTTTTCCTTGACAAATTTTGACCACCGTACGCCCAGTACACACGCCTGCAGTTCCAGCCTGGGAATAGACCACGGTTTCAGGGGGGCGACCTTTGATTTTGCCGCTACTAAGCTGCACTGTGGTTTACCGTGTTCGTTGAAGGTGCGTAAGTAGATAGCGCACGAATAGGCTACTTCGCTTGCGTCGACAAACACATGCATTTCAGCCCTGAGGTAGGTCCTTCTCGTGGCGTTGGGGAAGTAACATCTGGGAATTCGGATCTCTGCGATATGGTTGATCATCTCGATCCACCTCTGCCACTTCGCATAGACTAAATCGCCTACTTGTTCGTCCCAATCCGTGCCTTCGCGCCACAGGTCCTGGATCAAGACCTTTCCGTGGATGATAAACGGCGAGAGTAACCCCAGTGGATCAAACAACGTCATGACGCAACGTAGAATCTGCCTCTTCGTCGGTCGGGTTACCATGCGAATCAGTGTTTGTACCTCGTCGCTCATTTGAGTAGAGAAACTCAGTTCATCGGATGATGGGCTCCAAAGCATACCGAGCACTCTCTCGGTTGTCGACCCGTCGATCAGGTTCAGTTGCTTCTCAGTTCCATCTGGTACTTCGCCCAGTTGCTCGAGGACCGTGCTGCTATTTGACCGCCAGTTGTGCAATTTGAAGCCTCCTTGGCCGTGAATGTATCGCACGTCGTTGCTACCTTTGTTGCCTCTTCTGCGGATCCGAAACTCGACAGGTAATCGTCAACGTAGTGATCGTGGACGATCGCTTTCGATGCCTCAGGAAACAGTTCAGCGTGCTGTACTGCGTTCCGATTTTTGACGAATTGTGCCGAAGCTGGCGAACAGGTGCTCCCGAAGGTAGCGACATCCATCAAGTAGATCGTAGGTTTCTCCGATGGACAAGCGCGCCACAAGAAGCGCTGGGAATTCTTATCTGCCTCTCGGATACGGATTTGGTGGAACATTTCCTGAATATCCGAGCTGACCGCCACCCCATACTGTCGAAAGCGGAATAGCACGGCTGGAAGTGACGAGAGTTGATCCGGACCTTTGAGAAGAGCGCTGTTAAGTGAGACTCCATCGACTTTGGCGGCTGCATCCCAAATAACTCGGACCTTTCCTGGTTTCTTAGGGTTTATTACCGCTCCCACCGGGAGGTACCATACCCTTCTTGGGTCCGCTGCATCTATCTCCGCTTTCGTAGCCCTGTGCGCGTAACCCTTTGCCTCGTATTCGCACATCTGTCGATGGAGGTTCTCTTTTAGCAGCGGATCGCGATCCATTCTGCGTTCGAGACATTCTAGACGACGTACCGCCATCGTGTAGCTGTTCGGGAATTCTACATTGTCTTCTTTCCACAACAAACCCGTTTCGAAACGGTTCTCTACTCGTCGGGTTGTAGTTTCCAGGATAGTTAGCGCTCGTTGTTCTTCCTTAGACATTGGAATGTTTGACGGGCGCACGCCTGCTTCTTCGATGGCAAAAAACTGCTTCACCGTATCGTGAAGTTCTTCGTCGCAATCGCATCTGCTTACGTGGAAATTATAAGCTTCTGTGTCACCGCTTTCTCGCGGGCCGTAGACACACCAGCCCAATCTGGTTCTCGCAGCTATAGGACCGGTACCATCGCCCTCTCTTACTTTAAGTGGTAGCGCAAGTCGTAGGTTGTCGATTCCTATGAGGATCTTAGGCTTTGCGTTATGGTAGCTGCTAACCGGAATCCCCCTAAGGTGCGCGTGTTTTGTCGCTGCTTCTTCCACCTGGAAACTCTGACTCGGCAGATTGAGACATTGAACCGTTCTTGCGTTCACTATCTTGTGCCGTTTGTGCTGTCCTTCACCTGCGATCTCGAAAGTGATGCGTTGCGATTCCTTTTCCATGCGGGAAGTGTTTCCCGTCCAGCGTAGACACAAAGGCTGAGGGCTACCTTTCAGACCCAACGATACAGCCAGATCATGTTCCATTAGTGTCAGATCTGATCCCTCGTCCAAGAATGCAAAGGTATCAATCGAGACGTCGCTTCCATGTAGGATCACGGGAATTATCCGAGACAGCGTCGACGAAGTCAGAAGACGGTGGGTGTGATTCTCCGCCACTAATGCATTCGATGCTGGAGCCTTTGGAGGCCCACGTAGAGAGTGAAGCAGTGGATGATGGCGGAACTGACAACCCTCGATGTCACAACTACTACGAATCCGACACGCCCTGCGTCCATGGCTGAATAGACAATTCTGACAAAGACCTAAAGCTCGGACTCTTCTCCAGCGGTCGTCGACGTGCAACGCTTTAAATGCAATACACTCGCGCACTCGATGACCAGTTTTGCTGCAGTGTGCGCAGTCAAACTGTTTCGCTGCGCCGGTTGGCACATTTATTGATCGTACAGAACTGACTGCTCCTTCCATCGCGTGAGTGTTCACGAACGCTTTGTTCTTTGGACGATCGCGTGGGTTGTTCCTTCTGGACTCAGGTTCGAAGGTTACTACGCTCGACGCGTCCTGCACCACCGACGTCATGTAATCGCCGAAGGTTTTTAAATCGACGACTTGAAAACTACGCTTATATCCTGCCCACATCATCCTTTGATCTGCGGGAAGCTTCGCAACGAGTTCCTGTAGTAGTGAAGGATTCGATAAATGAGCGCGTTCGTTCGCCGCTTCGATGTGGTCGCATAACGCTTGCACCGCCATCCCGAAATCGATGAGACCTTCCAATCTGTCGGACCGTGGTGCTGGGATGTCTCGCACCTTGCGTAGCAGAGCGTTGATCAGCAACTCAGGACGTCCAAATCGCATACGAAGTGTCTCGATCACTTGGGGAACCGCTGCTGGTAACACCAGCCGACTACGTACTGTTTCAAGCGCAGAACCAGACAAACATCGTTGCAGGCGAAGCATGTTCTCACCATCCGAAAAGCCGCAGGCTTCTGTTGTGTATCGATAGCTTGAAATAAAGATCGGCCAATCCGCTGGGTCTCCAGAGAATCGGGGAAGTTCCTTAGCCAGGGACTGCCGTGCTGCTAGCTGCTGCTGCGTTGGACCTCCTGGAGCTCGAGGGGGAATCACTTGGTCTTGATACACATTTTCTGACAGACGAGGGGGCAGGGGAAATTTATTGAATTCAACCGGGTATGTGGGGGAATCACGCATTCGTTCATCGGTTTTATTCCTATATTGACTCTTGGGCAGAGTTAGTATTTGTGTTACACCCGGGCGCGCGTGAAAAACTTGCTGCTGCTCGCGGGGAACTTCAGGAGGCATTTTACTATTTCCCGGATGCGCGAAATTTCGCGACTGTTCACGGGAAATTTCATACATATTGGTCGTGGGGCAATATTGAGAGGTGTATTCGTTTGCATTTATTGAATAATTACTCAAGGCTTGACGCTTACCTGGGGGTTCCATATAGCTTGGATTGCTTTCCGTTGCTGCGATTGTTTGACTTACCGCTGCCAAACTAGTATGGCTTACCGGTTCCCTCACAGGCCAGCGACGATTCATTGGGTCGATTCCACCTACTGCTTCAGCTTCGGAACCATTTTTAGACCGAATTCGTTCGTCCTCCGGGACAGTTGCTAACGTTCGGCCCGCCTTGGGAATGGCGCCGGTCTGCTTCTCCATGCGCGGCTGGTTTGCCGCTGGCTTTGGTAGCTGCTCCGTCACTGTACTGCTTGCTTCCGGTTGTCCGACTCGTTCGCACATTTCCGCACTGGATTGAAATCCCTCAAGTAGGTTGCGGCACAGTTCCAACTGTGCTTGTAGTGCTGATAGCTGTTCGTGTGTCGGTTTTGCTCGCCTTTCGCATTGCTCCACTCGGTTCCTGAGTTCCAACAATGCATCCTCAGATTTCGTTCCCTGTGGTGACTGAGACGCAGACGGCTTCAACACTGCTAGGGGAATGGTTACCATCGGTGGCGCTACCGATCTGGGTGTACCCGGCGCCGGTACCGAACGACGAACAGATGATGCTAGTGGGGCACCGGGGGGAAGTGGAGTAGAAAGACGCTTACTTGAAGTAGGTGAAGCCGCTTCATTGGTAGCACTGCGCGCTGAAACTCCACTGCGATGGCTGCCATTTTCTTCCCCTTCCAGCACTTTGTCGATGAGTTTTTGTTGCTCATCAAGATGGCGGCGTTGCAGCTCTATTTCCGCACGTTTTCGTTCTAGCTGCTGCCTTTCCACCAGTTGGCTCATACAGACGGAAAGCGCCGACGCTGCACTGGCACGACTGGAACCGCTCTTCAATGAAATGGCATCCTCTTGCATGGAGGTGCAATCACCGCACACCCATGACCGGTTCATCACACTCGCATCCACCCCGGCGCATGTATAGTGCCGCCATCCGTCGCATTGGTCACACTGGACCATATTGTCCGCACTATCCGGACGTTGGCAGGCCACACAATTGGATTCCTCTTGTTCCAACTCCGTTGTATCTCCAATTGGCGTCTGTTCGGCCATCTTACCTCAAATTTTGAAGATTGTCGAGGTTGTAGGGCGAAGGGAAAAGGCCGTTTTGTAGCGTAAAAGTTGTATTTAGCTTCAACTATAAGTTAATAAAATTATGTTAGTTGGCGTTACAATCGTGATTAAATTTAACTGTTCTTACAATTTGGTGGGCTGTACCCTTTTATTCGCCCTTGCTGCCAGTCGTGGCTCTTTGCCAAATAATACTGTCTAAAAACATGTTAATTATAAATTTGTTTCCTTCCAGGTTTTCTAGGATGCTTCTATTATATTATACCTTACCGCCTTTCAAATCTTTCCTGTTTTCACTCTACTTTCACTTATACCTTACTGTACTTCTCTTTTAAACTTTTGCTTTTAATTTCACTTTCTATCTGCTGCCGTTCACACTGAGCTTCGATGAGTAAAAGAACTGCCAAATGAAACGTGGTCTAGTCGTTGACAGTTCGGTGATGTATCTCCGCTGTCATCAAATGACGTCTGTCACACATTGACGCGACGCTTAACTGCCGCCGCGTTGCTTTGATTCTGACGCGTTGCCTTTGTCAGGCAGTGTTGCCAGCTCGACGGTTTCTGCGTTGACAATTAGTAAATTAAGTTAAGTAAGTCTTCTTACATTTAAGGTTGGATTTTTGTCTTTCTCATATAGAAAGGTTATGCAATCACTCTGAAAAACGTCAACCTAATCCCGGCCCGGAGGGCCGAGTGTCATATCCCATTCGACTCAGTTCGTCGAGATCTGAAAAAGTCTGTATGTGTATGTATGTGTGTATGTGTGTATGTGTGTATGTGTGTGTATGTGTGTGTATGTATGTGCGTATGTGTCAAATAATGTCACTCATTTTTCTCAAAGATGGCTGGACCGATTTGCCCAAACTTAGTCTCAAATGAAAGGTGCAACTTTCCCATTAGCTGTTATTGCATTTTGGATCGATCGGAATTCTGGTTCCGGAATTACGGGTTTCAGAGTGCGGCCACACAGAAATTTCTCATATAAACTATAGGAAAAATTAAAAATAGAATTTTTATTTTTGATGCTAAACGTGTTCAAGGTGCATGAAACGTCGAGATTTGATGCAAACTCGAAAAAAAATTTGACGACGATTCACTTTTTTGGATTTTGGCACATTTTTGCCTTTCTCATATAGAAAGGTTATGCAATCACTCTGAAAAACGTCAACCTAATCCCGGCCAATTTTTTTTTTCGACTCGCATAAGGTTTCTGGATTTTAACAGGGGCGTAGTTGTTGGTTTACGGAGAGGGGTTACACCCCCCCCCCTCTACTGTTCACTCCCCTCCTTTAAAAATCTCCTTAAATCAACCCTCAGACCACCACCCCATCCAGCCCTCATACCCCTCCCTTTCAACCCCATCATCTTTAAACCACCACTATATCACAAGGCTTACCAATTTAAGCTGGGGAGTCGTTCGTTCATGGGACTTTCGTCCTCCTCACATACCCACCCCCGCATGACAAAATGAGTTAGCAAGCAGATAACATTGATCTAATGCTGATTAGGCTAATGGAGTATGATATTTTTTTTGTTTCAAGTGTTTCACCGTCGACACGTAGCTCATCAAGTTCGTGGCTGGCATGCCATTGTGTATAAGTGTAAAATGTACTAAGAATGTAATGGACATTTCCACAAGTATGTTGAATATAAAAAGCCTCCGTGCCATAGTTTAGAGAAATGAGAAAGGCACAATTGCACCGCTAGGTGGATTAAAACAGGTTTTTTACGGTGTGATTAACATTAACAGTACATACCAAAGCATAGTAAATATCAGGAATTTTGTATCTTTCTTCAGCTAATTGCCACTTGGTCAAGTCTCCCCAACATTAGTTATTGCGTTCAATGTCATGCAAATTCTAGTAATAACTATTCCAAAGCTCCAATTTATGTAAAATCATTTCACTGCTTCATAAGTAATAAGATGATATATTAGTACTTTAATAGTAATTAGTAGTCGAGTAGATATGGTTACAAAGTTTGATAAAAAATTACATCATTTAATGCAAATTTATTAATCATAGAATATTTTCTGTAAGGAAATGATAACAAGTATAAAAATATTTTTGAGAAATTTTTAGAACCGAATAGAAGACGCCATAGCCAAAAATATAATATAGCGCTTGGTCAAGTCTCCCCATGATCCCCTAAATGACTAAAATAAAAAATAAACAATATTTAAAAAACTATGTAATCCGCCTAGCAGTACGACGAGACATTTCTTACGCATATTACTGTTGGATCATTCATTAGTTTGCAGATCTTATGCGAAGTAGGTATCCAACTACAGGTGGCATGAACCCAGTTTCGAGTCTTTCACAGTTGTGACATTAACTCGCACACAGGTGCTTGATATATGCTAAAAACGGTCATATTACTATCGGTCATATCATCGGCTGTTATATTTTCTGCTCTTCGTTTGAGTTGAATGTTATACGAAAACTACGCGGTGTTCGTAGATTAGATTAAATTGTTAATTTACAACGTCTAAACATTGTGGTTTATATGCGGTGATTAAGAACGTTTAAATAAAAAAGTGTTTTGTGCGATAATTCTCCAACAGTTTCGTTTGCTTACAACTGCCGAGGAACCATTGTTCATTGGCTATTCATTTTCGATTGTCCCGTAGCGGTGGAGAATGGAATGCAAAAAATGCTATACGGCGATCGACTGCAAAGCGGACTTGTTTACTATGTGTGGAGGAAGGTGTAGTAAACGGTTCCATGCCAAATGCGTTGGACTAAACGAGGCAAAAATCGATGCTCTTTCAAAAAATATAATTTGGTTATGTGATGACTGCTTGGAATATTTTAACAAAACTTTAACTGCTTCACTGCTGGATTCACCGGAATTGGAATTTCCATCAACATGCATGGAGAAGGATATATCTCTCATGAAAACAAAAATTGAGGAGATTCAACAATCCTTATCTCAAATAGTTCCTAATAAGCAAATGTGTGATCATCACTCAACTCCAGTCTCATCCGTCAATTTGCAAAACACATCAAGCGATGGAGGTCGGATAGCTTCAGTATGTATACCGTCGCGGAGCCGTTCTTGGGAGAAAAATATAGAATTCTCTCTGTACCTGTCAAACATTGAACCCCATGTAAGTGAAGGCGAAATTAGTGCTTTAGTCTCACAATTTCTTGGCCTTAGTGCGAGTGACACAGTTGAGGTAAAAAAACTTGTGCCCATCTGGAAATCGTGTGACACCATTGACTATGCGTCATTCAGAGTTAGGCTCAACAACAAATGGGAATCGTTTGCTTTGCAAGCCACAACTTGGCCTCGTAACATCCGATGTAGGAAATTTGAAAATCGAATTAACACAACATGGAAACCTGGACGATAAACTTTACCGCACATTTCGGATGGATTACGGCTTCGGACAACGTGAAATTAAAATATGAAAAATGTTTTGTTTGTTTAATTTATGCAATATGTGAAATATGTTTCTGTGGATATTATCATGTTTATTTCTTCTGTAATGTTGCCACTGTGATTGTAAATTATCTGTTTTACCATGAAGTATTCTGTTGAAATTAATTTGATGTAATTAGTCTATAAGGAGTCATCATTGAGGCCAAGGGGTTGGTGTAAATATATACAAATATACAAATATACAAATATTAAAACCTCAAATTCAATAAATTATAGAAAATCAGTAAAACAAAAGAAATTAAAACATCAACAAGGCAAAAATAAATGATCAAAATTAAGTATCATATATATGAAATGAGTCAAATATTCAAAATTTAAAAAATGAACAAAATTAATAAAATGCATGGAGTGAAAAAGTGAGCATATAGAATTAAAAAAATGATTTAAATGAAATAAATGAATTAAACGAATTGTACAAACTTAAGAACCAATTGCATAAAACATCTAAGTGCAATTACAAAATATTCTACGTTCTTCAAATCATTCTGAAATTCAGATTTTGAGATAATATAATAAGTCTTGTTCGATGTCCTACCTAGTTTCAAACACGAACTGTTAGATGTTGCAGGAAGGAAAAGAAATTGTTTTACAAATTATTAATTTTATATATCTTTTTGTTCGACTAGGGGTGTTTATGTTTGGGTATTGGCTTTCGCAATCTTCAAACGACTTATTTATTGATTGTCCGCCACCATGTGGTCGAATTTTGCATTTTTCAAATGAGAAAAGAAAATATTTTTTGCTACTCTACAACTTTGTAGTACATCAAAATGCTCCAGCTCTTACCGTTGAACAGATAGGAGTATTCCCATTAACTTGCTTGGCTCACTACCGCCAACATGCGGAGAAATCCTGAAACTTTCAAGTGAAAACAAAAATTCCTTTTATTCCTCTATAACTTTGTGGAACATCATTACTTTCTATCTCTCATCGTTTCAGAAATATATGAGTTTTCCCTAATTTTGTCTCACCTTTACATGTGTTTCACATACATAAGATAAGCGAAGTACGCCCTTTGCGAATGTTAAGCAGCAGTATCTAACTTTAAACGTTAATAACTCTTGGTTTGATTGTCTTGCAGTCTTCGATAAACTTGTTCGGCATAACTTCAAAAGCTTAACTCCTTCTTAGGTCAGTGTTCGGATGTTCACGGCGACCTTTAGCAACGATTTTGTGAACTGTGAGCGTTTCCCCATACATTTTGGCCAAAAAACCCATACAAGCTTTAAGTTCTTTGGGAGAAGGGGGTTAACCGATTTCGCCCAAATTCGGCCAGTGTCCTTTTTCATGCAGTTAGAAAACCAAAAAAAATCAACGAGTTCAGTATTTTTTTTATTAAAAACTTATTAAAAATTAAAAATATTTATTCTTCAAAAAAAAAGTCAATGAATATTGAAGAGGGGCCCTGGTCAGCCGTACGACACGACTTAGTCGCGATGCTCTCACAAGAGCGCTGGACGGCACTGACGTCCTTCTTTCGGGTACAATTCCGTATCCTGGTGATCAACTGCTTCGTATCCTTGGCCCGCCAATTATTTTTGTACACTAGGGCACTGAGGGAGCCAAAAAATCCTGAAGGGGGGGGGGGGGGCACTGGGGAAAGTTGGTCAAGTTCCTTTCTTTTCTGCTCAAGATACTCCAGCGTCTTCTTGACGTAATGGGAAGACGCCTTGTCCGTAGAATGCGTACTTCCCATCCGCATGGTGCTCCTTAGAGAACGGCGGAAGATTTTTATTAACACTTCTCCTGGTACACTTGTTAATTGATGACCAGACCTCTCGGCTTGAACAACGGCTTTGAAATCCCTATGTCCGATATGGTGATGTACAGCATAACTTTTTTTCAAATTTATGCTTAAACTTATATTTTACTTCGGGGGGTGTGGCCGACTTGTCACTGGAATAGTAGCTGTCATTTCCTGGAATGTGGGTCTTCGAGAGCGGAAAGGGACGAACCATAAATAACGTAGCATTTTTTGAGTGATTTTTAACACTCCCTCCCCCATCGTAGCATTTCGTCACAAACCTCTAAGTACCCCCTGGTAATTACGTAGCTTGACGGTAACTATCCCCCCCCCCTTGTCTCCGAAAAATTACAAAAATAAATAAAAAGCGATGTTAGTTATTCCCCTTTAAAAAAGCTACGTAGCATGACATGACCCCCGACCCCCCTGTCGTCGCACATCAACACAAAATACAAAACTCCCCCCTCCCCCATATAATGCTACGTCATTACTGGATGATCCCAAAGTAACTTTCGTCGTCCAGCACGAACGACGTCCTGCTGTTTCACGATCGCTACTGCTCGTCCGTGTACTGGGCGGATCGAATCTTCTTCAGACAGATGATGTCCTCCATCTTGAGGACTGCGGCCTTCCGCTCCACGCTCAGGGATGTCAAGATCCGGTAAACTATACTCACGGGCACGTTTTCGTCTTGAAAGCGGTCTGCCGTAATTTTTTTTCCACGATGTAAATGCATTTCGTAAAACCGTACAACACGCCGTTTCGACGCCGTCTTCGATTGAACTGACAGCACCCGAGTGAAAAGAAACATGCCACCCATTTCTAAGGAGTCCAGAGAACAATTACAGAAAAGTATTGAAATCATTCTCATCGGCTTATATATTTAATCACCTAGAAAAATCTCAACGAACAATAAAACATCAAAATTGAAATGAAAATGTATCTTGTTAAAGACCTCGATGAAAATACAACAGATAGTGTGGCTTTCATCGCCGGCGTCGGCGGTAAAACATGATGATGAGTTGTGTTCTATCAACGACCATACGGTAGACTTGGGTGGAACGCCCAACTCCTGCCGGCCGAAGGCAAAGAATTCTTCAAATTTCCCTTCGATCGATATGAGCCTGCCTGTTTCTATTTTTCCGTTCTAAGCTTATAACTGATTTCTGGTTTTGTTTTTCTTAGTCTTAAATTTGCCGAAAATAGCCAACATTATCGTTATAGTAGAATCTCGCGGCAACTAAAACATAGTAACATAAAAAATTTAATTGCTTTTTCCTTTTTCCTTGCTGCCACACCGGTGTTATGCAAAAAAAGGAATAGACTGATAACACCCTGGTTTGAAAGAGTGTAGCGCCGACTACAGCAGTGTAGTGCACTATTAATAACGAAAATGCCATAAGCCGCAACAAAAAATGATTGAACATGGAATTATTTTATTAGTATTATTAGTAGTATTAGTACTCGTCTTCGAATCGTCAGGATCCAATAAGCAGGGGCTATTCCATTACTCATCCTTATCGTGCAAGGCACTCATCCCGCTCACATAATGTTTGAAAATCAAATTAATTCAAGCCAATTTCATCGTTTCGTGTCTGTTTCGAAAGGTAATGCATCGTGGACAAATGCTGTGTAACTGCTATTGAAAACCACACTGATTCCAACACCAAGAACAATCGCTCAACCGTATGTTAACAAAATACAACAATCTTTATAGACCACTGTGTCATAACTATTTTTTCTCCAGTGTAAAGGGTTTTCGTGTGCTCTGGAAAATCGAATAGATTCGATGATCTAGGTTATAATAATTTATGCTAATACATTAACTGAATTACTATGGACATAATTAGAAACCAATATTTAGGTAAAAGCTCCAGACATTAAATAGAAATGTGAAATGCATGCAATATTGTTGAGTGTTTCTTAAACCCACATTCAAAACATGTCAAATTAATAGCGAAACATAATTTTTCATGCAGGAACCCGTAAAGTACTGTTCAAACTCCAATGACATGCTTGGCCATCTTGTTGTAACATTTTCCCTCTCTCGTTAGCCCAAGTACACTTAATAATCGGAAAGTCAACCTGTTCCGCTGTGCAGCTGCATGTATCGTACATACCTTGCCTATACAATAATTAGTATAAGACTGATCACGGCAAAGCCAGCCAGCAAATGTTTTGCAATAAATCTCGTCCCGCTGCTAGTCACGATTAGCATCAACCCCGTTGATCTAGTTCTGGTTATATGCATGCAACTCGTGTGGACCACTACGCTGGCAAGCGAAAGGTGTCCAATTCCGCCCTATCGCGTTATAAATTAATAGTCCGTCGTCAACAAGTCTGAAGTGGTCGGTATTTACATTCAAACCCTTCTCGCAGGATTTGAAACTACATGACGACGACGGATGGTGTGAAGTCCACTTGGTATGTGTTGTTACCGCAGAGAATTCTAGCACACACAGTACATTGAAAATGTGAATACCCAACGTTATATAATGCAGGCAGCACAAGTCAATTTCAAGACTGCAAACTACTTTTTATGTTTTAACCCATTCATCGATCGCTCCCAATCAGGTTCTAGAACTCACTCCCACCCTTTCTAAATGTACGCAAATGTTTCCGATTCGTTCCTCAACATTGAACCCAACAACACAGTTCAGGCCGTCGATGCAATAAATGTTTTTTTTTTACATTCAGAATGGCCCAGCCGATCGTGCTGATTTAATGAAATATTATGAATGCCGGGTAGGAATCTCGTTTGCCTACGCGCCTTGGGGTTGAGAATCGAATAATTCTTGCTCCGGCTGCAATGTGTACATGCATTTGTAGATCTTCCGAGTTTCTTACGATGAACAGAGGATCGGCTAGCTCGAAAGGATTTATTATTTAACAGGATTGGTCCTGAAGATTGAGTGGGAAAAATATAATGTAACAATTTGGAAATCTCATATAAGAAATAATTGACATCCCTGGGTGAACTTGAAAGAGAAACGTAATTAAATTCATGCCCACCATAGTAAAAGGAATGTTTTAATTGTTTCTCGTCATTCATTCGTTCGCTGAAATGCATTCATTCAGTTATTTTCGGTTCAAATTCAGTCTCAGTTGCAATTTTGTTTCTATACTGACTCTAAGTGGGTTCATAGAGCGAAAACGCACCAGACATAGATTACACAGTTCACTTATACTCGAAAATGTAATAGATACCACCTTCTGCCATCAATTCGTCAACATATAACAAATTAATGCTTTTTTGGTGAATGAATTGATCTTTCCTCTGAACTGAAGGCATTCGATTCTGTGTGAATAGTTTTGAAATTCGAGCTAAACCGTCTTAAAGCAGCAGACGGTCGCCTAATTGAAGATAACTGCGCGACTGCCGCAGGGCTAAGTTCACGTTATGCTGCAAATTAACTATTTATCATCAAATCCATAGAAAGTCTATTAGTTTCTCGAACTGAATTTCACACCCCATCACATCATCCATTAATTTCTCCTACGATAGGAAATGTGAAACAAGCTAATTTAAGTATACTCATAACCACTTAGCTGTAAAGATATTCACCAGGAGATTGAAACGTAAAAAAAATCAATGCCAGCCAATCCCTATGGCTTTTATGAAACAGTACGATTTGAAAGTAAGGAAAAATCATTAATCATTCCGCCATAAACAACCCCTCGCTAAAATCCGGATCATTAACATACACATGGCAAAGTGCATTCGAAAATAACCAAAACAAAGCCGCATCCTTCGCAAGTGGTCTGTCTCAATTTTCGATTTTCCTTTCGGTAGCTACTCCGTCCATTTAAATCTGATGTCCTCTCATAAACTTTACAACATGCCCGAGGCCTCGCATTTGTACTTGCTCGAACACACATAGGATCCTCAAAAGACTCGAGCAATCAGCTACCAGCAGCTTAGCAGCACCTTGGCACACGGGCAGCGACCGCACATCAATTAAATCCCAAGCTCTGATATTCGATCAGACAACGATAATGATAATTTTTTATCTGTGTTCGCGTTCTTCAATTAAAATCTCGTTATCTTTCACTCCCTCCGCAAACGTTGATCCCTTCAACGCGAGCACCCAACAACCCGGGGACGAAAAGCCGATACCAACTCCGCCGGATGAGACCAAAAAATATGCGGTTCGGTTCTTTTACGTCACATGCTGCTGGGCTGGCAGACTATTTCGTAACTCACATGAAGCCGACATCGCAAGACAGTGTTTTGGCCGTCAGGCTGTACCACAACGAAGCAGTTCACAATTTCACGGTCACTGTCCATGAGAAATCGTCACCTGTTCCAGTTCGCTCTCCATTTGCACGTTTCGAGATACCTGCAAGGTAACAAGTTCCACTGATCGACAGCAAGATATTGGATAAATATATTACAATGTCCTACTTCTCAGAGCCGAAAACTTTTTACGGGAACTCTAGATGCCAGTCTCTAGAAGTATGGCAGTAGAGAAGGGTAATTCGTCGTTCGGGCGGTTGCGAAATGATTTTGTTGGGCACAAATACTACTATTCAGTAACATGGCCACGACATTCATAACTATTTCGCACTCCGGGCAATGGAAGCACCCTGAGTAATCAGAAATTCGAGTAAAAGATCATTTTATGGCTAAGGATCTCTGTAGAAAATCAGATAGAGCAAGCAAAAAGGCCCGCTTAAAAGATCTGAGAAAGATTCTTTTGTTTATTTTTGTGCACAACAAACTCCTGTGTATGGTGGTCTGGATTTCATTTAAGGGGAGGGTAAGGTAAATACGGTAAAAAGAGATAAGGGAATCCGGAGCTATTAAGACAGTGGAAGTAATTCAGATCCTCTCAATTTATTAGTAAACCGTAAGGCTTTCTGACTGTCGTACATATCCGAGGAAGTGCCATTCTAAAACATTAATTTTGACAGATCTGTTAAAATTAATGTTTTAGAGTGGCACTTGCACGGATATGAATCTCATTCTTCAGTTGTACATTTCTAACAAAAGAGATGTATAGGATTCGCTCAATGTTTGAAAACTTTTTCCGAGGCCCGGAGGGCCGAATCTCATATACCAATCGACTCAACTCGGCAAATTGGGACAATGTTTGTATGTGTGTTTGTATGTATGTACGCTAATGTCATGTAATTATCTCAGCAACGGCTGAACCGATCTTGACGAAACTAGTTTCAAACGAGAGGCCTAATGTGACCATTAGACGCTATTATTTTTATTTTTTGTTTTAAGCATATAACTTTCGAGCAACGCATCCACATCGAGAAATAAAATAGTTAAAATACCTTTCTAACAAGCTACAGATTGTCAAAATCCGTTTACGAACGACGGAGACATTAAACATTTTTAATATTTGTTTCTCACCTGCCAATATTCAATAGCGACAAATGAGACCGTTTCATAAAGAGTATTGCTTTACTTGTGTTTGAATATCGGCACATGAAAACATATCTACGTGATTCAAGGAAATCGATTCTGAAAACAATTTGTGAATATACTGAATAATCAATGAACTATTACTCAAAGATTGATATGCAAGTTCAATTCATGGAGAAAATAGTGTGAAAGTTTATTTAAAGTATTTTTCCATAGTTGATTTACCCCGTGGATTAAGCATTGCGTTCAACAGTGAGGTAGGTGTTTGATGATATATAAATACACAGAACATCAAGTAATTTTCCTAGTAGTGAGATAATAGATTTCTCATATAATTCATATTCTTATCATACTCGTGGCATCACCGAGAACAACTATATTTTTGAATCCCAAAATTATAGTGAAATTTAACTTCTTATGCAAGATTAAGGCTATGCTGGTCATGGTCAAACATTACCAGTTGCATCAGTTATAATAAGAATGCATGGAATGAAAATATCGCAGTATAGATCCTGCTTTCCCCTGATGATGAAGGGATATACCTTCGAAACGTTGCACTATGGCGAAGCATCTGACCAAAAATCGAAAACTACATCAACTTCAATTTAATTAAATTGTATACTGACTGTTTACATACACCATAATTAAGGAAATTCTTGGGTATCTAAGAAAAGCATTTGAACTAAGTGGGTTATATGTAGGGAAATTATAAAAATGTGGTAACTTCTGTTAAATGTTTCTGCTGCCATGATGTCACTTCCTCAATGGCGAATATTACATTAACTCATGTTCTTAATAACCCCATGCCGCAATCGCGAATTAAGGTGGCTTGGCGCGAATCATGTTGTCATGTTCATTGCGAACAGTGTTTCAAATAAACCACACATTTCACACCAAGGAGCCTGTTTCCAAAGGAGCAGTGGAAACCAATCATTGTTATGCACGTTTCTGGGAGTGAGTGAAAAAATCAAAGCAATCCAAATGGTTTTCGCTCCTGGTTTTGGCTCCTCCTGTCCACTCCGGTTTGTGATTCTTTTTCTGTCGCCGCTTATAGACCGAATTTAATTTCAAACTTTGTTTGCTGTTTAATTTCTCAAATATTCCAGCAGAAGGTACAGGGTGCGCCAGCTGGATGTATCCTTTGACAACATTGAGCAATTTCGCCATTTTTAGCCGTTTTCACAAGTAAACAAGTTTTTTAGGATATTTTAAGCCATTTATTATAAACCAGGTTTATTATACAACGTCGATTAAATAACCACCCCTATTTGATACAGCAGCAAGCAGCTCTTTTGCGGGCATTTTGCGTGACATTGGACAGCATATCGGGCTTAATCGCAGCAATTTCAGCTCGTATATTAGCTTTGAGTTCGTTAGGGTACTTAGGTTTGCTAGAATACACTTAACTCTATTGAATTTTTATTGAAACATATGTTCAATTGTGTTATTTGAACTCTAAAAATAAGTGGTTTGTGATTATATTATTGACAAAGGAACATTCTTTGTATTGGTATAAACTTTTATGAAAAATAACGGATCAAAGTCCAAAACAATCCACAAATTAGATCCGAGAACAAAGTCTCCCAAAGACATCCTAAACTCTCGATGAGGGATGCAAGTAGAATGTTTCTTCTAACTTATAGCAAAAGTTTCAGTTGCCCATACTTAGTCTATACTGAGAACGCTTCAATCGAAGGTTCAATGGCGGTCACAATTATAAGAGAAACGGTGAATAATTCAGTACACGTTTCATTTCAGTACTCCGTATTCTGTAAGTAAATTAGCGAGGATAACAATCAGAGTTTATGCAATGCACAGATAGTTGATCTGACTACATCTGTACTGATATCCCTAAAAACCATTTTCCATGATAAATGTGACTAGAACAGATTTATTTGCAAAAATTAAGACTTTTAATTCCAAAAATGTTCATGTGTATATGTTAAGAGACACTCTCAACGGCTCACTTGCTTACCCAAAAATTTAAATACTAATCCTGAGAGTTTGAACCATTTCTTTATCTTGGTATTTGTTTGTATAGGACTCATTAATCTATATCTCCGGAACGAGAATTCCGAACGAAACAATTCGCAATCTATAAGTATTATTAAAAAGAGAATGAATTGTAATTGGATGGATCGGAAATTGGTAACCAAAAAGACATCTTTGAGTACCAACACAAACGTTCCCGTTGAATAATAACAAATTAAGGCCCACCAACAAATAAGAAAGGCCAGATAATCTTAAACGACGCCGCACAGAGGAGTAACTGGGGTCGAATACTGGCCAAAACTATTTATTGCGGCTATTGCTGTTATTATGCCTTAATATGAACTACAAATAGAAAATAACTGGTTTTTGGGACTATTTAGCATCTATCCACTTACCATTGCAGGGGTCAATTTTCTAGATCCTTCCGAATACTATAGTATTTTTGAGGTGATCTTTGTGAATACATTTGTTTTTCCTGCTGCATGAACAGTTGGTCAGTGGAAAAGGAAGAAGAAAAGGGATACCTGTGCACATATTCATAAAGTTTCTTTTTGCCAAACATAGTATTTGACCCTACAGCATTTTGGCGCACTTCAAATTAGAAAAAATATCAATATTTTCAAATCGCTTGGAATTTGAGGATCGGAAAAGATCGGAAGATATTGAATGTTTTTTGAGTAGCCGGAATCTTGTTTTGTAATGTTCTTTCAGCAACTTTGCCGGATCTTGCCGTATAATGTAACTTTTTTATCATTCAAATTTGGAATAACTTGTTAAAAAAGTTGTTTTAAAGCTGGTCCAATAAACAGCAACCCTACTATTTTCGGTTATTTTTAATATTGTCTTATTTAATACAGTCATCATCATTTGAAAGCGATTTTGCTGGATATATAATAAAAAAAATCACCATTTTGCATCCATGCAAAAATTCTTTAGCAATTTTTGGCATACTCTTTATTTTACCACAATAAGCAGTATGCCTTTAGGTATCTAAAAAAATATAACTTAATAAAAAAACGATTTTTTTTTGGCTATTGGCCAAGAATTTGTTCTAGTTACTCCTCTGTGCGCCGTAAAGAAAACAAGAACGAAAACGAGAAGGCAAAAATAAAAAAGAACGGAGATACTCTAAGGTGCATTCTATATTATGGGATAAATATCCATTTTTCAAATAAAGGGATTTTTACAAACATTTCAGAATTTTCTGAAACAATGGCTCTCAAATTCGTACAATCCGTTTTATTCATTTACTTAATTAAAATTAATTCATTTTACATTTCATATTATATACTCATTTTTCAATTTATTCATTTCATGGACATTATTCGTTTTGTTTATTTTATTCATTGTGAAAACTTGACCAATTTAAAATATATGAACGTTGTATTCTAATCTTGCATTTCGTCCAGAATTTAATGTTTTATTTAATTCAGCATTAAATTTTATTCACATCATTAATTTAAAAATTTACTAAATTCATGCATTTTATCAATTTTTCCAATCCATGCAATTTAATCATTTACTTCAGACCATTTTTTTATTTTGATTATAGAGGTTCTTTTTGGGTTAGAGAAATTTGTTTTGGAAAATCTCTAACCCTATGTGCGGGGTTGAGAATCGAACCCAGGTTAGTTGCGTATAAGGCAATCGTTTTACCAACTACGCCCGACCCCGCCATTTTTTCAATCATTCAGTCTATTCATTTCTTTCAAATTATTAATTTAATGCAAATTAATTGATTTAATTGATTTTATAATTTTTTATCATCGCTTAATTTTTTTTTATTTTGATCGTTTAAACCATTTTATTGTGTTTATTTTCCTTCTTTGCATTTTATTTACTTTTTGCATATTATTTTTTTATTTTTTACATTTGTATTTTATAATGTTATATATTTTTATTTAATTTATTCTAACTTTTTAATCATATCATTTATGTTTTCTATTTTATTCATTTTAGTAATTTTATTAGTATTACTAATTCCATTAATTTTATTATCTTATTCATTTTGTTTCATGCATTTTATTCTGTCTCTTCGTTTTATTAATTTTATTGATTTTGTTCAGTTATTCCTTTTATTCATTTCATCCAATTTGTTAGTTTGAATCAATTTAATTTATTCTATTATTTCTATAACTTTTTATATTGTCTAATTTTTCTTTTAGTGAGCTGAACAAATTTAATTGATTTATATTAATCATCTTGCTTACTTTATGAATTAGATAACCAATTATCATTTCTTTGCCCTAAAACAAATTTTGTTTGTTTTATTGATTTTTTATATTTTATTCATTTTATTCGAGGTTTTATTCGTGCAGAACTCGAAACTGTGTGCATCCCACCCATATGTGGATGCCTGAGTTCTGCAAACTAATGAATGATCCAACAGTGGTATGTGTAAGAAATGTCTCATCCATCTGTTAGGTGAATTAAGTCAGTTTTTTTTAGAAAAGATACGTGTTTCATTTTGTGCCATTCTCAAAAAATCATTATAATGGTAAAACCGTGATTAAAACAACAAATAAAAGTGAAAAATAACAGGAAAGTGATTTGGAAAGCTTGATGCTCCATTCCATAGTTTTTGTTTCGGTGAAAACACATATTTTCAAAACGCTCACACCTTTTGTGCATAGTGAGTGTGCGGGGCTATTAGGACTGCCCATCAACCACCTTCAGCGGCTTGGGGCTGCGCACACGATTATCATGCCACAGGAACGAAAATACACGATCAGTTTCAAATCAAGCCGCAAAAGTTATATAGAAACAATTTTTCTAAGAAACGTGTAGTAACACCCTGGACTTTAAATTTATTGTGTGTGTTTTAACCATCCTAACTTCCACTGTCCGGTAGCGGTTTACAGAAAAAAGTTTTTTCCATGTATTTATATACATACCTACAAATAACTTGGTTCCAGGATTTAGGTAGGCGCTAGCTCAATTAATTTTCCGATTACCCATTTCGTATACAGGGCAAACCGTGTTCCGAGGTAATCGTTCCATTAACCAGCCCCGCCTTAATGTAACGTTTGTATCAAATGGATTATAACATTACCATAAGACTTTCGATTCCTTACATGATGTAAGAAATCGACACGTATTTAGTGTATTTAATTGAATATAATAGATATATAAATTAGAATATGTTTATAGAAAAATATACCATTCTGCGGTGAAGAAAAACCTCCGAGAAACAATTTTTCGGGTCGTTATACTACAAGAATCTATTTCCTTAGACGTATTCCATAATGTATAACTATCCAACGATCCTTTGGACACTTTTCTAGTGAATAAACGCCTAAAACACGTCCCGAAATGACAGCAATTTGTGGATTTCACTTCACACACGACTAACTGGCTCGCTTGATCATACCGAACACATATACTATAGGGGAAGATGGGGTAAAACGCACCCCCTAAGGAAATATGATCATAACTAAGCTATAGAAGATCAATTGGGAGAATTTAATTAATGATATCGTGTAGCCAACATTTTCCTCTGTAATCAAAACCATAACGCTTTGCAAAATATTCAAAAACATGAAAATAATTCAATTTTTCAAAATCATCAAAAATCACTTTTTGAAAAATAAGCGGGGCAAAACGCACCTGTGCGGGGGCAAGATGCAACACAACAATGGGGCACAATGCACTATAACAACGGGGTAGAAAGCACCGCAACAACGGGGCATAATGCTCGGCGAACAAGCAAGTAATTTTGTTTTCTAACGAGATTTCACAAAAGTGTGCCATTAAATAGCCTTAGATTATGCAATTGGTAGGTTTTCAGAACGATTTTTTCTGTTTTCGATTAAAAACCAGCAAAATCAGAGAAGAGGGCATTTTGCCCCCGATGGAGCAGACATATTATTTTAGCAAAAAGTGAATTATTTAGTAGATTTTTCATATGCAGTGCGACAGAATAATGAACAACGGTAGAAATAAAACTGGAATGCTCTAATATAATAGTAAAACAGTATTTCTAAGAGCGGAAAATCCTTGTTGCACGAGCAACAATAATTACATGAGAAGAGCACGTTTTTGTTTTTTGTTTATTTCTCGAGCTGCTATTGATGTACGGTTATCAAACTTTGACAGTGTATGTTTACTAAGGCGGACTTCCGACGGGTGTTGCCGTTTTCTAGAAATTTTCAGCGGTTTTCGATATAATCAAGGGGTGCATTTTGCCCCGGGGGTGCGTTTTACCCCATCTTCCCCTACAGACTTATTGTGACCATGAAATACAAAACGTATCATCTTGACTTTGAATTTATTGCAGGAGAAAAATTGGTCGATCTACAACTTCACTTAAAGTAGTATGGCGCTATCTAAAATGAATAAAAAGTTAATTTTTTGATCTTGGTAAAATAAGAACCACTCTAAATGTTGTTTTAACAAAAAGAAGGGGTTTGAAACACAACGAAAATTTTCCCAAAGACATTATTAGACTTTCGCGTTCCGCTCATCAGCATATGACAGTCGTCGTGACCGCCATATACAAGTAAGTCTAAACAAAGCAATGTTCATACGTCTCCCAACCTTTGAACGGAACGGATCGTTATATTTCACAGTGCTGTTCGGTGTGTAAATTTTAGTGAATCAAGGTCATCCTTTGTTCGTTCGTTAGCTGCCATTCTGCTGGTGCCGGCAGTAAATCCAGTACATTGTTTTCGCTGGTGCGGAACAATCGACGTTGTTTGCAGATAAGTTTTGCTTTATTTTTTTTCCTCGTTTGCTTTCTTTCCTTTTCCCTACTTTACTCAAATCAAATAATAAGACACATTCCCGTTTATATAACGCTCTGCCCTCGTGCTTAAATGGCCGAGGGCGAAATACCATCTGATGTAATCATGGAAGTCCCTGATCCCCCTAATACTCGCATTGCTCCCCGTATAAAGCAGTACCCAGAAGGTTCCTCTGGGCCATGGGTGGTATATTTTCGGACCGGAGAGAAACCGGTTAATATATTAAAACTTTCTCGAGATCTGACTGCTAATTACCCGGCTGTAGCTCAGATAACACGTGTTCGGGCAAACAAGATACGTGTTCTAGTGAATGATCTCGGCCAGGCAAACGCGATTGCTTGCTGTGAGCGCTTTACACGGGAATTTAAAGCATACGTGCCTTGTGTGGCCTGTGAAATCGATGGGGTAGTGTCCGAACCGGGCCTGAAATGCGAAGAACTGTTGGAGCACGGGGTTGGCTGCTTTAAGGACCCCTCTCTTGAACAGATTAAGATCTTAGAATGCAAACAATTGTATACCGCAAACACCGAGGGAGGTAAGACTACCTACTCTCTATCAGGCTCGCTTCGGGTGACATTCGCCGGGTCCTCTCTTCCCAACTACATCCTCCTTGACAGGGTTCGCCTACCAGTTCGCCTGTTTGTACCGCGGGTCATGAGCTGCAGCAATTGCAAGCAGTTGGGCCACACAGCCACATATTGTGGAAATAAGAAACGATGCGGCAAATGCGAAGGAGAGCATGAGGATGACTCTTGCGACAAAGAAACTGAAAAGTGTATTTGCTGCGGGGGCCCTTCACATGCTCTTAAATCATGTCCTGCGTACAAGCAGCGCGGGGATAAAATTAAGCGCTCCCTTAAGGAACGCTCAAGGCGTTCTTATGCAGAAATGCTAAAGAATGCTTCGCCATCTGTCCTGTCCGAAAATCCCTATGCTGGTTTGGCTAACGTTGAGCAAGAATCTGACGACCCACGAGAGGGAACATCTTTGGTTAACCCAGGGGAATCCAGGAAGAGGAGAAATCCAGCCTCCCCTACATTGCCTCGTAAGGGTGCCAAGGTGTCGTCCACTCAGAGTGCGCCATCTACAACCAATAGATCCAACGGAAGTGATGTACAAAAGCCGAAGCAATTTGCTCCAGGACTTGGAAATATTAATTCTAACAAGGAGTACCCACCACTTCCAGGGACATCCAAAACCCCAAGTGTCCCCTTTTTTCAAACAGATACTCAGTCCAGTAGCGGACTAATGAAATTTTCTGACATAGTGGACTTAATTTTCACAGCTTTCAATGTTACTGATCCTCTTAAAAGCCTTCTGATACGTTTTCTCCCTATAGTGCAAACATTTTTGAAGCAGTTGACTACTAAATGGCCCCTCCTTGCAGCGATCGTATCCTTCGATGGCTAAGTCATCGAACGAGGTCACCGATTCGATCACTGTTCTACAGTGGAACAGCAGAAGTATCCTCCCGAAAATCGATTCCTTTAAATTTTTACTAAATAGTTTAAAATGTGATGCTTTCGCATTATGTGAAACTTGGTTAACTTCCGATATAAATCTCAACTTCCACGACTTTAATATAATTCGTCTGGATCGAGAAAACCCCTATGGAGGAGTACTTTTGGGGATCAAAAAGTGCTATTCTTTCAACCGAATTAACCTTCCTTCGACACCAGGCATTGAAATTGTCGCTTGTCAAGTTTTAATCAAAGGTAAAGACCTTTGCATTGCTTCCATCTACATTCCTCCTAGAGCCTCGGTAGGGCACCGAACGCTTTGTAATATCACGGAATCCTTACCGGCACCGCGGCTAGTTCTGGGAGACTTTAACTCGCACGGTACGGTATGGGGCTGTCTTCATGATGATAATAGATCAACATTAATCCAAGATCTTTGCGATAATTTCAACATGACCATCTTAAACACGGGAGAAATGACGCGGATTCCTACACCACCAGCACGCGCAAGCGCGTTGGATTTATCGCTTTGCTCGACATCGCTACAGTTAGATTGTATGTGGAAGGTGATCCCTGATCCCCACGGTAGCGATCATTTGCCTATCGTGATTTCAATTGCTAACGGTTCAAGACCATCGGAAACAATCAATGTATCGTATGACCTCACACGGAACATTGATTGGAAGAGTTACGCGACCGCGATATCCGTTAAAATCGAATCCACTCAAGAACTTCCTCCGGAGGAAGAGTACAGGTTTTTGGCTGGCTTGATTCTCGACAGTGCGAATCAAGCTCAGACTAAACCAGTACCCAGCGCGAATACCCATGGACGGTCTCCCACCCTGTGGTGGGATAAAGAGTGCTCAGAGCTGTACGCGGAAAAGTCCACTGCATATAAGGCCTTCCGGGAAGACGGGTTACCCGCTAGCTATCAACAGTACGCGTCGTTAGAAAGGCGAATGAAGAGTCTAATGAAAGCCAAAAAACGCAGTTATTGGCGCCGGTTCGTCGACGGGTTAACGAGAGAAACAGCGATGAGCACTCTTTGGGGTACGGCTCGACGTATGCGTAATCATAATAGTACCAACGAGAATGTGGAATATTCAAACCGTTGGATATTCGCTTTCGCCAAGAAGATCTGTCCGGACTCTGTCCCGGTACAGAAAACGTACCGCGCCGCGTCTTCTCACGATACCGCGAACGAAACACCGTTTTCGATGGTGGAGTTCTCACTTGCTCTCTTATCGTGCAACAATAACGCCCCAGGGTTAGACAGAATCAAATTCAACTTGCTGAAGAATCTGCCTGACACTGCAAAAAGGCGCCTGTTGAATTTATTTAACAAGTTTCTTGAGGGTAACATTGTCCCTTATGAATGGAGGCAAGTGAAGGTCATCGCCATCCAAAAACCAGGAAAACCAGCCTCCGACCACAACTCGTATCGGCCGATTGCAATGCTGTCCTGTGTTCGGAAGTTATTCGAGAAAATGATCTTGTTTCGCCTCGACAATTGGGTTGAAGCAAATGGCTTACTGTCAGATACACAATTTGGCTTCCGCAAAGGCAAAGGGACGAACGATTGCCTTGCGTTGCTTTCTACAGAAATCCAAATGGCCTATGCTAACAAAGAGCAGATGGCATCAGTCTTCTTGGATATTAAGGGGGCTTTTGACTCAGTTTCTATCAACATTCTGTCAGAGAAGCTGCACCAGCATGGTCTTTCACCAATTTTAAATAACTTTTTGCTAAACCTGTTGTCTGAAAAGCACATGCATTTTTCGCATGGCGATTTAACAACATCGCGATTTAGCTACATGGGTCTTCCCCAGGGCTCATGTCTAAGTCCCCTGCTCTACAATTTTTACGTGAATGACATTGACGATTGTCTTGCCAATTCATGCACGCTAAGGCAACTTGCAGACGACGGGGTGGTCTCTGTTACAGGGCCCAAAGCTGCCGACTTGCAAGGACCATTACAAAATACCTTGGACAATTTGTCTGCTTGGGCTCTTCAGCTGGGTATTGAGTTCTCCACGGAGAAAACTGAGTTGGTTGTTTTTTCTAGGAAGCGTGAGCCGGCGCAACTCCAGCTTCTATTAATGGGTGCAACGATCAACCAGGTTTTCACATTTAAATATCTCGGGGTCTGGTTCGACTCTAAAGGTACCTGGGGATGTCACATTAGGTATCTGAAACAGAAATGCCAACAAAGGATCAATTTTCTCCGAACAATAACTGGAACATGGTGGGGTGCTCACCCAGGAGACCTGATCAGGTTGTACCAAACAACGATATTGTCGGTGATGGAGTACGGGTGTTTCTGTTACCGCTCCGCTGCGAACATACACTTCATCAAACTGGAGAGAATCCAGTATCGTTGCTTGCGCATTGCCTTGGGTTGCATGCACTCGACCCATACGATGAGTCTCGAAGTGCTGGCGGGCGTTCTTCCGCTAAAAAATCGATTTTGGGAACTCTCATATCGATTGCTCATCCGATGCGACATTCTGAACCCGTTGGTAATTCAAAATTTCGAGAGGCTCGTCGAGCTTAATTCTCAAACCCGTTTTATGTCCTTGTACTTCGACTACATGGCACAGAGCATCAATCCTTCTTCGTACTATCCCAACCGTGTCCGTTTCCTAGATACTTCTGATTCTACTGTATTCTTCGACACATCCATGAAGGAAGAGATTCGTGGAATCCCGGACCATATACGCCCGCAGGTGATCCCCAATATATTTTATAATAAATTCCGAGAAGTCGACTGCGACAAAATGTTTTACACTGACGGATCAAATCTCGATGGGTCCACTGGCTTCGGTATCTTCAACAATACTATCACCGCTTCATTCAAGCTCAATGATCCCGCTTCAGTTTACGTCGCAGAGTTAGCTGCAATTCAGTACACCCTTGGGATCATCGACACTCTGCCCACAGATCACTACTTCATCGTTTCGGACAGCCTCAGCTCTATCGAGGCTCTTCGTGCGGTGAAGCCAAAAAAGCAACTCCCGTATTTTCTGGGTATGATACAGGAGTCCTTGTGTACGTTATCTGAAAAATCTTATCAGATTACCTTTGTTTGGGTCCCCTCTCATTGTTCTATCCCGGGCAATGAAAAGGCCGACTCATTAGCAAAGGCGGGCGCATTAAATGGTGACATATACGAAAGACCAATCTGCTTCAACGAATTTTTTAGTATTTGTCGTCAGAGGACGCTCAACAGTTGGCAACCCTCGTGGAGCAACGGGGAACTTGGACGATGGCTACATTCTATTATCCCAAAGGTATCAACGAAGCCTTGGTTCAGGGGGATGGATGTGGGTCGGGATTTTATTCGCGTAATGTCCCGACTTATGTCCAATCACTACACCATGGATGCGCATTTGCGACGTATTGGGCTTGCGGAGAGTAGTCTGTGCGCTTGTGACGAGGGCTATCACGACATCGAACACATTGTCTGGGTATGCGCCGGGTATTGTGACGCCAGGTCTCAGTTAAAGGAATCCCTTCGGGCCCGAGGTAGACCACCCAATGTACCAGTCCGAGATATGCTGGCAACTCGTGATTTCCCCTATATGTCCCTTATTTATACCTTCATAAAAACGATAAATATCCCAATTTAGCCCCTCTCTTTTATTTCTCGTTTTTAGAGTTTCCTCCTGCCTTGTGGAACCGATCAGCTCCAGAGTGCCACTATGTAACCGCCATCGCCCTTACCACTACGCCTGCATAGAAGGAAACTGAAGCGAGAGCGACTCGAGGTCCGATGACTTTTGAAAGATTCCCCGCGGGTCCGAAGAATACCATCCGCCAATCCGGTACTCGACGACTTACTATACTGAGGCGCAAATTTGATACGCTGATCCCCCTCCCCCCCCCCCCCCGCCGTTCGAGCGAAAGTTGCAAGTTTTGCTCTTCTTTCCCTGTCTCTCCCCTGTCCTTGATACAACTGCTGCTACACTGATGCGGAAATAAGCCACACTCTGAATATCTTGACCAAGCATAAGTTTTAGTTAAAAAATTCAAATTAGTATTCTGTATTCCTAGTTTTAAGATAGCTATAATTTTTACTCTTTATTGAAACTCTTGTCCTCCATCTTGTAAATAGAATTGAATCCCTAGTTTTAAGATTTCTGTGAAATTTCTCATAAATATTTGTTCCCCCTTTTGTGTACTAAACTATATTGTTAGTTTTAAGATAACCGTAAAATATTTCGTAAAATACTATTACTCCCCCTCTTGTATATCAAAGTGAATCCCTTGTTTTAAATTTTTTCATAAAAAAATCTTTTGGCCCTCTTTTGTATATTGAATCTTATTTCTAGTCTTAAGATAGCTGTAAACTTTCTTTTCCTTTGTAAAAAAATATTTCAACATTGTAACCTCCTAGTTTTAAGATATCCAAAATGTAGAAACAAAAGCATTTGGCACCGCCAAGCTAACGCATTTGTGCCTATCAAATAAACGAAATGAATAAAAAAAAAAAGCAATGTTCGCATAAAATAACTGTAAACGGTTGTCGTCCCGTTAGAAGAGAATTCATGCTAAAATTTGCATTCTGGACCACAGTGATTGTCGCAAATTATAAAACAATCGACTCATTCTAGTGTACACCCGAAAGGCACACTTCCTAAAACACTTTAAATCATTTGTTTCGGATGAATAGTACCAATAAATCACAGATTTCATACATCAATTTTTCTTATTTAAATAACTGAAATATGTTTTTGAATCACAAAATTCACTACAGAATGATTATCGTATATATAAAAAATTAAAAAAGACTGACTTAGGCAACGTCAAAGAAACAAAACATCCTTAAAAATACAATCTCATGAACTTTCAAATCTATAAACCTAACCATTGTGTATGTAATATAAATATCTAATATATCCAATATCCAATAGTTCTTATGCTTGTTGACTCGAAAGTTTTGTTTCGATACTCTTAGCGGCAATCTACACGATAGTGCTGTTACTTCCACTTTCACGTCCTATCCACGGACAAAGAATCAAAGAAAAATTGCACAAAAAGTATAATTAGGGCCATCATCAATTATGTTCGCGAACCTATTCCAGTCTTATCGACTATTCCGCTTAAAACGTATATTCATGAGACCCCGTTGAACAAGCAGTACATAAAGCAGCACGAGACTCACTGGCGTTGGACTGGGTGTTTGTTGTAGCACACAGAGTCTGCATGGTTGTGCTCCTTCGCGAGCGACCAGCAGCGACCAAGGTCTGTTCGTGACCTTTAATCGTATTAATCGGGGTTCGGGGCAAAAATTAACAGTATTAATAATGTAATGCAAAAGGTCAGTGTTGAAAGATGCAAGAAATGTGTATAGCGTTGCAAACTGAAACTCGGACGCTCATCGGCCATCGGACGCTCATTCCAGATGCATGCGAATAGAAGCAGGCAAAAAAGTCATTGGAATCCACCCACTAACAAACAAATTCAATTAATTGTCATAACTGTATGTGCTGCAACGTAACAGAATTACTTATAGCGCATAAAATTGATTAATGTTATAGTGAATAATCGGCGTGTAAAAGTACTTGAAGTTGCCAAACTAGTTTTCGACAAGATCACATCGACTCAATGGCTTTGTTAAAAAGGAGATGGATCAATGGCAGTCGCTGCGCCCCTTCGTCTAAATGCAACCCATTTATTCAATATGAAAGAAAAGCGGATTCGAACCAGCATTTTCAAAGTTTTTTCTAGAATCATAATTTTTAATATTGTTAAGATTTGTTGGAGAAGTACTAGAGTAGAAAATAATATGAAAAAATTCATGGTGTTATTTCGCGGCACAGAAATTGTCCGTACAATAAGCTCATTTATAAAGATGTGTCGAGAAACGATTGTTGTTATAATATTTCATCCAGGCTTTGTGTTGTTACCTCCAATATTTAACTTTTCACATACTTAAATCTTTAAAAAGATTTTTAATCAAATCTTGTACGAACTGCTAAAGCTATGCATAAAAATCGCACACCATTTTGTTATTCGAAATATACGAAATATATTATCGAAATAATATACTATATAATAATAATAAACTGAATAATGGTAACTATTTTTTAACTGTTGCTTCATTTCACACGTGTCATTTGACGTTTCTTTTGCATTGGCTTCATTCGCGATTTTGTGTTTTAGAAAGGTAACCTTATAAATATAAATATTTCCAGAAATTGTGAGTTTGCCACAAAATTTCTACTTGATTTAAACAAGAAAATAATCGAAAAGCGAAAAAAATGCAAATATTCTTATCCCCTTAATCCCAATATTATTAATTGGCCGCCATCATCCGTTCAATACTCACTATTTTTCACGAAAAATTCCGCCATTTTATAAGAAACCTTTTTTCTCCTTTGAATTTAAAAATTATATCAAAAACTCATCGTAGCACAGTGCACAGTGGGAAAAAAAAGTATCGAAAACGCGACTTTACTCAATAGCTTGATAGAAGGCTAAGTGTTGTAATCAAAGATGAATACTTCTTATGTAAAAATGTCTGGGGAGTCGATTGCAGGTATTTAAAATGACCGTAAAGTACGCTATCATGTCCGTTTTGCCCCAATACTCCTTTTCGTTTCAGTTTATTTTCAAAACTGAATATATAACTCGAAAGAAAGTTGAAAACGGCTGACAAAAATTGATATTTCTTATGTGAAAAAGTCCAGAAAATTGATTGAAGACATTTGGAATCATCTCACGAAACGTATACACCCATTTTACCCCAATTCACCGCAAAACTAAAGTTTGAAGTTAATCCTGGCTTTATATTTCGGTAAAAGGCTATATGCGGCTGATCAAAAGTGATGATTCTTATGTATAAAAATCCAGGTTATCGTTTGAATATGGTTAGACTGGTCGCCCGAAACGTATGTTCCCATTTTACCCCAATTCTTCCCATAACTCAAGTATAAAGTCAAACCAGGCTCTACATTTCAGAAAGAGGCTGAATGCGGTTGATCAAAAGTGGTATTTCTTATGCAAAAAATTCTGGGAAATCGATTGAAGATAGTTAGAATGGCCGCACGAAACATGTGTACTCGTTTAACCCCAAATCTTCCTATATCTCAAGTGAAAAGTTCAGCCTGACTGTGCTTCTCGAAAAGAGGCTGAAGGTGACTGATGAAAAGAAGTAAGTCTTATATAGAAAAATCCGAGGAATCTGTTGAAGATAGTTGGAATGGCCGCACGAAACGTTTGTATCCGTTTTACCCCAATTATTTACATAATACAAGCGTGGTGATACACCTTACTCAATATTTCAGAAAGAAGCAGAAAGCGGTTGATCAAAACTAATTTTTTTATACCAAATAATCCAGGAAATCGATTGAAGGTAGTTCGAATGACCGGTCAAAACACGTGTATCCGTTTTACCCCAACTTCTTCCCATAGCTCAAGTTTGAGGTTAAACCTGGCTGTACTTCTCGGAAAGAGGCTGAATGCGGCTGATGAAAAGTAGTAATTCTTATGTAGAAAAATCCGGAGAATCAGTTGAAGATAGTTGGAATGACCGCACGAAACATTTGTATCTGTTTTACCCCAATTATTCACATAATGTATGTGTGAAGTAATGTCTTACTCGTTATTTCCGAACCAGGCTGAAACCGGCCGACTAAAAGTAACTTTTTTATGTTAAATAGTCCAGGAAATTGATTGAAGATAGTTCGAATGACTGGACAAAATATGTCCGTTATGTATCCGTTTTACCCCAAATTTCTCCCATAGCTCACATGTCAAGTTAAACCTGGCTGTACCTCTCGGGAAGAGGCTGAATGCGGCTGACGAAAAGTAGTTATTGTTAGGTACAAAATTTCGGGGAATCGATTGGAGATAGCTCGTATGACCGCACGAAACGTGTATACCCGTTTTGCCCCAATTCTTCACGTAATGTATGTTTGAAGTTATACCTTACTCATCCTTTCAAAAACAAGCTCAACGCGAATTTTCAGTACATAGAATTAATATTTTTCATCAGTTGCAGTCAGCCTATTTCGGAGAAGTACAGCCAGGTTTAATTTCATATTTGAGTTATCAGAGGAACTTAGGGTAAAACGGGTACACATGTTTCGTGCGGGTATTCTAGCTACCTTCATAAATTCCCTGAAGTATTTAACATAAAAAATTACTTTTTATCAGCCGCTTTCAGCCTCTTTCTGAAATGTTGGGTAAGTATAATTTCACACAAGTGTAAGGGACAGAATTGGGGTAAAACGGGTCAACACGTTTCGTGCGGTCATTCCAAGTATTTTCAATCGATTCTCTGAACTGATTTACACAAGAGAAACTACTTTGGTAAGCCGCTTACAGCCTCTTGCTGAAATAATGAGTAAGGTATAACTTCACACATACATTATGTGAAGAATTGGGGTAAAACGGGTATAGACGTTTCGTATGGTCATTCTAACTATTTTCATTCGATTTCCCGGAAGCTTTTACATAGGAATTGCTACGTTTTATCAGCCGCATTCAGCTTTATTCGGAGAAGCAGAGCTAGGTTTAACCTCACACTTGAGCTATGGGAAGAATTGGGGTAAAACGGATATACACGTTTCGTGCGGTTATTCTAACTATCTCGAATCTATTGCCCGGAATTTTGTACATAAGAATTACTATTTTTCATCAGCCGAATTCAGCCTCTTTCCGAGAAGTACAGCCAGGTTTAAGCTCACACTTGAGCTATGGGAAGAAGTTGGGGTAAAACGGATACACGTGTTTTGTCCGGTCATTCGTACTACCTTCAATCGATTTCCTGGATTATTTGGCATAAAAAAATTAGTTTTGATCAACCGCTTTCTGCTTCTTTCTGAAATATTGAGTAAGGTGAATCACCACGCTTGTATTATGTAAATAATTGGGGTAAAACGGATACAAACGTTTCGTGCGGCCATTCCAACTATCTTCAACCGATTCCCCGGATTTTTCTATATAAAGATTACTACTTTTCATCAGCCACCTTCAGCCTCTTTTCGAGAAGCACAGTCAGGTTTAATTTTCCATTTGATATATGGGAAGATTTGGGGTAAAACGAGTACACATGTTTCGTGCGGCCATTCTAACTATCTTCAATCGATTTCCCAGAATTTTTTTTCATAAGAAATACTACTTTTGATCAACCGCATTCAGCCTCTTTCTGAAATGTAGAGCCTGGTTTGACTTTATACTTGAGTTATGGGAAGAATTGGGGTAAAACGGGTACATACGTTTCGGGCTACCAGTCTAACCATATTCAAACGATAACCAGGATTTTTATACATAAGAATCATCACTTTTGATCAGCCGCATATAGCCTTTTACCGAAATATAAAGCCAGGATTAACTTCAAACTTTAGTTTTGCGGTGAATTGGGGTAAAATGGATGTATACGTTTCGTGAGATGATTCTAAATGTTTTCAACCGATTTTCTGGACTTTTTTACATAAGAAATATCAATTTTTGTCAGTCGTTTCTAACTTTCTTCCGAGTTATATATTCAGTTTTGAAACTAAACTCACGCGAAAAGGAGAATTGGGGCAAAACGGGCATGATAGCGTACCGTGCGGTCATTGTAAATACTAGTAACAAATTTTTAAGCCCTTTTTACATAAGAAAACCTTACCTGATAAACGACATCCAGCCTTTTCAAAAAATGTCGCGTTTTGGGTCCATTTTTTCCCACTGTGCAGTGGTCGCAATGGTACCAAAACGTGCTTTTAATTCCTGGTGCTCTAGGAGTTGATTTTAGAGATTTGGTTTGTTAGAAACACTTTTTCAGAATGGAAGGCCCCTTCTTTTGATGTATACTGAATTGTGATTAATTCACCTAAAAGTGAGATAGAAAATTTATTTCCACAAACTTTTGAGATAGAGTCATGATGTTAATGACAAAGTTATAGAAAATTCTACTGCGAGAAAACTTGCTGAACATGCAAACTCTCCAAAATGTAAGGCTGTTGAGATAAAGCTCGTTGTTTGTGGGAGACACCCAAAAAACCAATTTTTCATTATAACTTTTTTGAGATTTTTTCAATTCTTCAAATGTTCTACAAAGTTGTTGGAAATTAGAAATTACAGATATTCGTCAAAGACGTCAACATTTTTTTATTTCAAAACTTAAGAGTTATCAAATAAAGTTGATTAAAAATACCGCCATTTTGAACGTCAATTACTAAGAGATGTGAAAATATGTGGAAGACATTTCGATTCCATGAGAAAGATAATGAAAAGTACTCTAAGAAAAAATACTAGTCCCACCGGGCATCAACCGGCCTGTATATAAAAAATACGTTTTTGCAATGTTTGTTTAGTATATATTCCATATAATTTTTTTCGTCATTTTATTCTATGTGTCAAATGTTCCACGAAATAAATGAAAATACTTTAAAAAAAACAACGCTAAAATATGTCGTAAATACTGAATTTTAGTTTTCTCAAACTAACGAGTTATTCAATAATTAAAATGTTTTCGAATGTTAATCTCTAAAAGATGTGGAAAAGATTTTGACTAATTTGGAAACGACTACAATATGGATGGAACTTTCTCGAACCGATTACACCGATAACGATCAGAGTTGCAATTTCCTCATTTGCACAATAAGAATAACCAAGTTTCTGTTTTGAGAATTGCTTTTAGTCCGTCAAAATGTATGTACAACCATGCGTTGAAACCATTCAAATTGAATAGAATTACAAATTTAATTTTATCTGACAAACGTCACTGTGTTATATAAAGTTGGTCTGGCAATTCTGATCGTTTCACAAAAACTCTTTGTTTACATTTTGCACACGGATATCCTGTGTGAAATTAGTGCTACCGTTCAAGCTGTAATTTGTGTGTTTGAACTTGGAATTCTCGGGACAATTAGAATGGCTGCACATGTAGCAGGTAAATAAAAGTTTTATGGTATATAAGCTATGTTCTTCGGCTTTTTGATATCAAATCGGTGAACAAAACTAGTTTCACTTAAATCCTGTTACTCATTCCGTCGATTATAGAACCTATGAATCACCGGGATCTATTTATGCTTTGGAAAAACCTAGAAGAGAGCCATTCGGAGAAATCTGCCGTTCTGCTAAAACATTTAATGAAATGGTATAATATTGTTGACACTAGTGAAATCGAAGGTTATGAGAAAGTTGAGAAACTTATGTATATATTGTGTAAAAATTTTAATTCATTGTGGAAACAATGCCATTACATCGAATAGCGGATATTGAGGTATAAATCTAATTATCTTGATAAACCATTTCCGATGCCATCGTCATTGTTGAACCAACTGTCGCAGTCATCCAGCAAGAGAGGTAGAAAACTGGTACTTTTTTTTCCAAAGTACAGATAGTGTCAAACGACGGAAAACCGCAGACTTGAGAGCTAGTCACAGTTCAGTCGAACTGTATTTTGCGAATTCTATGAAACTTCGGGAAGAGGGTAAGAGGGACCAGGCTTCTGTGGTTCAGTTGGCTACCCAAACAACACCGCATAGAGCAACAAAAATGATAAAGTCATTGAAGTCTGCATTTGTTGTACCTTATTCCCCTGATGAAGCATTGGCGTTGCTTCTTGATAATGACAATACAAGGGCACAGTACCATAGAATGAGGTTGGGTGCTAAAAAACGAAATGCGGATGTCTACCCGTCATATATGCGAGTTCTAGAAGCAAAAAAGAAATGTTACCCCGATAAATCTGCCATAACTATTAATGAAACGGAAATGGAAATTACTCTTCAGGCCCTCCTAGATCACACATCTGAAAGAATTATTCTTTCAATAGCTGATACTCTAAAAAACTTTTCGGATGTGGAGCTGGAGAACGTGATATTATTTGTGAAGTATGGTTGCGATGGCTGTAGTGATCTCAATGAATTTAATCAAATGTTCAACGATGATGATGATGGCACCAAGACTGATTCAAATATATTTGTAACGTCTATCGTACCGATCAGTGCTACAACTAACGGCAAAACTTCATTTCAAAATCCTCGACCCTCTTCCGTTCGTTATTGCCGACCGTTGCACATACAATACAGGAAAGTAACAACTGAATTAATTTTATTCGAAAAGGAGAACATTGATAGACAGTTAATTGTACTTCGCCCATCAAGGATTAAATATGAGAACCGCACAATTATTATCCATTATGATTTAAAAATGACGATGGTAGATGTAAAAGTGATAAACACGTTAACATCCACAAGCTCTGCTCAAAGGTGTTATATATGTGGAGCGACGCCTAAGATTATGAACAACATCGACGAGATAATCGAGCGCAACACTCGCGATGACACATTTCAATATGGCCTATCGACACTCCACGCATACATAAGATTTTTCTAATATTTTATTCACCTTTCGTATCGCCTCGATATTCAGAAGTGGCAGGCCAGGACAATAATCGAAAAAGAGAATGTCGCCAAGAAAAAGAAGTATCTCCAAAAAAGGTTTAAGAATGACCTTGGGTTGCGAGTAGATGAACCCCGGACAGGAGGGAATGGAAACTCGAACTGTGGTAATACATCACGTTGTTTCTTCAAAAACTGGCGGCTATCGGCTGAAATCTGTGGTATTGAGCCAGAGCTGTTGTATCGCTGTATGACGATATTGGAAGCGTTAAGTTCAAGTAACTAACATTCTTATTGTATTTGTTCAACTCAAATGAAATTTTACATATTCCAGATATCGAAGTAAGAAGCGATAGATTTGAGTCGTATGGAATCGAAACAGCACGAATGCTTGTTCAGCAATACCCATGGTTCCGGATGCCAGCAACTGTCCACAAGATTTTGATCCACGGAGCCAAAATTATAGAATCGTTACTTGTGCCGATCGGACAACTATCGGAAGAAGCGCAGGAGTCCAAAAATAAGGACGTTAAACGGTTTCGATTGATACATACCCGTAAATATCGTCGTGAAGCAAAAAATACAGATCTACTCCACAGACTGCTCGAATCATCTGATCCAGTAATATCGAGTATTCGCCATCAAGAGCCGAAACATAAAAAACAATTTTCGGATGATACAAAACGACTATTAGTGATTGATGATGACACTGGCAGTGAAGACGAAAATAGTAGTGAAGAAGATAGTTAAAGATGAAAACAGTACATAGCTATTTCAAAAGAATCATTTTTTTATTTCTTACTATAGAATAAAACAAACAACTACTTGCCCAACATTTAATAAATTAAAATAAAAATCACATTGAAAACTTATTTTGAAAATATATTTTATTTTGTTACAACATACAAAACAAACATTGCCAAAACGTATTTTTATATACAGGCCGTTGCATGCCCGTCGTGACTAGTACTTTTTCTTGTAGTATTTTTCAGTATCTTTCTTACGGAGTCAAAAGGACAAACTTTTCAGTTTTGAATATTGTGGAGCACTCATTTTTTTCAATTCGATTTTTTTAATCAACGGAGTTATGACCTTCGCTTCACATCGCATTTTTTTTCATCGCGTGCAAACGCTTGCAAACGTTAGTTTTGGAATTCTTTACGGATTGAACAGAGGGTTTCGTGAAATTTGTTTCAACAATGGTGGCGATTTTCCCTATAAAAACGGGTTTTGAGGGTTTTTTAGTTTGTTTTTAACATTAGAATTAGTAATAATGGTCAAATCAAAACTCCTTTCTTCAATAACTAGCTTACCGCGAAATTACTTTTCGGAAAAGTCAATATCAAAATAATCGCATTGAAAGCAGGCTTCTTTACTGCTCTCGATCTAAGCTCGTTTTCTCTCTACCAGAAACGACGATGCAAGTCTAGTCTATAATACGGAAAACACCTTTCGGTAAAAATATCCAATAATATTCAACGAATTGCTAAACACATTTAACGACGTTTATCGCTTATGAAGGTTTTTAAAATACGAAAACATGCGGTAAACTTAAAAGTGGGGCCTTATCATTTTGAAAGTAAACACAAATTAACAACATTGTGACTAAAGTAAATCGTGCACCTATTTATAAAACCCTCAATCTATGCACTCACTTATCAACCAAATGGCACGTATTATTGAAACCCTTTCCGGCTGATTACGCGGACTGACAATCTGCCACATTCCAATGAGCGCGTGAACATGTGATTAATTTTCAAAATTGCTACCTTCGGCACCCTAAAATCATTATATTTACCAAAACGATTGCTGCCACTGTTGTTGTTTCCATTAGTGTACGCACGTCTACCTATTCGAATGGTACTGTTTTTTCCATTATTTTTACTGAACATTTCAGTATCACATACGGCACTGTTTTATTTCTCGATCTTGCTTCTATTAATAGCAATCAAACATTCCACATTCATTTTTCACACGATTTTAAAATATCTCAATGATGTATATTATAATTTATTTCACGATGATTTCCTTGATAACGTTTTCCTCTTTCAATCACTTTATGGGACAAGAACAAAATGCACCTTGCTTCCTAAAGCGGTCAACCGCGAGTTTTGTACTGCGACAACACCAATCATTGTAAATTGCACAAAGCAACACCGTTTTCATATTCTTGCGATAACGATTCGTGTCTGATTCGCGACTTTGCTGTTCATGCTTTTTGTAACGTGTGCGATTTTTTTTGCTTTATTTGACCACGCATAAAATAGTCGATAGAAATAAATGCGAAGTATCGGTGCGTTTCATACTTACTCACTTTATTGCTACTGTGATTGACATGAACATCATGTATTGGGGAGAGTAAATATAGATGAATCACGCGAATAGATCATAGGTGAACTACTAATAATATTATGTCACATTCTTACAATTTTACGATATTTTTCTTGTTAGCTCTTTCGGTTACCTAACCTCACACGTATTTGCGATAGCATCAAACATTTGTTGATGCTGTTGATGTTTTTTTGCTATAGTGGGATTAAGTGAACCAGGAGATAAGTGATGAATATTTTTCATTTTGGATTTTATATTACAGCATATATATCAAATAACGCGCCATATTCTCACAGTCACGTCACCTAGTGACAAGTGACTAGAACAAAATTTACTCTAGTCACTAGGTGACGTGACTGTGAGAATAGGGCCCAACATTTTACGCAGACCAACAAAAGAAAAAAAGAATTAAGGATATTTTTGCCTTTCTCAATAGAAAGTATATGCAATCAGGGCCGAGTCTGATATACCATGCGATTCAGTCAGTCGAGATCAGAAAATGTCTGTATGTGTATGTATATATTTTCTAAACTCATTCATTTTTCTCAGAGATGGCTGAACCAAATTGCTCAAACTTAGTTTCAAATGAACGGTATAACGCTTCCATAAGCTGCTGTTGAATTTCGATCGGATTTCTTGTTCCAGAGTTACGGGTTGAAGAGAGCGGTCACACAGCAAATCCCTATATAAACTTGTAACACCATTATGGCCAAATGGTGTAATACATATTTTAAAGAATCCAACATTACTTGGATTTGCGGGCCTATATCACTAATGATCATTCAAAGCAGATTAGACCACGTTGGTCGCAATACTCCCATGGACACAATACTCCCAAGGACAATACAAGGTTACAATACTCCCATGGACTGCCATTGAATTTCATTCATATCTCACATTTAGTTCCGAAGTTACAAGTTAGTTACTGCGGCCGCATGGGAATTTCTCAAATAAAGCGGTATAATCGTAATATTACAAAGGTTATTGTTATTAATCTATTGGGCAACTTACTTTTACGTCTGGATAACTGATGGCCAATCAAAGATTTCTTGTATATATTGTCCACTATCGACAATTCCGGAATTCTCGGATTCTGAGCGTTATCCAGAATTAAATTAAAGATTCTTCGGTGATGATTGAACAGATTTTCATATATCAAGTCTCAAATGGAAGGTATAATATGCGGTTGGGTGTTTCATCCTCAATGAACATCTTCACCCCCCCCCCCTTCCCACACTTCCCCACTGCACTCTCCGCAAAATAGATCTTTGTAACACACGTCCATTTGTACACCTTGTTTCTTCAAAATGATGTGCTTTGTGTGTTTCAGCCCGAATAATTCAGAATCGTATTCGATTTTGTTCTGTTTGCTTTCTTTCATTTCTGAACAGCCAGTTCATAAAAGTAGCATATTAGTATATTAAAATCTCAAATCTTTTCCTAATACACTTGTGATAACAATATTTGTTACTTATATGAACTTGCCAGGTTAAGATTCGTCCAGACCTGAAAAAACAGGTCCGTCCAGATTCCGAAAACTGTATATAAAATATCGAAAATCCAACACAATATTCGAGTTCAGTATTAATTTTTACGTACGAAAAAACTCACTTGACATTTTCTATATTGATTAAATGTACTGTAGGGGAGACTGAGGAGACTTGATCCCATCATTGTAACTCAAAGGCGGATCAGAATACATTAATCGAATATACTAGAAAGTTGCGCAGCTTTATCTAAGCATAAGTTTCTTTAACACAAAATAAATAAATTGGACATGTGTTACCGAATCAAAGAAAAACATCTCAGAAGAACTGAAGAAGATTTATTTTCTAAATTTTCAAACTTTTATACAATTGATAAAGTCACCCACTACATACTATACTTTTGCATACAGAATTACAGGAGAATGTCAATTATATGAATACGTTATGATTTTTTTGTTCAACTATACTTGTACTAAAGTTTGCTGAAATAGATGCTATGGGTTCACTTGATCCCTTCAAATTCGTGGAGATTTGATCCCCTTCGCCATGCTTCATACACACCACTGAAAATAACCAAATTCACACCAGAACAATTGAAGTCATTGTTGTCATAAAAAAATGTCAAAAATGAACGCTTCATCGTACAGAAACTTAACTGTAATTGTTTACTACAGTATAAGTAGCAACCATGCATCCCACATTTGACGTTCCTCAACCATAATGACGACAGCTTTCAAATAATTGCACAAAGATTTGGGGAATTCGTAAAAAAATCTTGTGAGAGATGCGTAATATGTAGTAACAAAAATAGTAATATGTAATCACAACAATTTAATCAATACCACAATACATTTATAACATTGAATGGGGTTAGGTACCTATTTTTGTCCTATTAGGAAGGGTACCACATAATTTCATTACTAATTTTATTATTTCAGCTTCTTTGCTTTGTTATTAGGAGCCATTTTTTATTTCGATTAAAAGAGGTTTTAGCCTTAAGGTCATTCGCCTCTTATTAAGAACCAATATAAAAACAAAACAAATTGTCTTGAGAATGGTGAAAATCTTCTGTTTGAGCGCAGCAAAAACTCTAATCGAGTAGCCCATTTATCGCAACACCATTTGAGCCAATGCGTTGAGCAAATATGGCAGACGCTGCTCTAACCAAAGGCGTCAGATGGGTAGAATGATAATAGAAAAAGGGTAAAAATAGAATTATTACCCTATATGCTTTTTTAAAAACGTTTTCAAAAAATAATCAAGTGTCCCCAAATTAGGGATCGAGTCTCCACTAATAAAAGAATTTTCCAGTTTTTTCTTGTTTTCCAAAAATGCTCATAGCTCATGTTCAGTATAATATTTCCATGTAATTTTTTTATGTTTATCAGTCAACCCTAGAAACAATATAAAACTACAAAAAATACATAGTTTTTGTATCATTCCACGGAGTAGGATTGAAAAATAAAAAAGGGGATCAAGTCTCCTCAGTCTCCCCTACTGAGGACGAAAGACAATACTTTTTCGCAGAACAATACGCGAAAACATAAACGACGCCATGACTAATACAGCTGAACCATGGTAACAGCCGAAATGACAGTCGTGAAAGATGTTCTCAACCGTGTATCTAATCGGCTATCCACCCGAGGCTCGGAGGGCCAAGTGTCATATACCATCCGATTCAATTCAGCGAAACTGCAAAATGTGTGTATGTGTGTGTGTCAAATAATGCCGCTCAATTTTCTCAGAGATGACTGAACCGGTTTGCACAAACTTATGTCCAAATGAACGGTTCTAAGCTGCTATTCATAGACCGCTACCTATTGACCACTCGTAAGCGGCGCGTAGTGTTTGATACGCCGGACCGTTGACTCGCTGCAGCGACAGTAAAACTCGATTATCTCGGAGTATTTTGGTAAAAAGTTCAATCGCGGCGATCACGATATCTCAGGAACTAATTAATCGATCAATCTGAAATTTTCACTAGTGATTCCTTATTATATCAGCTATTTTGAGTACAAAAATAATTTAACATAATTTCTTTTTTTCCGATCGTAAAACTCAATGCGCATGAAAAATAAGTTGGGCAATAATGGGTTAAGTAAATAAGCAGCACGACTTGAAAACAAGTCGATTTTATTATTAATCATGGCAGCCCTGTTTGAATAGCTGCTACACTGAGAAACAAAAATATGCATAGTTAGCATACTTTCTATTCCCGTCTCTTTTGTTCTGCTGAAATTTTTATGCATTTTCATGCATATACTTCTAGTAAGCATTCAATGAGTGGATAGACCGAATATGTCCAATGCATAAAATTTACAACAGAAGAAACGAGAGGCAGATAGAAAAGTATGCTATCGATGCATAAATAAAATTCTGCGAGTATTGTCGGACGCGAGCGGTGGGTGGCGAGCGTGATTTACACATGTAGGGGAATTATGGTTAAGACCGACACCTTTAGCTTAACACTTTCTCTGGGTTACCACAAAACCACTAAAATTATAATTTCTACGCAGAATTCTTCTTCGAAAAATTCTTAACAAGGCTTAATTTAGTTAGCGCTTCAAATAATTATTTTCATTGAAAATTATTGATTGCAAAACTTGGAAAACAAAGTGTCTTCTGCTAGGCACTGCGGGTAAAACCTACACCCCATAGGGGTAAGATCGACACCCTCTTTAATTTATTTTCTCTTCACTTTATTAAAATGTTTATCTTTATTAAAAATGTGATATATGCCTGAATAATAAAGTATGAATATGTGTGATGCAAATATGTGCTTGTTGTAGCTTCGTCATGTAGTGAGGGAAAGAGAGTTCGAAAGCGTGGCGTTATAAACAAGAGTATTTTATGCTATAGGATTACTTCATGGTATGGATATTTCCAAGTAATACTTACGTGTTACTATGTTCTTAATTGCCGCAAGGTTCTACTGTATCGATTTTGTTGGCTATTTTCGGCAAATTTGAGACTAAGAGAAACGAAAGCAATGAAATTGAAAGACGGATAGGTATTCTAGAGCGAATCAGTTATAAACTTAGAACGGAAAACTAGAACTAGGCAGGCTCATATGGGCATGATCGAAAGGAAATGTGAAGAATTTTTTGCCTTCTGCAGAGTAGGAGTTGGGCGTTTCACCCAAGTCTACCGCATGGTCTATGGTAGAACATAACTCATCATCATGCTTTTCCGCCGACGGTTCACATTTCCTTTCGATCATGCCCATATGAGCCTGCCTAGTTCTAGTTTTCCGTTCTAAGTTTATAACTGATTCGCTCTAGAATACCTATCCGTCTTTCAATTTCATTGCTTTCGTTTCTCTTAGTCTCAAATTTGCCGAAAATAGCCAACAAAATCGATAAAGTAATACTTACGCACCTCATTGTAACCTTCAGTGTCATTTTATTTCGTAAGAGAAGATTTGCAAGTGTTCTACAGTCTGCTAATAGGATTCATTCATTCAGTGACACACCCTTTTTAGTAAAAGTACCTGTTTCAGACTTTGATTTTTCGGGACTCTGATCATCTCGGGGTATACAAAAGATCATTGTCTCACTGTGATAAAGTTCATCTATGACAAACCAAGAGAACACTAGAAATTCGGTTTGATGAGCTTTTTGCTGAAATAGCAAAAGCTTCGATGGAATCTGATAAACAAAAATTCCAATTTTTGATTTTTAAAGAGACTTACGAGAAATAAACACATTAAAAGTATTCCTGTATATTTCGACTATTACTAAAGTTTGCTAATAGTGTAAGTGAAGTGCCACAAAGATCCCCCCAGCCTTTTGTTATGAATCGCAAATAAACACAATCATTTTAACAGTGTGTCGGTTTTACCCCAACCAAAGGGTGTCGGTTTTACCCTAACAGCGAACATTTTTTTAAAAAATCGATAAAAAATATTGAATACCTCAAACTTGTCTTTAATTCACCCAGTTGACCATAGGAAAGGCCGATAATAATTATAATAGGTGCTAGGAAAAGTGGTTATTTTTGCTCGGTTAACACCATAGAATCTACCAACAAAATCTAACATCCAGACGAGTATGAAAGCTGCTGTCGCATGTTTTGTTTGTTTTTATAGCATTCGAAGTACTAACGTACATCCAATTTGTCTTCAAATGCTCTACACAATCGTACTAATAATAAAGTGTCATTATGAAATGAGTTAAAATTTGACTTCCAAGGAAAGTTGTGGGGTGTCGGTTTTACCCATAATTCCCCTATAACGTTTTGAAATAGTTATTTTAGCTCCGAGACTAGTTTTGATTAGAATAAAAATAAACTAGAGAAATATTTTATTACACAGCGCATTGCTTACATTTACCATTTACAGGGCAATTGACTAGTTTTGATGCGCAATTTTCTTAATCTAAGCATCTAAACTATTTATTTTTGTCTGGTTTATTTTTAGAGCTTCTGAATAATACTGCAATGCAATATGAACTATACTTTTCGAATAATTCCATATCGAGCTAAATAGTTATGGGGATAAGGCACATTATAATTACTAGATCTAGTAAAGTTCAATCAATTTGAATGCTATTAGTAAAATGACGAGCCGCAGGGATATTATGAATTACTGAACGAATTTTCGCAGTTGTGTTCGGATCACAAATGGCTCTGTTCTCCACTGGCTCTTAAAACATTGTTCGAGGACCGTATTCTGTACAACAAAACCGTCAGAGAATCCTTCTTTGCGGAAGAGATCAAGTATTTTTCCAAAAAAGATTTTTCTAACCCGAACAAAGAGGCCATAAGTAAAAACTCTATAATGGAAACACAATTACAATTTTTTTTCATATTTTTTTATTGACAGCTAAAGTCTGAAGAAAAAGGAAATATTTTAAATGGTTTTCGAATGTCCCAAGCGATCTTAGCTCTGTTTTCGCTGATTTCATACTCAGTTGTATCAGTTTCATACTCATGTACCCACGATGCAGAACTATGCCACATTCACATGACAGCAAACTCGAGAAAAGCTGGACAGTTGTCACACGTAGATCCAAACTTACATAGGGTGAAGTGCCAATTTTCACCATACTAAGCAAGGTGCCTCACTAATTCGTTAATTTCTCGCCCTACAATCAATGGAATACGTAAAAATTGACATCAACAGCTTTGCTTCGTTGTTAAGAACCAATATAATAACACATATGCACTGAAAACAGTGAAATTCTCGTGTTTGAGCGCAACGAAACTTCGAATCGAGTGCCCCTATTGTTGCGCTACCATTTCACTCAATGCGTTGAACAAAGATGGCAGACACTGCTCTAACCAACGGCTTCAAATGGGTAGGGTGATAATAGAAACATGGCGCAAATGGGCTCATCACCCTATATGCAGAGAGTTGAGAGACAGATGCTTAACATTTTACTTGGACTACAAAAAATTACAAAAATAAATCACAAAAGCAAAGAAGCACTATTTTGCTACTTTTCAAAAAGATGGTTATTGACCACTGGCACTTTGTCCACCAAACACAAAAAATTTATATTTTTAGATATGTTCGCCTTTGAAAATGCACTCCGAAAACATCGGCAGCCGTCTCGCTTACTTGGTTTATTGAACCTGTTTAAGCGTCTGCTCTTTGGTCTGGTACATTTTATCTATACACGCCAGTCTGGAAGTGGATTTCGCAGTCGTTTTTTCTTCGTCAAGAATCCATCGTAAATGCATGCTGATCGTGACTTGGGATGACGTCGCTCGGCATGCCATTTGCAATTGCATTAACTTTTCACCGTTCGATTACTCAATTGTGAAATGGATCGAATGAAATCACTCTCCGTGACATTTTGGTAGGAATTCCACAAGGGATTGCATTGTTGAGCAAAGAATAGCAGTATACGAGTGATGGTTATGCAATTATTTTTTACCCTAATTCGTTTTCATACGACATTATTTCACTTACCTTTATCAGCAATTTTCTGTAGCTCTGCTTCTGTTTCTTCCGTAAATTCATCCCACCATTTCACGCGTGTTTTTTCGTTGGTCGAAAATTTCACGACTTCGATAGAAGAGTTCATTGAATTTGGTTCGCAGATTGAACTTGTCATCGAGGAAAATCCATCCACAATCGAGTTGTTCATCGAGTTGTTATTACCGATCGAAAACGTACGCGAGTCTAATAAATTTTCGTTACTTTTCACTAAGGAACTGGGATCATACCATCCGCCGACCGTGTTTGTTGAATTTAATTCACCATAGCAGGAAGTAGTCATTATTTTCGGAAATTTCTCTACCGGTCCACCGGACGTGATCATCACTTGACAGTCTACTGTGTGCGCTTGAGTAATGGATTTTTCGCGTGGTTTTTTCTTCACAGTAGCATATATTTCTATTTCTTCGTACTTCCTGTCATCCAGTTCAGATCGATTATGAACATCAGCCGAAACAACAAGTTTAGGATTAGGGTGAGCATAAATTTGGTTCAATTCTTCACATGATTCGATATCTAGTATGGCAGACTCATCCAAGGTCGTGATGAAATCATCGGCATCTTCCGCTTCCCAGCAAACTTTGCGAGCTACCAGCTCTGACTCGAAGTCAATATCTACTACATTGGTCGCTTTACGCACTAGATTCGTTGGTAGTGAGGTAAACTCATTCGTATCAACCCACGGTTCGTACATGGAGACTGGTCTTGTCGTCTTGGGAACCATCGGACGGCTGCATGCCCCAACGAGAAACTCCGGAACGTACCTATCTTTTCCAAAAGTTGCGTATTCCACACTGTCCGAGTTTCCAGACACGTAGTTGACATTGTCCACCCCAGAGGATGGCCCGAGGTCGTCGGTGTTAGTCGACATGGTGGAAATCATCGAGTCGTTGAGCAGTTTTTCCATTGAGTCATCCATTTTGTGCGAAATTGATGGTTCTGGAAAAAGAAGAAATTTAACATACAAGATCAAATTATTTAAACTTTATGATTAAGCCTATATAATTCAACATAGAGCATATATGTTTCAAATACGATGTCGCATCTCGACAATAATAAAACCACAAGGTACACATCAGGACCAAGCATTTTGTAAATGAAAAGAATACCCTAAGAAATTAATCTTAATTATGCGTATTCGTAATCAACGGCACTTAAAATTTCAAACATTTGTGTTTTTTTACAATATTTCAGAATCTACCGAATATTATTGAGTAAATAACATTAAAACGAGCGTTTTAGGTCATTGTTCAAGATGGTATGCGATACATATTCGTATAGTCGCTTGTCCAGGATCATCTCTAGTTCGCTGCAGTTTCCCTATTCTGGACGTGGTTCATTTCATAGGTGTACACCGGTTTAAAAATAGACGTAATTACAAAAAAACGAGAACTTGCTTAACGCTATGAGGGTAGCGAATTACACGATTAAATCTTCGTAGGTTGTCGTCATCAGTGAAAATACATCTGCACATTTATAGTCTATTTTTTCATGTCTCTTATATAATGAGCGAGTACGATTGCCTCGATCTACGCCAGTTTAGTAGTGATTTCAATATGCACTCAAACAGCGCAACGACATTATTCTATGTGCACATCTCAGTAACACGGATGAAAATGGATTCCAGCCGTGCACGTCATGTTGCACCTTAGACCACGCGTTGGTTTCAGTATTCTGTCATTCGCACTACACACCTCTTTTCCGCCGTCTTCCAACCTTCCACTGACAGTTTTCCACACGAACGCGAAGAAAAATCTTTGCTGGGGGTTCTTCCGATCAGGCCACACGGTACTTATGTTTTCTTCCTAGTGTGTTATTTCCTATTCGTTTTCTCGAGGAAAACGCCACCAGTTCCGTTAGTCCTATACTTTACATTCATTTGGAATAGGTACGCACACGTACATGTAGGAGATGAGGACTAAAATATATAGGGTCCTACAGAAGCATTTACATGTCTAACGGAATTAAATGTAACTCTGCGAACCGATTCGATGCAGTTGAATGGCCAGATAATGTGTTTTCTTGCATTAGAGACATTCATTACAAAATCTAGAAATTGCGATGTATATAAACACAAGATTTTTAGTTCTTATAAAGATATCATTTTTTCAAGGCGGCACCCAGGACTGTTGGAAATTGATTCGTGATGAATTTTGTATTTTGAAGAATTAATAACAGGCGAGCGGACCAAGAAATATCTACCTAATTCATGATAAACTCATGTGAAGTCGAACACCGATTAGAGCAGCTACCTATATTTTTATCAGCCTGACTTCGATCACGAATTGACAATAGGAATCTGGACCTAACTATATAATCACATGGTTAATTGATTTCATCGTTCAATCATTCCATCCCGTAATAACCTTTGGCATGGCTCACTGAAATTATTCGTTTGAAGTTCAATTTTGAACCCGGACGCTTTTCAAAACTAAATTCATGCAAAACTAGATAATTGTTAATCAAAAATATCATTTACTTCATACCGACTCACAACAACGAACGTGAGTCATTATTCGTAAAAATTGCACTGATTCTAAAAATATCCCCCCTCTAGCAAAAGTGGGATCAATCTTGTTAATATATTTACTTCTACTTTCTCCGTAGCTGTGACATGAGATGCTTGTTGCAGTTCGGACAGTCTAGTTTGAGTTACACACAGTCTAGTTATACAAACCCACTGTAAATACCTACTGTCTCTCTTACATATTTCAAATTCTATAGAGCTATGTTTCATAATTTCGCCTAATCCATTAGACTGGCTCGTGAGTAGCGGTGCGAGGCTTTTTGTCGGTCGGAACAAACAGTTAAATTTGCCGTCCTCTTACATATTTTTGACTAACAAAGCCATAACTTCGTTAAACTTCGATGTAACGTACATTTCGGTTGAAAAAATGTACGCTATATCGAATTGTACGTTATATCGAAGCATGCACGCACAATGCTCACAGGATTGCTGTTCATGGTACTTTATTCTGAAGTATTTTGACAACGCGTAACTAATTTTGAAAATATAACCTACCTAACAGTATGAAACAACTTTTCACATAAGAAAATTATACTGCCGCTATACGCATAACTGTCCCATGTGCTATGGGATTCCCCATACACATGAGACAATTATGCGTAGAGCGGCAGTATAGTGGTTCCATAAAAAAGAGATGCTACAACTAGAGCTTCCATCCCGGGAATTTATTTCCCGGGATTTTTGGATTTACCGGGATTCCCGATTCCCGGGAAATTCTGTTTTCTCATTCCCGGGATTCGGGAATCCCGGAAAAAAAGTTTTTTAATTTATTCCAAAAGTCTTAGGTTCTGCGAATGAAATTCTGTAGAAAATATCTTTACCGGCAAACATTTGGAGTGAGTAGTGAATGCAGATTGTACTTTTCCAACTGATTTTCAGATCAATGGACTATATATCTTTAGGCTCACTGATATGTTTTCGTGATTTTTTTGGATATATGGTCCAAGCCAAACTCAAAGCACTGCTAAAGAATGTTGATTTTTTCATTCAAAAATGGATTAAGTTGCCGGCCGTTGTACCGAACCATTTCCTTACAGTAGCGTTAGTGATGCGCACGATATCTCTGCAACCGATGAGCCGATTGATCTGATTTTTTAACAGTTCTTTTTATAGTTTATTTTAATAGTTAGATCTTGAATGAAAAAACTTGCAATCAAATTAGTAATGGAAATTGCGTGACTTTCTTAATAAATCGATGTGTGTTTGTTTCAAAACTTGGGATGGTTTGTAGTGATATCATGCTTAACGCAAACGCTATTTGAAGTAAGGACATTCTAGAACGTCTGCAGAAATATTTGGTCGGTTCATCGAATGCATATTTCATCTTATTTGTTATACCGTAACTGTAATATATGAAAATTTTTGGATGTATGAAAAGAAATACATAACGTTGCATCTGTCCAATATCATGCGCATCCAAACTCTTTGAATGTCGCTTTCAAGGATGCAGGCAGGATTTTTGAAGGGATACGATCAAGCAATCCAGATACTTGCTCGTAACAGGAAATCGCTGGTAGGCTTCGTCCATCGCTGCACAGTTCGTTCATTATCTGCTTGATTTTGATTCACACTTAATTCGAAATGATGCTGATCCTACTGGACGGAAATGGATTCCATATAAACTTTCCTCCTTTGATCGCACTACCCTGAAGCAGCTCAATCATTTCATTCAAAATTACCAAAAAAGGTGCTTGCATCAAATTGATCACATTCCATCGTATCAGAACAAAAAATTTCAATTTTGGACAGTAACTCCAGCAGTTGCGTTTAGTATATCGTCCCAATCGTAATCGTAATTACTAAAATTTAGGTTATACATATAACCAAGAAACGGGTTAATGTTGCGTAAACTTATTGACGAGTTATCAAATGATTGAATGATGTGTAGGCCACCTTCTGACAACTGCCTTCCAAGGAGCATTTCTAGTTTTATAGCACACTACAAATGCATTCTAAGTTTTAAGAAACGTTTCAAGAGTACCATAAAACCTTTATTGTTACTAGGGTTAGGACATATATATATATATATATATATATATATATATATATATATATATATATATATATATATATATATATATATATATATATATATATATATATATATATATATATATATATACAAACGGTTTGAAAACTTTTCAATGTATTTTTTTGTTTTCAAGTAAATCATTCATCTTTTCATTTTTCTTCTGTAATCCCGGGATCCCGGGATTTCCCGGGAAATTCATTATTTATTTCCCGAATCCCGGGAAGCTGAAAACCGTCGGGAAATGGAAGCTCTAGTACAACTATTGTTTTACTTATACGAATTAAATTATAAACCTCATTCAAAAAGCAATTATCATAGTATTATGTTGAAAATATTCTTATTCTAACTCCTTTCCTAATTATTAAGTCATTAGTTAGTATTATTCTGTCTGGGTTTGTAAAGCGTTTTGTAATATTCCCACCGTCTACGCCTCATCAAATGAAAGCAATTTATAAACTATAATCTTTAGAATAGACTATAAAGATCTACTTGATTCAAGAATTTCTGAAAATATTGCTCAGTCCGCTTTTCGGTTTCCTAAATACCACAAACCAGTCTTCCCATACGCACATCGCACACAAGGTTCGCTTTGGTTCTGTGCTCATATTAAGCCCATACTTCGTGTACGAACTCAAACACGCTATTTCGTACCTAAACAGGTGCACATGTTCGCCTGCACAACCGAACCCCATGTACGTACACGGTGTGTGCGTACACGTAGGTTCTAGGCACTAGTTTTCTCTTTCTCACTCTCATCATCACTAGCGTTGACTCTTTTTGCCTTGTGCGAATCGTTCTCGTGTACGCACGCGGTGTACGTACACGGATGTTTGAACTAGAGTTTGCACATCGTTTGCTTGGGTTTGATGTTCGAGGCGAACCTGTACATCGAGACGAAGCATGTTTGAGGTTGAACGCGTGCGCGAAATTTCGTACACAGGTACAAACTTGTCGATGTTCATGGGAAGTCTGCCAAAAACCGGTTGCAAAACGTTGACAGTTGTCCGTATAATATGATCTCTTCTTCATATTTATTTGATGTTAATACAGGATTCGAAAACAATATTCGATCCCAGTAACTGGGTTCAGGAGTTTCAGAAATCAGCAGTAAAATTTTGATAAATATCACTGGATTCCTCAGAGATCATCAAGGGGACATCATTTCATGCTTCACATGATAGCAAGCTACAAAAATAATCATCAGTCCAGGGAACTGAATTCCAGAAAATCCTAAATCAGAGTTAAATGTGTGCGCATTACTTGCAACATGATTCGTAGATCATCCTGATCAGAATGCAATTTCAAGATTGTAACAGAATGCAATTTTTTAGTAAGCTGTTTTATAAATCTGGTCTCATTAGTAGTTAAAATAACTGAAAATTATAACAAGTAACAACGCAAGATATATTTGTTTTGGTTGTGTGTTTATGATCGGGATATGGTTGATGTAATTTGATGAGCCACATGTCGAGAATGATAAAAAGGTAATCCGATCCGGTTTCAGGAAGCGATTGTATCTGATTGTCATCAAATATGATTTCATTTCACATGCTGTTTATTGACGCAGCATGCCATGGCTCTTGAACAATGCTATTCGGCCCACAGAATCAGATTCCGCAGCACCCACCAAAAAAGGTCACATCAATTTATTGCTTGTGGCACTAAAAACTGAATTCTAACCGCACTGCGCACTTACTATTCTTCTATTAAATTCTTCTCATAGACTGGATAATTCGACTGATCTGAATATGAAAGTACCATCTCTATCACTTGAAATTCATGCGTTCTGACAGCTTCAGTAGCAGTTTTATCACTCGCACTTTGAAAGTGAGGAGTCCAGGTTGGTGGGAAGTGCGCAATATTAATTTTATTTTTTATTGTTTCAGTTCGAACTTACTGATCTTGTGTTATTTATTGCGATAAATTGATTTAATATTGCGATCATACGCAAATGAAATTTGAAAATAATCGCTCTCGAAGCCTTCAATGAAGTAGCCAATTGCAAGCATGCTCATTGGAATCCCAATGAGTACATTTTAAGATTGTGATAGTGACGCTGAGACTCTCGGCTGATGGTAGTTCGGTGAAGTTTTGTTGAATTTCGACTATCAAATTTCGATGTGTACAGATGAACCTGTCCAGAAACCGTGTGGTATCCTGCCAAGAATTGAGCCACTGGGGTCCTGCTCCCACGTCGTAGGAGGCGACTGAAAGTAGGAGACCCTAAGTCAAGGTATAGTTCCGTGCCGAGGACTTGATGACTGGAGGGTCTAAAATATGCCAGTCGCGCACGGAGCATTTTGGGTTTTGCCCTTACTGTGTTATGCGAATCTCTGACACAGTGGACCATTATTTTCTTCGCAAATCGTGGGAATCAGATGATCGTGTCCCATTTAAACCTGATATGGCTCGCTAAATGCGTTAACATCCCAACTCGCTTGGTGTCCTCTAGTTGTTGTGCAATTTATGTTGGAGATGAAATGTACAGTTCTCTAATCAACAATGGTTAGAATAGCACAAATCAATCTCCAACATAAACGTACAGCAACTATGAATTTATCTCGACTCATGCAGGAAGGTAAAGCTTCCATAGCATTGGTTCAAGAACCGTATTTCCATGAAGGAAACTTCTATTTTGGAAAGTTACTTAACACTGCCTTCATTGCTTACAACAAGACAGGCATGACTAACCCACGTGAAATGCCTCGTACTTGCATTCTTGCTAATAAGGCTATTGACGCGTGTCTCATATCGGAGCTCACAACTCGCGATATGTGTTTTGTCACAGTTACACTGACTGTCGGAAACGTAGACAAAAAATATATATATTGTTCAGCATACCTACCGCATAACGAGTCATCTCCTTCTGATGATTTCAAAAGCGTTGTATCATATTGTAGCAGAAATGGGTTTCCGCTCATTATCGGCAGTGATGCGAATGCTCATCACATCATTTGGGGCAGCTCAGACATCAATCTGAGAGGCTCTGAACTGATGGAGTACATAAGTAGTACAAATCTCCATATCCTGAATATGGGAAACCGACCAACTTTTGCGAGGTCTGGGAGGGAGGAGGTGTTAGACATAACACTTTGCTCTGATAGAATTTTGCATGAACTGGGAAATTGGCAGGTTCCAAATGAAACTGAACCGTCTCTATCCGATCATAAATATATATTTTTCGATCATTTTGATGTCACCTTCAATGTGATGACATATCGTAATTCTAAATCTACAAACTGGGACCTTTTTTGTAATTAGTCAACTAGATGACTAAGATGATGTCGTGGATACGACAAACTCATTCATATTAGCATCCTACGAAGAAGCTTGTCCACTTCGACTTGTTTATCGACTAGGGGAACCCCTTGGTGGACGGCTGAGCTTGAAAGAATGAAGAAAGTTATGAGAAGAGCTTGGAACCGGCGTCAGCGTGATGACTCCAGGGCTTTCAGGTCAGCTCGTAGTGCATATAAGAAATGTCTTAAATCTGCAGAACGGGCTGGCTGGCAAAGCCTATGCACTAATGTCTCTAGTCTGAACGAGGCAAGCAGATTAAATGAAATTCTCTCCAAATCGAATGATTTTCAGATGAACTCCTTAAAAACCAGAGATGGTGTTTATGTGACGGACGAAAAAGATGTTCTTAATTGTCTCGTCGACACACACTTTCCAGGTTGTATCGATCCGAAGTTGAACAATGTTCACAGATCTCATTCTGGTGATTCGGACTCGTGGGCGTTAGCACGCACATTGGTTTCCACTGAATCGGTCAAGTGGGCAGTTGACAGCTCCATACAAATCACCCGGAAAAGATGGAATACTTCCCGTGCTACTGCAAAAGGGATTTGATATTCTTAAACATGTCTTGAAAAACATTTTGCTTTCCAGTCTTGCTACCGGGTATATCCCTAAAGCATGGCGAGAAATAACTGTTAGATTTATTCCCAAAGGGGAGCGCTCAAACTATGAAGAAGCCAAGAGTTTTAGGCCTATCGGCTTAAGCTCTTTTCTTCTGAAAGCTTTGGAACGGATCATCACATCAGGAACGTTAGTTTAGTTGAATATCCACTGCACAAAATGCAACATGCATATCAGTGTGGGAAATCCACGATCACTCTGCTTCACGATGTTGTTTACAACATTGAGAAAGCCTTCTCGCTCAAGCAATCTAGCTTGGGTGTATTCCTAGATATTGAGGGTGCTTTTGACAATGTGTCCTTCCAGTCTATTATGGAAGCGACGCGCGGTCATGGGATACCTGCATGTATCTCGGGTTGGATAAACGCAATGCTTAGTAACCGCATACTTTGCTCGTCACTGCGACAGGCGATACGGAAGTTGAGTATTAGTGGTTGTCCTCAGGGCGGCGTTCACCTTTGTTATGGAACTTAGTAGCTGACGGCTTGTTGAAGAAACTCAATGAGCTTGGATTTCCAACCTACGGGTTTGCTGACGATTACCAAATACTAATTACTGGATTTTGCATCGTAACAATCTTTGACGTAATGCAACAGGCATTAAGCGCTGTCGAACAGTGGTGTCGACAAGTTAAACTATCAGTTAACCCAAGCAAAACTTCAATGGTTCTTTTCACGAAGAAGCGAATAACAACCGGGTTCGTCCCTCGCAGTTCTTTGATTCTGAGCTACTGTGTGCGGAGTCATATTGCATTCCAAACTGAATTGGTCTGCTCACATTGAGTTCAGAGTCAAGAAAGCGTGCATGGCTTTCGGGCAGTGCAGACGAACTTTTGGAAAGACCTGGGGTCTCAAACCTAAATACATCTATTGGATTTACACGACAATTGTACGTCCAATACCGTCATACGGATGCCTTGTGTGGTGGCAGAGGGGAGAGGTGGTGACAGTCTAGTCAAAGCTAAACCATCTGCAAAGAATGGCGCTCATGGCGTTGACTGGTGCTTTCACCACGACTCCGACTGCTGCTCTTGAGGCACACATACACCTCAAACAAGAAGCACTATCATGTGCATACAGACTGCAGGTTACTGGGCTTTGGAACAGTAATCATGTTGATCTTGCTACCAGTCATACACGATTGTGGTCACAATGGTTACTCGCTTGTAGTTTTCCTTACAGGACATTCCATGTGAAGATTCCCTCTCGAGAGAAGTGGTTGTCTGGCTGTATGGAAAGACAACAACAAACGCAAGTGGTCTGTTACACTGACGGTTCTCTGATGGAGGGACGTGCTGGTGCTGGTGTCTACTGTCGTGAAATGATATTGGAGCAATCTCACTCACTAGGTAGATACTGTACTGTATTCCAAGCAGAAATCTTTGCGATTATGTGCGGGGTGCAACCGGCCCTTCAACTGAGTTTGTCCGGCAGAGTTATAAACTTCTGCTCCGATAGTCGGGCTGCAATCAAGGCCCTTAACTCAGACAAATCCCGGTCCAAGCTAGTGATCGCGTGCCGAACCCAAATCGAAGAACTATGCATTGTCAACACTATCTACCTTGTCTGGGTGCCCGGACATTGCGGTATTACTGGAAATGAATGGGCTGCCGAATTGGCCAGGGCAGGTTCAGCGGTTGACTTCGTTGGTCCTGAGCCCGCGCTGCCAATTTCGACAAATTGGATAAGGGAAAAAATACGGTCCTGGGCTTCGTCCGAGCACCGCAATTATTGGAGAAATCTACAAACGTGTCGCCAAACAAAGACGTTTCTAGAACAACCATGCCCAGTGGTTTCGAAAAATCTCTTACATTTTTCGAAGCTCCACTGCGGCATGCTGACCAGGGCTTTAACCGGCCACTGCAAACTCAATTATCACATGGCAACTATTCAGCGCGCTGAGTCTTTTTCATGTGATCTTTGTGAATCCGACTACGGAACCTCATATCATCTGATATGCAACTGTCCAGCGCTAGCGCAATTGCGATTTCGAGTCTTCAGCCGTCCTTATATAGACGAAACCATGTTTGGTCGACTGAAACTCAGAGACATACCAAAGTTTCTTATCCAATGTGGTAAAGAGCTTTAGGCTTATTCGCAGGCAAGTTGAACTACTTGTGAGTTTAACTTACCTGTTGTTTATTTTTGTTTTGTGCTGTTATTTTTCCCACCCTTCCAATTCTACTTCCCCACACCTCCTTGTCCTTTCCTTCCACTCAGGAAATGATGAAAACACACGGCAAGGCACAAATCCCCGACTACATACGGGGAACGTGCCATTTGAGCCAATATATTCTAATTCCTGATACTGATCTTGTGTTATTTATTAAGATAAATTGTTGATTTAATAAATTGCGATCATACGCAAATGAAATATGAAAACAATCGCTCTCGAAGCCTTCAATGAAGTAGCCAATCGCGAGCATGCTCATTGGAAGCCCAATTAGTACATTTTAAGATTGTGTGTAACATATTGAATTCTTAAAATATAAAATACATGCATAATTCAAGAGAAATTTGGACCTGAAAAATACATTTAAAAATTTGTACGTTATATCGAGGAAAAATGTACGTTATATCGAGTGAAGCTATATCGAAGGCACGTTATACTATGTTCACACTATAGAGTTAAAACATGTTACAATAATTGGCAACAAGAAAAACGTAATCAAGATAGCGTTAGAACACGTTTTAACTCGTAGTGTGAACGTGGTATTATATCTAGAGTACGCTATATCGAAGATTACCTGTATTTCATAAATGCAGATTTTGGTGCATGTGAAAATTGTTACAAAATAGTTAATAACTAATAACAAGAAGTCTTTGAAATTTAGCCAGTTTTTTCCATTGTATTTTTTTATGAAAATTAATAAAAAAAAACACGAGATTTGCTAAAAATATTACTTTATTTTAAGATTCTGTCAAATTTGGTAGCATCGTCACGTATCTCATTTTTTTGCAGATTTTTCATAATCAATTTAATCGTTTTCAGTCCTTTTCTCAATAAAATAAATATTGCACCTAAAAATGATAAATAGGAATATTTTTTAAACTTTCAATAAAGAAATGAATATAAAGGAAAAAGCACGGACACAATAAAAAGGACGGAATTTCCTTTAATTTTTATCAATTCGCTATCAGCAGAATGAAGCACATTCAAACTTGATCAATCAGCCTTGTAGCAGCGTTATGTTTCAATCATGGTGCATAAAGTGAGACTACGGCTTCGTTCACACGATCGCACTTAACCTATACGTGTTCGATATGGTAGCCCTTTGCAGATTTTGATCTATGAAATTCTAGTTTTCTTCCCCAAGCTAAAAATTGACATCACATCTTAGAATATCACCAAGCATAGTTTTTGGGTGAATAAAACTTTGGGCCACATAACTGTTTAAAATTTGAGGTTTAAAATTTGAGGTCGATTGGTTATGACCCGGCGTAGCGCATTGCGTTTGAAATTTGCATTGGAATGTGTATGGGAATAGCTGCTCTTTACATTTTTAATCCTAAAGACCACAGTTTTCCTGCAGTATGCAATTAATTAAACAGAAGTATAGTTCAGGATATACCCAACAGCTTTGCAGGAGGTTGTATAGTACTATAACGACTCAGAACAACGGTTCAATAGTACGAATTAAATGGCAAAAATCTATGATTTCAGCAACACTGCGCAGTGGTCCAAAATTAAAATTTAGCAGCAATTTTAACTTTTTACTAATGCAGAAGTTTGTAGAGCATTGTCAATCGGAGTTCACCGGTGGCAGCCCTTTGGAAGAGTCACGAATATCGATCAAAACCAAAAAAGATCGAGTGATGGGCTTCGTCAGAGTATCATGGATATTTTCGAGTACTTTTGAATCTCGGAAAATATTACGGCAAGATGATGCGCTTTCTTATCTATTGTTCAATATTGCTTTGGAATGTGTGAGCGAGGATTGGCACGAGTCAAAGATATTCATAAGTTTTTTACATTTTAACGACATTCATTTAGCTTTACGACATTCAGATTATTGGGTAGGGAAAGTTATGAAACTTAGAGCCATAGTACCCAAGTAAGTGAGATTAAGGATGTGGAGAAAACAGATCGGAAAATTAGAAGTGGCAGGGTCATTAGAACAGGCTTAATATCGTACGGGCTTAATCTTTGTCTTCTGTTAATGAGGGTCGAGCTTAGGCAGAATAACTACGAATCACCCGAGTTCACTATGTGTCCTGATAAAGGTAGATGTGTCTATCTTTACCGTGACAACCGTGTCACGGTGTGCGTTTCGACTTCGTCTCATCAGAATCCAACGTTAACTTAGCGACAGAGACAGGGAATATGGCATAGTAAATATTGCATTGGCATTGGTTTTTATCAAATAATTATTTTTTTCCCAGTGCCCAACTTGAATTTTGGACTGTAAGTAGGGAACATAATTACCTATCTTGGAACAAAATTCCATCCAAATCAAAGATGGAGTTTTTTTGTAAAACGACTTTAAATTTTTAAAATTGATGTTATTTAGTGTAGGAGTAGATGAAGAATTTTTTCAATTTTTTTTATTCATAAATTTGACTAATTTTGTGAAAATCACTCCTAAAACATTTTTTAGGATTTGTTATTTTTAGACTACAGCTATTTGAAAAAAATGGTAAAAAAAGTTTGACCCTTTTCAAAAGACATTCTAGATCATTTTTGGAAAAACAAAGTATGCAAAGTGGCTTTTTGTGACAAAGTCTTCCTATACAGAAAGCTTCATTCAAATTTGAGAGGGTGCTGCCAACTCTGAATACGATTTAGCGCGAAATTCGTCTATAACCCCTTAAATCAAACACGTCATATTGTATTATTAACATTCAACGACGCAGGACACTTTGCTGGTAGCCTAATTCATCAGCCATCATTGATAGACAGAAGACCTACGCTCAGAAAATGCCGAGTGCTTAAGAAAATAGAATCGCTACGTGACGATTCTATGAATTGAATGCACAACAACCGGAAGCAAATTAATACGTCAACTTCATCTTTGTCTGCATGTTTAGTAATTGCGTTGCGACAGAAACATTATCATAATGACTGTACCCAGAATTGACTAATCAACTTCCAGAAACCCCAAAAATTTACCAATTACCCAAAACAATGGATTTACATTCCTAACTCATAAGACGGAACAGCGGGATACAATCGTAAGCAACAAAATGTCAGTCAGATTACAGTATACAGTATGCGCCTTAAATAGGCTAATACAGTATCTCCTTAATTTTATGTACTCTAGTCACTATTCCAAGCAATTATTATTTTTTTTATCATCGGGATCTCAACTGTCATTTGATGTAAATAAAATAGTTGTGTTCGTTTAAAAATAAGGACCACATATACAAGTTATTCCAAGCATGGTGCTCGCCCAACGACTTGAAATTTCGGTCACTGTGGTATGCTATGTAGTTACCATACAGCGCATGAAAAGTGCTTGGCTTTAAGCACTATATCTTCTGGCGAGCTAAACATGTTTCCCTTCCAAGGAAAAAATCCGAACGAAATTTCGAATTGCGTATACAGGAAAGAAAGATATACTTCGTCAGTTTTTCATTATTTAGCTGGATAGCTGGCTCACCAAAGCTCAACGCATTAAGCTGTGTCGAACAGATGACCAAAGATAGTATATATACTGGTTCCTAATCACCTTTTACTACCGGAAAATTCGCAGCATTGCCTGTATATGAACAAATAAGTACACTGGCAGCGGTGCTACTATTAGCAATTTTTGAAACACATGACATTCAGATGACAATGTTTAACTCGAAAGTAAAACCAAACTCCTTCTAATTACGGTGTGGTATTGTTCCTAATGTGTTCTTAGAGAAAAGTCATTAATCTTAAACCAAACCAGTTTTTCCCAACCTCGTTTACTGTCGTTGACCCACATGTTTCATGTAGAAAAGCGTGACCTCTACGACTTCCGATGGATCACCCAGAGCAGAAGGAAGTAATTGTCGCATTGATTTATGCTTGTCAGCTCTATCCGCCCCCGAGTTCGCAATGAGTTCACAGCGATGCAAAGATGTATTGTTATTAAGCCTTAAGAAATTCCTCCGAAAATGTAGCGACTGGTAAAAATTTAGCACAATGTTTAAAAATAAATCCGGCACGGTACGTCTGAGCGCGGATATAGCAAAAAATAGCAAGAGTCTTGTATTGCTCAGCATAGCGAGGATGCATGTCATATTCCTAGCATGCATGCCGATGGATGGTCGGTCTCTGCGGCCAATACCTACTGCATTCAATCATCAGCATGCACGCATCCGACGACGTGAGTGCATCATCTTGTTTGACATTGACTTTAGAACCGACCGGGCGCGCCGTCGACCACATGGCATGGGCGTAATGACGCGAACACAGCCAAGTCGCCGCCAACGATCACATCACGATCGAATGCTGGCTGCTGCAGTTGAGGTGAAGAATTAAAGAAATTTTCAAACAACCTCAGATGGATGCATCCTGTTTGCAGTGCACTGATTGATTGTATAAGGAAATTGTCTACCAACAACTGGGGTGCATGGAAAGACTTCTGGGGGGAACTTTAGGTTCTATTCTAGCTTCACAAATAGCGGTCGTTATGCATGATTGGGCAGAATCCTTTGTCTTTCTACCATGCCTCATTTCAAACGCAGTATCTAGCGGAAAGTGTTTGAAATGACAATTCTAACCTAGGGTTGTGAATCCATTATACAAACCGCTTAAACCGCTTAGATTGGCTGATTGAGAGTATCATCAGAATATGACAATAGATGACTACAGTTATAAAAAAAACCATAGGAAATTACACATCACTTGCATATGCGTTTTCATGTTAAAAAACGAACCAAATAATCATGAAATCAGTATTTTGTCAATATTCATAATAAAATCGTTCAATGGTACGTTTTGGTTTGTATGTTTCATTTTTTATTCTGATTATGGAGATTTCAACCTTTAGGTTATAGGGTAATTTCGGGAGAGATGCCGCGTCGGGTGAGATTCCGCACTTTCTATATCTCGTATATAGGGTCACTTTTATACGGTAACATGATATTGTGAGATTGTCTTTCGAAGAATTACAACACTGGAAATGTAAAATAATCCTTATTATTAACTCACGACAATTTTATTAACGTTTGTGTGCGTCCAGTTGCATCACGGAGTGCCGAAAGTTTTCCAGTACCACATTAAAATTTCGTTTTTTTACATTTTTCGATTTTTTTTTTGGTAAATCATGTATTGGTTGAATAGCTGGGACCTTTTAGAAAGCATTCTGATCATGAGCACGGTTATTCATAATTTCAGAGGAAAATATCGTCCCATACAATTGGGAGAGATGCCGCATCAAAATTGCGGGTGAGATGCCGCACTCGATGGCGGAGGATACGTAGCTAAAATGTATTTTTTTCACCTCGGAATGTCATTGAATGATCATTTGCGTCAGGTATAAGTTATTAATAAGGTATATCCACAAACTAACGGACCTAACACAGTGACATATAGGAATATGAGTCTATTTATCTATATATTTAAACGGGCGATACGTATCTAAGTATTAGTTACTTCGGTTTAAAGTTTCAGGCACTAATTTTAGTGAACGCTTTGTTTTGTAGTTGATTTGTAGTGATGTAAATCTTGGGATGAAAATGAAAATTTCATCGAATTGATGTTTTTCCAAATGAATCTTCCAAGAAAAAACCTAAGTTGTATAAATTCATTGTTGGGAGAAGCAACCAAAAAACAGATTTTAAGGAACCCCTACCAACACATAGATATATATCGCTCGTACAAACATATAAATAAATAGTACCCTTAATAAAGTTACTCCAACTTAACCGTTACACAAGGTTGCAAAAGAAAAATATTTTTGAAATGCTGAATAAAAAAATATTTCTAGAAATAGTATTACCCCTTAAGAAAAATTAAGATGCTGACCGATTCATAGGTGTAATCAAGCTTCATGAAACTCAGCTGAAGATATCTAATCACGAAAACATCAACGATAGCTAAAAATACTTTTGATCACCATTTTCCAGTTTGTGACCATAGTACGGCATCTCTCCCGCAATGACTTTTTTTTAAATGTTCATGGAAATTTCATGTTTTTTTTTCATGAAAAAAACCATTTCACAGTATTTTAGAAACTTGTCGCAGTAGATAAAAAACGATTTCATCAAATATTGAACGGTTTATTTTGATGCAGGATAGATTTTAAGAAATGCGCGGCATCTCTTCCCAAATTACCCTACGCCTCTTTTTCGGGTTAGAACAATCTCCTAAGAAAAATTTGTAACCCTATGTGTGTGGTTGGGAATCGAACCCAGGTGAGCTACGTACAAGGCAATCGATTTACCAACAACCCTATGCCAGCCCGCATATTTTATTGTTTATACACTAGATCATATAATTCATTATGAAAATACTTGTATTTTTATATCATCATTGGAATTTATTCAGATTTCTGGACAACATTCCAAATAATGCTGACTTTTTGAGTACTCGAAAACACTTAATAGAGCATCATCAAAACCTTAACGAAATTTTCGAGATGCTTCATTTCGTAAGAATTCTATTACAAAAGCTTCGCGCAAGCTCAAAATGGTTGATTCACTTATACCAACAAAGCATAAGGTTGGACAAATGTTAGAAATCCAGAGATTAGCTAAACTATTTTGAACACAACGACGAAGAAAAATTATGTTTTATCAGTAACTATGATAATTAAATAGAAAAATAAATTTTTATATAAAAAATTAAAAATATGTAGAGTTGTTTGGAAACTATTTTTTTGGAATAGGATAACTGCGTCACATTCAATGGCATGCTTTGAACATTCTTTTTCAGAGTTCCTGTAGACTCGTCTGCCATCATAATCTGACCCTAAAAGCATTCTTTTAGTTGCGTTCGACAAAATTTCCCTTTTACAAAGGTCTGTTGCCTATAAAATCTGATTGCGAGCCCATGCTGCTTTTTATCAAATTCTTCTGGTAAAACATTTGATTTTTAAATGCAACTCTGCCCTTAAACCGTATTGAAGTATCCAGTTCCAAATTGTTTGCAATGTTAAGTACAATTCAAGTTCATTGCCATCTGCTTTACGAACGTAGAAGCCGACAAGCCACATTTTACTTAGTTAATTGTTTTTAAAATAGGCTAGTTTGGACATTCAAAGATTTTTTTTGGTATTTTGAGCAGAATTGTAAGAAAGTTTTTGCTTTTACGAATCCAGTGATGCTACGGCTGTTACATAATACATACAATGTTCGCATTGAAAAAAATGACATAAACTAAGTTAAAAAAATTGTGCAAAAGCGCACAATTTTTTTTAACTTAGTTTCTTCCTTACATACCCCTATTACCAAAAATACAAATTCTCGCAAAAAAAAAATGCAAAAAATTTCATAATCTAATTCATAAACAATAAAACATGCGAATAAAAAAGTAGATTTGAACGATTTTGTCAAAAATATTGAACAAATATACATGGATATACTTTTTTTACATACTGTATTGTGCATTTCCATATGTAAAACTATTGATTTCATCCATTCCTCTGCCAATTAATTCTATATGTACAACAAATTGATATTAACGTGAAATTTAGATAGAAATCTTAGTCAATGGTACAGTCGTGATTCGCTGGTTGGGCCACAGCATCTGTCCAATTTGATTCGCTAGTCGGACCGCAAATGCATCTGTTCACATCTCTAATTGTTGTCAGTTTGATTGTCAAAGTGAATTTGACGTCAGATTTGACATTAAGATGCTGTTTAGTTGGACAAAGGTCCAACTAGGTCCAACTAGCGGAGATCCAATCACGACTGTATTTCTTATCATGTTGATGTGATTTTCATACAATGTACGCATGAATTCCATTTGAATATCACATTGTCCACTTTCGATTGGACATTGAAATTGCAAACGTGTGCTTTTCGTGTGTTTTAGAAATTAATTAATTCAATCGTTTTCTACAAGATATTAACGTGTCTAGTGTTTTCAGTGGACAATAATCTTTTTCGACCAACTTGCAAATAATCAGACAAGAAATATTATAAAATTCTGCAGATGTGTTTCTTGGTCTAATAGTCAGAACGTTTGCAAACAGAAAGTTGAACGCCTTAAAGTATTTAAGATAGATATTTATCGTCTTCAGCAAAATTGTTCGCGGAAGTAAGAGCTACAAATTTGCTGAAGACGCCAACTTATTCTGGGATTAATCAGCAAAAACACAATATCAAAAGAAAGAATTTGAATTGAATCCATCAAAGAGGGGTGGGGAAGGGTATATGTCTATGGGTTTCAGCGTGAAAAAACACCTTTTATGATTATTTTTTAAATATTTGGGTGAAGCGAATTGATCAAAACTTTTGTACATTATAATGTAATATTTCAATAACATTTTGTAATTCTTCTATGCAAAAATATTGACAAACTCCACGTAGGGATTAAGTATTTTATGCATAGAATGTGTATGAAAAGCTTGAAATAAATCGGTTAAGTAGTTTTTGAATGGCAGTTAACACCGCAAATCGTGTTTTTTTTCCAGAGACGTTTTACAAAAGATTTCGTAACCGTGTCGCTTGTCCATATTTTTGCATAGAAAAACTACAGAATGTTATTGAACTGATACATTACAATGTGCAAAAGTTTTGATCAATTCGCTTTACCTAAATTTCTAAAAAATTGCAAAACACAGTGTATTTTACGCTGAAACCCTTATCACCCTCAATTATCCGAAGATGTTATTGGAATAAAAATAACTGTTTTGACGTTAATAATTGATTGCATGTTTTGGTCTTATATTACTAGCTATGGGAAAATCATAAAGAATTTTCGTCCGAATTCATTGTTAAATATCTCTTCTGATAATCGTCCGTTTATCTGTGTTGTCAATTTTGCCAGTTAAACTCAAAAAAACTTTAAAAAGTGCCTTCTTTACGCACACATTTATCCATATCTTGGAAACTAAACATCAGAATCAAAAACAAATTAATAGCATTCTGTCGTTAGGTCTTGCATTTGAAATTAGTTGGGATAAAATCGGTTTATCCATTGCTAATAAACACGAATGATAGTTTGCCACATACATACACACACAGACATTGTCCCAGATCGTCGAGCTGAGTCGACTGATATATAAGACTCGGCCCACCAAGCCTCGGAAAAAAAACATTTGAAAGTTTGAGCGAATTCCTTTTATGAAAAATGTTCTGCCGTTCCAATTATATCTGTCCTATGTTGCAAATTATCCAGTCGAGAAAAATGCGATGAAAGTTTAAAACATGTTCTTTTGCCTAAGACTAAACTATAGGGGAGAGTGGGTACACTTGATCCTACTTTTGTTTTTTTCTCATAACTTTTCAATTAAAGAAAAATTGTAATTGCAAAATTTGCCACTTTGTAGTCAATTCGAACTGTAAGAGATATAAATAACGCGTAAATCCGAATACTATGTCCTATCAGTAATATAAATAGTTTTGAAAATCGTGTCGAAACGAGGCTTTTGTGAAAACGTGTGGTAGCTTGATTCCCCGCCTACTAGGACTAAAGAAACAAAGCACACTATGACTAATAGAAACGAAATTCAGTTAATAACCCATCCTGATAAACTAATTAATAAGACTACTTTTACCACAGTAGAAAGTGAAGACAAGTATTTGCGGTAAATCAGTCCTGTTCAACTGGCTTTTCCAACCTTCAATAACTTATACCATAATTTGTTTAAGGAAAACAACATGTTAGATCAATTATTAGTGCTAGGTACTTTATGAAAATGATGTTTTTCTATTTCTATACCATTCTATACTAATGACAAGGATCAAGAATACCCAGTGTTACAGGGATCAAAGATACCTGTTGTATAAGGTGAACAAAATTCATTTTTTTTTGCATGTGTGTTAAACTTTTTATTCGAAAATCATCTTTTTCTAGATAACAACCCTTTGAAAGTAATCGTACTTAAAATATCAAACAACCGTTCAAAAAATTTGTAAAAAGATCTTCGAGATGGATTTAAACACATATTTTCTAAAATATTATACAACTTTTCTAAACCAATAGTAATACATTCGATTTGTTTTTTAAACATCATAAATGACCAAATACTTCATTTTCTTTTTATATTGTGATGTCTTATAGATTATGAGATATGGCCATGGAATCAAATATCCCCAAGGATCAATTGTCCTCACTTTTCCCGTACTACCTGCATCCCGTTTGTCATTGTATTTCCATTAACTGGACTTATTTTTGATGACTCACCATGAAATAAACGTTTTGTCATCGTGAAATTATTTCTTTAAAGTCGAAATTCTTTAGTGGGATAATTGGTCGGTGTTAAGTCAGACCGGCCTAAGTGACAAAATATTGATTTCGAGAAAAACGAGTTTAAAGTTTGAATCGCAGCATCCTTTACATTATTATTGGAAATTAATTTTTGCCGTAATTCTTGTTTATTGTTACATATTTCAAATCTGGCAAGAGTCGAATGTAGCAGACGAAATTCTGTATATATTGCTATAATCATCTCATTTTTTGATGTTTTGCGACTTAGTCCGGTCTGACTTAACACCGACCAATTATGCTTGTAATATTGATCTAAAGCTAACTGGATCAAAGCATGCTCGTCCCAGTACGCGTACTAGCAAACCTGTAAAACTATTGGCGCAGAAAGTTCGTTTTCCGTTGTGTTGCGGTAACGATATCATCACGAAAACGAATGCGTTAGAGCTAGACGCATGTGTAAGCGATAGTAAAGATGAAGAAATCTGACGTACTTAAAACCATACTATTTTGCCATTTCTTTGATTTCCTTATTGTTGTTTTTAAAAAGAAGCTAAGTTCCACATTGGAATGTAGAACCATGGTTTTGCTTCAGACAAACCCTACAATTTGAAAAGTTTACATGAAAATATACTTGATATCATAACGTTTGGCGATGAAAAGTCAAAATCGATAAAAAGTGATATGGGACCGCTCAAAAACAGTTTTCAGTGTAGTTCAATAATGAGCAAAAAATTATTCTCTTTCTACATTCGCTTCCTTGACAAGCAACAGACATTTTTGGATATATAAGGGAGGCACTATTGAATTAACTAAACTAGTTTATTTTTGTTTTATTGTAGAGGTTTTAGTTCAGGCACCTTTTTTGCGATAGAATCTATACGTATGGGTGGGGTTTGGGAATCCAACCCAAATCGATAATATCTCACGAACTATGCTTTCATTTCACATAACGTTATGTAGCATATTCTAATCACTATTCATGATCAATATCGTTCCGCATGTTTCGAGGTTGCAGCAACTGGGTTGGATGAACCGACGTCGAACTTCCGAAACATTTAGTAATAAAAACTACTCTTTCAGGCGATTTTGTTTTCATAGCTCTTTGTACGCACATGTTTGAAACCGTTGTAACACCTTTCCTTGTAAATATACGCACACCCTAAGCGATAAACCGTGGCGCTGCTGCCCTTAGAAGCGTAAATAGAGAAGGGAAAAAAAGATATTTGGAAGATGAGTAGAAACAACACGTGTCTCAAGGAGGAAAACTGTGCCTTTCCCTTTAAACCGAGAGGGACAAAAGAAACCCCAAGATCTTTGAACCCTCGACGTGTTCACCAGGATCACGTTGCTCAGTGATTCGGTACGGCAGTGAGAATTTTCTCTCGGGTTTTCTCACTGGCAGTTTGTTCGTGGTTGTATGTTGTTATTACTTTTGGAAGTCACTGACTTTAAGTCGGTATATGAGGAAGGTCAACAACCGACTAAAGATTTAGTTGATGATGCGCTTCCTTGTTGATGTATTGAAATGTAAGCCACTCACGTGGTGTAAAACTGCTTTCCTATCGATAGATAAAATACTAACGGGCCGGGGGCTGACTGCTTGAACACATGCGTAATTACGTACCTATGTACATTTCGACTAGGTCGATTCTAATACTGTAGGCGTCATTTCACGGATAAATAAAACTGTTTAGAAATGTAGAATGGTGTTTAGAAATGTTTCATTTTGTTCGGAAGTTGAACGGACGTCAGCTAGCGGGCACACTTCTTAGGGGGTCTAAAGTTTCTAAGAACGCCGTATGGATAATGTCTCTTGGTCCGCGTTTAATTTATTATTTAAAACATAATAAAATATTGCAACTCCACTTCCTATACACAACCGCCGTAGCAAATCGAATGCTTCCTGTTTGGTTGGAAGAAAGCACATTTTCGATAATTTGGAACCTTGAAACGACGGACGTGTGGAAAACTGCAAAATCAATTCACACCAGACAACAAAATCATCAACAATATGGTGATTAGAATAATCGGATGAACAAAATTTTGTAATACTATGGTGGCAACAGAAAATGTAGGTCCCACCGTAGACAGGGAAATGGTTAAAGCTTGGAAACAATCCCAAGAAAATATTATTCCTACTAATGTAGGTATGTAGAGAGTGTGATTTTGATGGGCTACGATGATGGAAATGGATGTTAGCTGTTGATTGATGGACGAATTTTGTGATGGCAGAAGTTTGAAAATGGTGATTTAATATATATGTATTGGCCTGTTGGGGCGCTGTTTCCTTATTGACGACTGATACATGATGAGAAATTATGAGTTTTTTGCTTCAAATCACTATATCTTGGGATTTGCTCAAGTTATAGTTTTAGATGTTTTTATGTGTAATTTCTGAGGAACATAATGGCATAAAAATTTTCGAAAGAAAAATACACGAGATGTGAGAAAAACACATTTTTAGTTTTAAACTGGAAATATAGCATATTTGGCAACACTGAAACCAAAAGTTACTATTTTGTCTAGATTCCCTGATTCATTTTCTTCAAAATGCACCTAACCGATTTTTATAGACCAAATTAATACAAATTTTGTCATCAATACACACCTATGCTATGACACGTGTTAGTGCGACTTTTGTTTACATTTATAGTAAAAACTCGCAATGTAGTCCACCGATCTTCGTAATATTTGCGAGATTAATACAGAATAGATAGAAGCATCAATTGTGTTCTCTGAATTGTTTCTACTATTTATAAGTTACAAGATATTCAATCTCAAACTTTAAAAATCGTTTTTCTCGGAATGTGCTAAATGGCGCTTGTCATAAGATATCACAACAGTGACGATGTGGTAGTAGATAATCGTGCAAAGCCGCACATTTTTTCTGTTTCTTTAGCGCTACAGAGTAATCTTCTGTATCTTGAGTTTTTCCAATGGAAAAGAAGCTAGATCCTCAAAAATATGTAAAAAATATGAAAATTTATTATCTAGCGCATAGATTGTAAGTTTGGAAGTTCTAAGGATTTCATTGGTGTAAGAAAATAGAAATAGGTTGACAAACGGCCGAGATACGATTGTTTGATTGTTTTCTGTACTGACTTACAATTACTGTTTTTCAATGGCTTCGAATTTACATTCTTTTCATTCTTTTTTGATCACCGTATTTGTAAAAGATATACTTATCTAATAGTGAAGAAAAATTTTAAATCGCGAATCATCACAGCTAAGATATGGCAAGTCAAAGTGAGTGTTCCCACTTTTTGCCGCTGACTTTGTTTTACTCTTTTTATTATAACTTGCGGTAGACAACTCAATTATCCTACTTTTTAGTGCAACATGTTTGCGAAAGATATATCTTTCCACTGCTGAAAGTTTAAAATCGATTAGGTAACAGCTGAGATTTGCCCGGTCAGAGAAAGCGTTCCCACTTTTTTCATCCCAACGGATAAATAACAACCCAACAGAGACTTACCCAAAACTACCCGAGTAATTACCGAATGATTCTAGGATTCTAAATTAAAACTCCCGACCAACATTCTGTCAACATAATGAACGAACCGCTTTCGTTTGCGGAATCATATGTCAATAAAATCATGATTTTATGTCCCCAACCGGTGTTTCAGTCGATTAAATCTAGTACTAGATTTACACAGATTAGCCGATCAATATGTGAACTCAAAAATACATCCGACATAACCCAATTTAGTCGATCTCGAAGGGACCCGAATTCGTCTGTCGAGCGTGTAATTTCGCAGCTGACAAATTTCCTATGAGGAATCTCCCATAAATGACGTAGCATTATATGGGGGATGGGGGAGTTTTGTATTTTGTGATGATGTGACGGCTGGGGGGGGGGGGGGGGGGTAGGGGGTCATGTCATGCTACGTAGCTTTTTAAAGGGGAATAGAATAGAATTTTTAAAAAATTTACGGGGAAAAGGGGGGGGGGCAGAGTTACCGTCAAGCTACGTAATTACCAGGGGGTATTTAGAGGTTTGTGACGAAATGCTACGATGGGGGAGGAAGGTGTTAAAAATCACTCAAAAAATGCTACGTCATTTATGGATCATCCCTGAGATTATTTGAAGCGGTTTATGATTTTTCGCCATTACAAAATATTTTGCTAAATATTTCACATTTGCACAATATAAAGACCAAAAAACTATCTTTGCGCCGTTGAGTTTCGCACTGGCTATCTCACTGTGACGGGACTTGTAGCTGTAATGTAGCTTTATCTAATTTAAAATCAAGCGCTCAGCTCATACAAATTATAAAAAAATACATTTTTCACACTGTCCTGAGTATAACAGATGAATTGATATAGATCTTTTTTACTGATTATAACAATAATAACATAATAATTGGATAAACAACTTCAAATCTCTACATAAAGTGTTCGGTTACGTTTGATTTTCTTATGATTTTGCTCTAATCAGCATGCGCAAAAATTTAAAAATATTAAATTAGTTATGGAATTTGTGTTTCGACTTCGTCTCATCAGAATCCGACACTTACTTGTTGATAGAACTAAGCTAGTGCCGGACTGACGCTAGCTTCAACAACAAAAACACGATTTAGGGTTCTGAGCACACATCTTGTCCTGTGTGATGTCCCGCAAGGAAACGAGCTCATTTTAAACTGATGTGAACTAATAAAATCGAAACATTTGGTTTGGCTCAGTCATATTTTCTTAGCGGAGAAAAATTAAGGTAAAACTATTTTTTCTCCACTAAGGAGAAAATTGTTTGAAATCACATATGCACGATAAGGGCACAAAACCTAAATTGACCACATAATAACTAATGGGTGCATTTCAACATTTTTGACAATTTACATATAGAACATATGCGTGTACTTGAATAAAATAATATTTCTTCCACATAGTCGTATACTTAACTCATTAGTGTCCGATTTTATTATTTTTTTGAGCTTTCAAACCGTCATTCGAAAAAAAATATTTTTGTGCACAAAGTAGCTGATATAATAAGAAACGATTGGTAAAAATTTAGAATAATCGGTAAATTAGTTTCGGAAATATCGTGATCGCCGCAAATGAAACTCTTCGAAAAATACAACTCCAAGATAAGGGCCCTCCATAAATTACGTAACGCAAAATTGCCCAAAATTGACTCCTTCCCTCCCCCCTTGTAACAATTTGTCAAACTTTTCTATCCTCCTCCCCTATTAACCGATCAGAAACACATAACATAAATATTTCAAATATCTCGCATTGTTACTTGTTATAAATTTCTGATATTTTAACTACTAACGAGACCTAATTTATAACACAATATGTTACGGAAATTGTGTTCTGTCATAATATTGTTATTTCATTCTGATCGGGTACGTAACCAATTCTTTGATTTTTTTCTGTTATAAAGACATGTTGCGTAACGTTCTAGCTTACTTCCTCTCACCCATACGTCACAATGGGTCACAATTTATCGTATCTCCTCCCCCTAAAAGCGTTACATAATTTATTTATGGTCCTTAATTGAGTTTAACGATCGGTACAGCGAGGTACCGGTCAACGTACCGTCTGTATAGCTGTAACAGAAATTGCAGTGCTCCGATCCTAATGAAATCTTGAGAGAATTTTCCTTAACGTAAGTATATTTCAGAACCGCTACTTAAAAAAATCGACTTTGTTCGCCGTGACAAAAATTTGTAACCCTTTAAGGGAAAATCGAATCGATTTTCATGCGGGAAATATGTCGTTTGAGACAATTTGTTCCGATTCCTTCTGTTAACTGGATAATGCTTATTTTGCGTTATTTATTTAGTAATATGATGGCCAGATTACTGTACGAACAACAAAATGACACGGATCTTAAAACTTTGTAATAATTTTGAAAACATAAATAAAAACCGAACTAAAAATAGTTTGATATTTTGACTTAAGATGGTTGGTTGTGAAAGAACATCCGGAACGGAAGCTCTGGAACATTCATAAAACTGCTAAATTCATGAGAGCTCTGAGGTATCTTCGTAAATATTTTTCGAAGTATCACTGGAATACATTTATACGTGTGATTGAGTTATGGATCCCATTTGCCACGTAATGACCATCAGGATGATCCGGTACATCCACAGAGATTACCAATTCACAAAATCTACAACTCTAAGGTTTTGTCGAAACTAATTTCTAAAATTGGTCACTTCATGTCCTTGAGCTCCGAAGTTTCTTTGAAAATATTTTTAGAAGTATTATAGACGTACATTCTTACTTGTGGATATAAAACCACATAATGCCCTCCGGTAAATCCGGTATATCGGCAGAACTGGCCAATGTACAAACTCGATTCTGGAACTTTATTCGGCTTTATCGAAAGAAGTTTCAGAACTCTCATTGCAAGTTCATGTGTTCGACCGGGTCACGGACTTCATTGGCTTTGTAATGACCTTACGGAAGACTCGGAATATTAGCTTTGCGCTTTATTCATAAGAAAACTGTGCCATTTTCCAAGTGTGAAGTATCAATGAAATGAATGCGTGTCCGTAACTGGGATATGAAACCTAATAGTGGACTTTCATTTTCCAACTTTCACAAACAAAAGTTCAGACGGGAGCTCTTCGAAACTCTTGGATTTACACGACAATTGTACGTCCAATACTGTCATACGGTTGCCTTGTGTGGTGGCAGAGGGGAGAGGTGGTGACAGTCCAGTCAAAGCTAAACCATCTGCAAAGAATGGCGCTCATGGCGTTGACTGGTGCTTTCACCACGACTCCGATTGCTGCTCTTGAGGCACTTTTAAATATCAAACCATTACACATACACTTAAAACAAGAAGCACTATCATGTGCATACAGACTGCAGGTTACTGGGCTTTGGAACAGTAATCATGTTGATCTTGCTACCACTCATACACGATTGTGGTCACAAATGGTTACATGGGGAGAAGATATTCTTGCTCCCAGCGATATTACACTCACTTGTAGTTTTCCTTACAGGACATTCCATGTGAAGATTCCCTCTCGAGAGGAGTGGTTGTCTGGCTTTATGGAAAGACAACAACAAACGCAAGTAGTCTGTTACACTGACGGTTCTCTGATGGAGGGACGTGCCGGTGCTGGTGTCTACTGTCGTGAAATGAGATTGGAACAATCTCACTCACTAGGTAGATACTGTACTGTATTCCAAGCAGAAATCTTTGCGATTATGTGCGGGGTGCAATTGGCCCTTCAACTGAGTTTGTCCGGCAGAGTTATAAACTTCTGCTCCGATAGTCAGGCTGCAATCAAGGCCCTTAGCTCAGACAAATCCCGGTCCAAGCTAGTGATCGCGTGCCGAACCCAAATCGAAGAACTAAGCATTGTCAACACTATCTACCTTGTCTGGGTGCCCGGACATTGCGGTATTACTGGAAATGAATGGGCTGACGAATTGGCCAGGGCAGGTTCAGCGATTGACTTCGTTGGTCCTGAGCCCGCGCTGCCAATTTCGACAAGTTGGATACGGGAAAAAATACGGTCCTGGGCTTCGTCCGAGCACTGCAATTATTGGAGAAATCTACAAACGTGTCGCCAAACAAAGGCGTTTCTAGAACAACCATGCCCAGTGGTTTCGAAAAATCTCTTACATTTTTCGAAGCTCCACTGCGGCATGCTGACCAGGGCTTTAACCGGCCACTGCAAACTCAATTATCACATGGCAACTATTCAGCGCGCTGAGTCTTTTTCATGTGATCTTTGTGAATCCGACTACGGAACCTCATATCATCTGATATGCAACTGTCCAGCGGTAGCGCAATTGCGATTTCGAGTCTTCAGCCGTCCTTATATAGACGAAACCATGTTTGGTCGACTGAAACTCAGAGACATACTAAAGTTTCTTATCCAATGTGGTAAAGAGCTGTAGGCTTATTCGCAGGCAAGTTGAACTACTTGTGAGTTTAACTTACCTGTTGCTTATTTTTGTTTTGTGCTGTTATTTTTCCCACCCTTCCAATTCTACTTCCTCACACGTCCTTGTCCTTTCCTTCCGCTCAGGAAATGATGAAAACATACGGCAAGGCACAAATCCCCGACTATGTACGGGGAACGTGCCATTTGAGCCAATATATTCTGATTCCTGATTCCTAAAATGAATGCGTGTCCGTAACTGGGATATGAAACCTAATAGTGGACTTTCATTTTCCAACTTTCACAAACAAAAGTTCAGACGGGAGCTCTTCGAAACTCTCCCAACCCTTGGGCAAATTAACAGCGCTATCTTGATCAGAGTTAAAAAATATTCAAATTCATTGAATGAAAATTGATCATATTCAGCCGTATTCATTTTCAATATTGAATACTTTACGCTGACGTCACAAATGAACTGAGTGTTCATTTTTGACAGTTCGCTTGTACTGTTTACATGGACTTAGAAAAATTCTTTGCGATTTTCTTCGAGCGAATCTAGTCGTCCACAAATTTTTCTAAGTCCATGTAAACAGTACAAGCGAACTGTCAAGAAAAGTGAGGTTAACTGTGCCAGTAAAGAACCTAATTCAGTGACGCAGCTGAAAACGTCAAACGAACAAACCGCCCATTCATACATGCAGATTTTCATTCGTCTCCGATTATTACACGAAGCAACCGTGAGGTAAACGGATCAAACGCATCAAAGTAGGCCCTGCCACAATGTAAGCGATGATGATTGCTGTTTCATAGACTTTACCGGCATTTGAAAACATTTTCTTAGATAATTGGTGAAATAAATATATTGTACGATATTCAACTGAATGAATAACATGGATATGGGTCATTCCACGCGAAGTGATCAAAAAAAGATGCAAACTTGAAATCGACCTTGACGGATTTGAATCAAATTTAGAAGAATTGTTCATCTAGGGCCAATATATAAAAACCAAAATTTTTGTGTCAATTGAACCACCCTCTCGGGTCATGGGAGCACCCCCTGTTATGACAAATTGCCAAAACCCTTGATTTTCTGTTGATCATATCTCCGGTTCTATTGACTCTAGAATCAAACCGCTAGATGGCTTTCGAAGAAAATTATTCAAGGAGCCTTGAAAAAATATTAATTATGAGATTTTTTCAGTTAAATATTATTTTTTTTTCTCTCAATACATATATTTTAATTTTGAAAATTCTAATGCCGTCGTGTTCCTCAGACATTTTCTCATATGAGTCGCATCAGGTTCATTTTCAGCCGCCAAAAAAGAGCTTCGATTATTTTTAACTCTGATCTTGATGAAGGAGCGTTACTCATTATGATAGTGGTAAGAGCAGTCTCCCTAAATAAACATCGAATGCAGCATGAATAGTAATAAAGCGATCTATTTGTTATGGTTTACACTGTATTAATAATTATTAGTCCGAAATTTCACCTCCGCAAATTGCCACAACGTAACGCGGCGCGGCTCATTAGTATGTTAGCGCCAACACATAAATGCGCGCACCGCGTTTTGTTGTTACAATTTGTAGCGGTAAAACTCATAGCATTTTCAAGTTAACTCTCTTAGATCGCTCTGAGAGCGGATGTCGCTGATACTGGCTAATGAAACCTGCTCGGAAATGAATTTGAAACCGCTTTCAGAGTGATCTGAGAGGGTTCACTCGAAAACGCTATCAGTGAGTGACGTTCGTGCACGCAATATGAAGTAGTGAGTATCACCGACTACTGGAAAGTAGCCAGCTCCTTCTCCAACTTCAGCTCCTTCAGCGCCTCCAGTAACTTTCTCGGAACAACTCCAGTCGTCGAAAGAACAACAGGAAAAATTCTCGGAACCTCATCCAACCTCCATATTTCCTTCAACTCTACAGCCAGTTGGCGATGTCTGGCAACTTTTATACCATGAGTATCTAACAGATTGTTTTCCAATGGAACAGCGACGTCGATTATGGTGACTTGACGTCATCCCTTTTCATATCGGGGCGGCTGTGGTGTAGGAAGTGGTCCGACAGAACAGTGCAATACCAGTACAGCTTGAAAAGGGCATTCTCTAGAACAGGCACAAGCAGATAAAGGTAGTTTGGTCCAATCTCTTCAAAAATACCATGTTGCAGTGCCCATTTCTGGTGCAAAATCTTAGTAACGCAGTTGTGACGATCGGTATAAGCGTTGTGTTGGCTAGTACGCGGAAGCCTACCATAATGTGGCCGATGATCTCGAGCAGCGAGTGATACTTCAGGCATATATCCTCGATTTGGTGCCAAAAATGCATCGTCGTCGGCATTCTCCTGTCCTGGATGGCTATCATGTCGGTCTCGATCACTAAACAGAATTCACCTCGCTTGAGCCAGAGGTTCAATGCAGCCTTGTCGACGTACGGCTGCTCCAATTGATGCACTGTGCACAGCTTTTGTCAATCTTCCCCTCTGCAGTCTGCAGATTACAGTTAAAGTTGTAGTTCGCTTGCTCTAGGTAAAGTGCGCTATAGTTGCGGTCCGCACAAACTGCTTTAGATACTCCATGTTGGTTGGCATTTTCCACAAAGTATTTTCACCTGCGCTACACCCGAGCATATGAAAATCCCATAATTCTCTCATGCTTATGGTCCAAATTCACCCCACAGCATGGTGTTTTGATAGTGATTGAAATGGGTTCAATCCATGAAAACATCATCAGCATGGTCCAGAAGAACCCACATAAAAACTAAATTGGGGTGTATTCATGGGTTTCATGGGCCCATTTTTTTGTTTTGATGGTTGTGAAATTTAGCACGAACCATATTCATGGTATTTCTATGGGGTTATATGGTGTTTGAACCCATGAGAATTTGCTCGGACTTATAGTGCCTGGATGCCGGCTGTTACTTGTGCCCCTTCATTCCGTGGCAAGATAAATCTCTCCAGCGCCGACTGAATATTGCCGCTCCCTGCTTGTCTAAACGCCTTCTTCAATCTTCTCTCAAGATCTTCCAGGTCAGTCCGGCCTTTTTTGATGACGCCGAAACTGTAGGTCAACACGGGAACAGCAAACCTGTCAATTGCTGCGACCTTATTCCTAGAGTACAGGAAAGACTTCAAGACCCAATTCACTTGACTTAAGAACTTATCTTGGAGCTCAAGCTTGATATGGGTGTGGCGAATCCCGAGGAGCTGCCGGAATCCGAGATACTTATACGATTCGCCACGAACCATGTCCTGAATCATCTCGCCTTCGTCGATCTTGTAGCCACCAGTGTCGACTTTCGACTAGTTTGCTGACTACACTCAGTCGTTCCGTCGAGTCTGCAAAGATCTTGAGATCGTCCATGTAGAAGATATGGTTCACCTCTTGCGGTGAGCTTTCTCCATACCTTATCTGACAGCCATGCCCGTTTCGATTGAGTCTCCTATTAAGGGGGTTCATCGCCAAACAAGATCAAAGCGGGCTAATGGAATCTCCTTAGAATGCCCCCTCAAGATGCGGAGCGTTCTAGACCGCAAAACATCTTCCCCAATTCTGAGCGGCAGTGTTTGTCAACTTCCATCTCTATCGCCTGCCACAGGAACCTCACGTCTGCAGGTCAACTTTATATATCTCCAATACCTCACGGGAACAAATCCGTTCCTCGAGATGAGAAAACTGATTCATGATTTTCGGAATATAGTGTTTTTTCAAGTTATGAAAATACACCATGATTTCTGTGCATCGTATCATGAATTATTTGTCCGTAATGCAGTATATGCGTTACTCTTTTTTCGTCGACGAGTATAATTTCAGGCGTTTTAATGACGATTCTCATTCTAGGTAACATGAACTAATTGTCTGAAAATTATCAATTTATTTTATGAAATTGAAAATAAATTATGGATTTATCAATCCAATTATAATTTATTACTAAAATTATTAACCTCTCACAATTACTATTATTAAATTGGCAGAGTTTTCATGCAAACGCCTTAATTTCAAATCGACACTTATTCATTCACCAGGGTTTTTGCTCAAAAACCGTGTTAGAATCCTAGTGAATAGATTTTAAAATCGCTATGTTGAAAATGATTGAGCTGCAGTGTTGATGCATCGCATGATAAATGATGCATGATGCAACGAATAACTGCTGTTTGAACATATTAGAATAGCTCTTCGTGTTTAAACAAACCTGTCACTATTAAGATCCTAATGTGCTTATTAGTCTGCTCAAAAAAAATACTCGCTTGATTTTCAAGTTAATTGGGAAATTGGCCATTATAAACAATCGTCATTGTGAGCTTTCGCAACCTATTTCTAACGCGCAATTGGACAACTGCGGTGTAGTGCTGATCGTACTGGTAATATTGCCTAAATGAAGGGCCTTTTGAGATCAGTGCTTTAGCCTTTGCACCACCACCATAGGATAGAGATAACCTAAATACTGTTGGTATTTTTACTCCGTTGACTGGTTCGGGAACTTATGGCTTATCTATTTCTTATTTGGCATGCGAGAAAATTTTCACTTCTAAATAACACAAAACACCATGAGGAGAACTTTCGTAATTTTTAAATAAAGTATACTGTAATTTTTTCCGTAAATTAGTGCTAAATATTCGCGATAATTTGCCTATATTCAAAACATATTAGCTTGTGAGCTGCACTTAGCCTCGAATAAACGCCAATGGCTAGTTCCTATTATACATTTTGGTTTGGGCCTAGAAACCAATTATAGTTAATGGACTTAAACTTGCTTTATTTACGTGATTTTAAAGTAGTGTTCATTGCGAAAGACTCAGAGTTTTTTTTTCCATTTACGTGACCTCAAATGTTTTTTATTCGTCGCGCAAAATTTGTTCTATTTGACTCATTCAATACGATGTCCTAAAGGAAAACAGTTGAATGAATACCCCTAAATAGCGGCAACCAGGCTCTCACATGCCAAACATTGCTGGTATGTGTTACACAAGTAGCGGCCATGATCAATAATCATGGGAGTGCTTGTTATAGTTCATGATCTTCGTCTTTTTCATTATGATATGATGAACCATAATCATGACTTCTAAGGATGACAAATTTTTTGGTTTCATGATTTTTTATTCATGAAAACGATAAAGGATTTGTTTCCGTGCTTGCTGAGGAACGAGTGCGCCGGTGTAGTGCAAAAAAAGAGACAGACTGATTGCACCATAGTTTGAGTGAGTGTAGCACCGACTACACCAGTGTAGTGCACAGTCAAAAATGAAAACGACATAAGGTCCTGTTGGGTAAACACTGCTTGTCCAACAATGATTGCATCGTTGATGGCTTGATTTTTTCAGGTGATGGTGGTGCTCAGGATGTTGTGCAGACTTTCTAGACAGGTAATTGGTCTGTATTTTGATGGGTTAGACGTGTCGCCATCGTGGAATGTACAACAGTCAGCTTCTTGTACCAAAACACTTAGACACACTCTGGTCCAGGTGCCGCCGAATACCTTAGGGAACCAATTATACCACGGATGTTCCGAAATTACGTATATGTCACTATAAAGTCAATAGGGTCTATGTCCAGCTCACAATAACGACTTTCCTAAATGAGACAAACAATAAATATTTTCGAAAAAGAAATAAAGCTCTAGGACAAACTTTATGCATTGGTCAATTCGGCTGATGTTTCCTTACATTTGGAAAGTCATTACTAGGCCAATATCCAGGTCACAGACACAAATTCATTCTAATGATGCTTCAACAAATACTTCTAGGTCCATGCATATGAATTGACCAGTTTTACAGGTGTTTCGGATCTTCCGGAAGGCCACACTGCAATTCATTTCAATGATATTTCTGAAAATAACAATATTGCAAAATCCTGTTTGTGAATTGGCTTCTGCGAATGTTTCAGATCCTGAAGGTCATTGCGTGAATAATAGAGTCCATATCTCAGGCTCAAAGGCAAATTTATGCACATGATACTTTTAAAAATATTTTCGAAAAAAGTCAATTCATGATCGTATTCATGAAATGACCAATTTTAGGAATTTTCCGGGATGTAGACTCTAGGATCAATACTTGAGTCAACTATCAATATCATTTTAGATGGCATTTTAAATATACTTTCAAGAGTATCACAAAGTTTTAGGATCAGTTTCATTGATGGACTGCGTAGTCGCTTGTAATATTCAAGGCCAAACAAGGTAAACTTTGGCACCGGGTGGGACAAAATCGGCAGCAAGATCAGAAAATGAAAATTGACATTCTAGGTGAAAAACTTAAAATGTTATCGTATTTGGAATGTTCATTTCAGGTCATTTTGACCTCAGCACCAAAAGAAGGTTAAAATAAAAGAAAACACCAAATTACAATCCTGGTACCAAAAAAATGACCGATTGTTGCTTGTATAAATTAAATTGGAAAAATTTCAAATTTAAAATTGAATTAATCAATTTAGCTGAATACATAAATAACAACCTCTGTACCGTAATTTCGTAGTTTCGATAAATTGCATAATGACGAAGTCATTCCTGGTGCCGCGAATCACTTCCTTATAGAAGTTTCCAATTTTCGGCTGTGATGGCGTTGATACAAACATAAATTCGTATTTTTTCTGATTATGTAGGTATTTTTGTCGGCACGAAACCTCGAAAAATAAAATGTATATTATCTTTTCGCTAATTGCGTCATTGCATACATTAAGGCGACCGCCTGAGGTGTTAAGAGGATTTCGCCAAAATTTCAGAACGTTGTTCATTCGAGGCATTACACGACCTCCGGACCAATTTTTGACGTTCAATTTTGGAAAACGTCAGTATTGCGAAAAGTTTATTTTTAAGCAGGTAAATCTCAAGGAAAAGAATCAAGGTAAGCTGACGATAATTAAATATGATCTGATAATAGATTAAAGCCCAAACATTCGCTTAAATGAAATGATGAAATTTGTTAGATATAATGACAAAACCAAACGAAAGCATGGTTTGATACAAAAACACGAACATACATGAAAATATTGCTTGCTTTCGCAGAGCAACATATTTGGCACACCACTACGTAGCTCCAACAAAAATCCAATCGTGTGGGTCCCAAAATGTATTACATCATTTCAGGAAATCAGTAAGTTTGAATAACACACGAGTGTATTGTTACTAGAGTAATTCAAATGAATAAATATCATGCCAAATAAACTATTGTAGTTACCAACCTTTACGAATTCTAGGATTCCAGAATTAATTATTCCTCAAATTAATCATTATTAATCCTTTTTACTGCTCATTCCACCACATTCTTATACACTTATTCCGGTATATTGTTATAATGCACTATAAATTGTATCACCATCTACCAATTGCTTTCTTACACTCTATTGTATAAATAAATAAATAAATAAATAAATACATACATAAAATATAACTATCACTATATGAACATATGCAACATTCAACAGTTATTGCACGAGCAGAAATTTTCTGCAACAAAAAATTCCTGCTTTCCGTTTGGCGAGTTCACTACATTTTGTTCTATTTAAATAGAAGCGACACCGCGGGAATGTCGAAGACCGACGAGATGTTGCGTCTACGAAATGAAAGTGAAAACTAATCCTCGAAGGAAAGAAAAGACACCCAAGCGCGTGGTTTTTCATTCCCTACCCAACGATCGGGCTGGGGCTGCTGAGCCGGCAGTAGAAAAAAGGAATACGGATGAGAGCCAAGGTACAAGGCGAAAAATGCGTTTCCACCGAGTGTCGTTCTAAAGTTGCTCTGCGGATGCCTGTCTATACTGTGGTACAAATAGACGAGGAAAACTGAGCAAAAGGTAATTCGAAATCTGTTGAAATAAACGATAAACAAGATCACGCATCCTCAGCTGAACTAGGGTAAAAAGCATGTATTCTGATTTGTAGTCTGTTTTAGAATAGGATCTTCGTTACATATCAATACTCTACCATGCTTTAGAGCGGTTTTGTAAATCCCTATTGGGCCACCTGGTTTTGGAATCGTGTCGCTGTAATGTAGATATTTCCAATAATTATTGTCTTTCTGAACTCTGATAAATATGTCTGTCTGGACTGTTTAAAATTAAATTCCTCTCCTTTACAAAGATATTGGACAATGAAAGCAATGTTGTATTAGAGCAACCGATACAACAATATTAAAATGGAAACGGAAGCTATTGATCAATGAGCTAATTCAAGGAAAAGTTAGTTATATCAAAGGGGGTGACCTACTTTAGAAACCAAAACGAAGTTGATTTTGTAGATATTTGTCTTTCTCATATATAAAGGTTATGGAATCACTCCATAACCTTTATATATGAGAAATCAGAAATATCTGTGTGTATGTGTATGTATGTGTGTATATGGTACAAATGTCACTCCAGTTACTCAGAGGGCATGACTTATTTGCACAATTTTAGTATTAAATGAAAAGTACAACCATCGATATCTGGTTTTACGAACTATACACGAACACCATGATGTTTGTTTAATTCTCAGCGCAGTTTTCGTTTTCTGTCCGGACATCACACTAAGCCTTTCCAAGAGAAAAACGATATTTGAGGTCCTAATAGTTTTCTAATATCTACTGTTAATATTTATTACTGGTCGCTAGAGAAAAACAAAGACAAAAGAAAAGCCACGCAAGATCACTGACTAACATAGTCAAAATAAAAAAGGAAAAAAACATGAATAATATTTTACGTTTTTTTTTAAATATATTTCATTTATTTTTACGAATAAGCGTGAAATTGAGAGTATATAACGCGGTTCGCATTTGACGGTATCCATTCCGCAGCACTTGGGTTCAAATGGATCTCCCTCTCATCCATCTGAATATCACCCGTCGGAAAATTATCCGACGGATATTCCATCGGATAAAAATCCGACGGGTAATAATCCGACGGATGATCCGGGGGATATGGGCCGGACGGATTTGGGCCAGGTGGATTTGGTCCAGGTGGATTTGGTCCAGGTGGATTTTGGCCGGAAGGATGATGGTCGGAAGGATGATGGCCGAACGGATGATAGCCGGGCGGATGGTGGCCGGGCGGATGGTGGCCGGACGGATGATGGCCGGACGGATGGTGGCCTGAAGGATGTGATCCGAGAGGATATGATGCAGAAGTATATGATCCGGGAAGATACGATCCGGGAGGATATAATCCGGTAGGATATAATACGGGAGGATATGGTCCGGGCGGGTATGATCCAGCCGGATATGATCCGGGCGGGTATGACCCGGGCGGATATACGGGCGCATGTGGACCGAGCGGAAACCGGCAGCTGTACGGGTTCCTCAAATTACGATTGCGGTTGGACCGCCGTCCTCGCGGTACCCAAACGGCGACGGTCTGTGCCTGTCGCTGTTGTGGATGTGTAGATGTATCTATATCTTCCTATTCGTGCGCTTTGTCGGACGATAATGAATATGATATTTTATGAACTATTGCACGAGCACAGGTATTGAATTGTGACTAATATTTTAACGTATGAATTAGGTCTCTGAATAATATTCTGAGTTTCGTGAAATATAATATCCAGACTGTTTTCATGTTGTAAACTAGTAAACCAGATAGTGATCAAGATGTAATAAATCATGAATCAGTTCACGTCGTATAGTCGGACTCTGAATAATATTCCTAAATCTATGAATAAAATCCAGAGCCAACCTTTGGTATATGAATACTGTTCATAAAGTTGTGAACATAACGAAAATCCTCATACTTATTTGCGTTTCGGCTTCGCCTCATCAGAAACCGACACTAACTTATTGTCGGAATAGATTAGCGCCGGCTTGACGCAAATCCCTTAAAACTAAAACAAACTTTGTGTTTCAATCGAACGACTGATCAAACGTGATGTCCCGTTCGAGCAGAAGTTCTGTTTATGTCGATGAGACACAGTGAAGCCGAAACTTGGCTTAGCAGGCCTATAGCATAATAAAGAAAATCGATTTTGGTAATGGCGTGATGGAATATTGAATATAGGGTAAGGTGCTTGTCATCGATCTGTAAACAGAAGTTAGGAGGACTCAATCTCATATACCATTTGTTCAACGAGATCGGAAAATGACTATCTGTTGGTTTGTGTGGGTATTTTTAGAGAGCATTGAAAAACTTTCAAGAAATCCCTGAGACGAGTAAAATGTATAAAAACCCTAATGACTCAGGGGGTTTGAGCTGCCATCACCCGACCCGCTAAAAACCACTGCTCTTCCCCAGAACCTGATTCCTCCCCGGCACTACCTTACGGACGTGTGGCTATGTATGTATGAAAGTGACAAAAATATAATTTTATAAGAGATAGCTGATCCGATTTTCACAAACTTAAGCTCAAATAAAAGTTGTAATATTTCCACAGGCTGTAATTTAATACATGGGTGTTTTTTTTCAACAACTTTCTTAAAAAACTGATTTAATCTACCTATCAGTGAGATGAGACATTTCTTACACATATCACTGTTGTATTATTCATTCGTTTGCCAATCACACGCCAAGTTGGCAAGCAACTAGATGTGAGATAAGCACAGTTTCGAGTCCTGCACGCATAACACTTCGAATAAATTGAATAAATTAAAGAAAAATAATAAAACAAATTAAAATTTAAAATAAATATGAAGCAACAAAAAAAATATTAATAAAATGGATAGAATGATTAACATAAAGCAAAATTATAAAATAAATAAACTACATTAAAATATGGCGCGCTACAATGGGCTGGATTTGTAGTACGCATAACGAATTCACCGACAAACCGACATGACAACTAGAGCGATTTCGGTGAAAATTTTTACCAATTAATTTAAACTAAATTAGGTTGGATCTGTGTAATGAGTTACACATCATTACTTAACGTGTCTCTCGTAAAATAACATAGAACTATTTCCAACAATGAAACGATTTACGTAGATCTTTTGTCGAAAATGCACTGTATGCCATTTGCTCTGAATCACCTGATATTTTGTCAAATATCGGTAAATGTTTACAAAATTTAGTCGCTATTTGTCTAATGTTCAACAAAACTAGAACATATATGTCTAAGGTTATAGTATCCTTTAAACATTTCAAGTATAGCGTAACTTCTTTGAGCCAAGTGCCTTTAAACTATGGTTGTCTATTTTCTCTTGTCTAAACATCTACCGGAAGGTCTCTAAACACACAGAGTAGCTTCGATGATTATTAGAGAGTTACAAAATTTGGGTCAACTCTCTAATAATATCTTGCCAAATTTGGAAATTAGGCAATCCATTAGACGTTTGTTTGACAATTCAGCGGTGGGTTCTGTCAACAAGTCTACTCTTGCGAACAGAAAAACTCGTCCGACAAACAACTTTCGTTAGTCCGATTCGTTTGATGTTGGATCAAATCAACGATATTGTCGGACGTCGCACCCCTCGGAGTAACGTCGGAATAAGTAAACAGAAAATAATCAGCTGATCAGAAACGTCTCATGGATTGCCTAATACAGTGCCATGTCAGTTTGTCGGTGATTATACTACTATGAAATCGGAATTTGTCGGAATGAACATAGTACAAATGACAGAAATCATACTCAAGCTAAGCATGATATATTGTCTACCAAAATTCACTGGCGCACCCTTATTAATTTAAACCTCTAATTTAGTAGCTTATATCATAGTATTCCTTTCAGTGTAAATAAAATAAAACCTCCGTCGAACCGACGCACGTGCCACATGGAACAACAAACGCATCAGATGTTGTCCTAATTGTTTAAATTAAGTGGTTTTTGTCTGAAGCGAAACTGAGTCAGTTTCTAACCCCAACTGCTGTCAAAATGTATGAACTAACAGCGGTTGGGGTTAGAACCTGACTCAGTTTCGGGTTCAAGCGAAATCGCCATTAAAATACGTTATTACACTAGCGGCATCTGTATAATGGCTCGCGTGCAAGTCTTCCTCGATAAAACAAATGTACGCAAAATCCAAAGTGTTTCGACGTTGTACCGGGTATGGTAGAACGAACAAACTTTCTTTTATTCGTGTTAAAGATCACTTTTACAGCTTTTTTACATTTCTTATAAAAGAAATGTATATAATTCGCTCAAACTATCAAGATTTTTTCCTAGGCCCGAAGGGCCGAGTCTTATATACCAATCGACTCAGCTTGATGGTTTGGGACAATGTCTCTGTGTGTGTGTGTGTGTGTGTATGTAACGGACAGACTCTCATTCGTGTTTCTCAGCAATGGCTTAACCGATCTTAGCCAAACCAATTTTAAATGAAAGTCCTATCAGCCAGACAGAACGCTATCATTTTTTTTTTGATTTTGATGTTTAGTTTCCAGGATATATATGTTTGAATGTGTAAAAATGGCGCTTTTGCAGTTTTTTTTAATTATCTGCCGAAATATATTAACATTTTATATATTTTCAGACAGCTTATACAAATACCTTTCGAACAAGATTGTTGAAATCGGACTATTGCCAAAAGAGATATTTAACATTAAATGCGGACAAAAGATATGTATCATTCGACTCAGTTTGTCGAGATCGGAAAATATCTGTGTGTGTGTATGTGTGTGTATGTGGAAAAAAATGTCACCTCTGTTTCTCAGAGATGGGTAGACCGATTTGCACAAGCTTAAAGGTACAACCTTCTCATCGGCTGCTATTGAATTTTTTATTGATTGGACTTCCGGTTCCGGAGTTACGGGTTGAAGAGTGGGACCACGCAGCAAATTCCCATATAAACTGAAATGAAACATTCTCATAGAGAAAATTTTAAAATCAAATTTGTATTTTTGATGCCAAATGACTTTAAAATGCATGAAACGCTGATATTTGATGTTAATTTTTTTTTTGAGTTTTTTGACGAAAATTGTTTTTTTTTTACTTTGGCACATTTTTGCCTTTCTCGTATAGAAAGCTTATGCAGCCACTCTAAAATCGTTAATCATCCCGGCCCAGAGTATACAGTGAGGGGTTGCTACTTTAAAATTAAAACTAGTTTAAAATTTCTTCCTTGATCCGCCGCTGGTTTCAAGCAGCCGGTTTACTGAAACATCGACACATAGTACCTCAAGATCGTAGCTGTCGATCCATTGTATGTATGTGCAAAATCGTACTGAATATGTAATATACATTTCCACCATTGTATTGAACATAACCAGCCATGGAATCGTAGGACAAATGAGAAAGGCACAATTTCACCACTAGGTGGATTAAAACAAGTTTTTATTTTGGGAATACGTCGAGTTTAGATGAAAAAGTAATATGATTAATAACGAGGATAACACTTTCCGAATGTAAAGAGCAATTTATGAAAAATGGCGTTTTCCATTCGACTCTAGCAGGTCCTGATCGATTTAGATGAGCATTTGATTTTTGTTGTATGACCAATTATATGAATAGGTACATTTCCCAAATTCTCGGCAGCCGGCTGCCCAGAGCAATTAATATTACGCTATTGACATACTTACTAGCAACTCTCCCCTTCCCGTGATGCATGTGGAAATGCAGAGGATTCCTTGGTCTATAGCAGCGACATATATCGGACTAACATTCCTTTTTTTCCCAGAAGATGTGCATTCGGACGTGGTCGGCATCAGTACTGAGCAGCATATAGGAATCAATATAGATTGCACGATGTGGCTCATCATGTTATTCTCAAACATGCTGTTCCAATGAACGTTTTGCAATCTCAATTGGTTCTGGTCAATAATGAGCGAGTAAAGGCACTTTAACCTAGGCTTATTAGCCAGGGCAAGGTGCAAATACCTCTGTCCCATCCTAATGGACCAAATGAGTGACATTAAACATCTTAGCCAAGTCACTCCCAACGATTTATTATATCCCCTTCAAACTGAAACGGTCGGTACGGTTGTCCTCGTTTCTTCCTCTTTTAAGTTTAAAAACAATTCGTTAATTGAATTAATCATTAAATGAATAATTTAATTGCCGTCTAATTTTGAAACATCTTCAAACCCAACTCTGCACAGTAGGCCTGGCCGTTTCAATATTTGCGACATATGAAAATATGCTTCAAATATTAATATTATATAATTATATTAATTAAATATTATTATTAATTATTGACAAGAAAAACATCACAGAATAACGACAGTGTTTTCCAGGATGCTTTTCAATACTGGCTGTGTAAGGGTTAGAATAGAATAGAATAGAAATGACCAATTATATGAATAGGTCAAATAAATGTTCAAAAACAGTAATTTAAGGTCAAGATATTATCATTTTGAAACCGCCAATTTCGGAGGTTTAGTATCTTCGATGAGTTTTACAAACGTAAATAGAAACAAAGTCGTTCTACACTCGTTCACAAGAAACTTCTTCGAATACTGAATATCTATTATAATACATTGAAACCTCGATTTTATCAGCCACATATGAACATATGTTTGATGGGCTCTAGCCAGCCCCGTGAAAACTGTTTGTTGCCTGAAGCTGCCACCAAATGCCAGTAGCGCTAGCTACGTTTCAAATGTTCAAGGTCTATTCACATAAACTGTATAACACTGTTTAAAAGTTGGAATCAAAACATGTAATTAATAACAATATATGAGAATTCACGTTTTCTCTTGCATCGCTTCTTCTCCACAAAATCCGAACGCTTTTATAACCTGAGTACCAGTTAAGCACATCAAAATGAAGTTTGTTTGCATTCGAAAAGTTTCAGGTCGAGTTAACAACATTGGCTCGTAGAAATGAGAACGTTGCTTAAAGCGCGTTCGCTGTCATTTTTTACAACTAGCCGAGCCAGAAAACCAGCTTATGTTGGCTTCACTCATTTTTCAAAGAAACGTCAAAACATTCACCCATTGGCTCTAGCAGACGAACAAGACTGAATTCGAGTAAATCCTTTCTTGAACATTTTTTATATTAAATCAGAAATAGTTATCAGACTACATCAAGGGACGGGAAGAATATTTTAACAGCTTCAGTTTATTATAAAGAAAAAGAAAATTGCCTGATTTAGTCAATGTCCCCCTTTTGTCAGCCTAAAATACACCATGAGACTGGTAAAAACGGGTCTTTACTGTATGTATTATTCACTGTTCCCCACATTAATAGGTACAAAATTTGACGAATCTATTGCAATTCGTATACCAATTAATTGGTATACTTAAGGCTTTATATGTTGCAGATAGAAAAAATACTGAAATTTTTAGCTTTTTTCCTACACAATATTACAAAAGCTTATTAAACATTTTACCCTAAAAAATTTGTAAAAATTGCAAACTATTTGAAATTTTTTGTTAGTTAATTAATAGTTCCATCGCTATACAAGTGTAAACTAGGCTTACCACCAACCGCTCCCGTATGGCAGACGCAGTTATTCAAACAGGGTTGCTATGATTAATAATAAAATCCACTTGTTTTGATGTCATGCTGCTTCTTTTGTTAATAACGTTTCTCAGGCTAATTTGTACAAACTTAAAATGTTTCACGAATGTGTTCAGTTGAAGAATACCTTTAAAAATATATAGTGTTCTCATGAATTGATTGATGAGGTGATTAAGAATTTATTTTCAATCTTAACCGATTTTCCATACTAATTTCCATATAAACTTTGAAATTTTTGAAAAATGTTGGTAAAAGTAAGAGTGTTCCGCTCTTAGCAAAAACAACCAACGCCAACTATTAGGTTGAAAGTAAAACTTTTAAATTAATCAAGAATAATAATCAAAGTAAAAGTTTTCCTTTTAAGCAAATGAAGAATAGTACTCAAAACAAAAGTTTTATTTTTAAACTAAGAGTATGCGTTGGTTGTTTTTTGCTAAGAGTGAAAAACTTATTTTTACCAAAAAAAAATTTCTGTGTGTAGACACAACCGATCGGTACCAAAATTTGCACAATTACTAAGGGTCATAAAAGGAGTCAATAAAGCCTGGTGGAGCTAAAAGTCAAAAATTCAACCAGTCTAATCAATATATTTATCGAGAATAGAGCACTCTAGTTAGAGTGTGGCCAAGACGCATTTGACGTATCCAAACGAGCAGAAATCTGACGTATTTCTATTGTGAATACGTCAAATTTCATGTTCGTCATTTGGATACGACATGGCCTCTTGGCCACACTCTAACTAGTGTGCTCTAATCGAGAAGCCTGTACGGATACGAAAAACTACCAAAAGTTGAGCTCTTTTGACTCAATCTCGGGGTATCGTGGAATAAGGTAAAATCAGGTAAACCGTGTTGAAGGTAGTTTCCCTTTAACCACGGCAAAAATCACAACTCATTGAAAGGTTTTTAATACTCAACTAGGGTTACCAAATGGACTGAGAGCAAATTAAGGACATCCCTGCCAAATCTATTCGGAATTGGAGCCTGAATCAGATGTCACTTGAGCCAGAATTCTGAAAAAATTCTGGTTTATTTTCCAGCAGTTGAACTAGGACGTTGAATCTTGATCGAGACAAATTGGAATGGTGTATTGCCAATATTGAACAAAGATAACCACTTTGGCCAAATCGCATATCGAGTTATCCATCAAATTTTGGTTCCCTCTCAGTAAAAGAACTTTTGGTTGGAATGAGTCGCAGAGAGTATGCTTTAACAAAAACAATCGCTGGAAGTATTTGAAATTGACAATTTAAATAATAATAATAAAGTTGATCTGAATAATTTAATGGCATCATCATGACATTTTTTTGATCACGCAAAAAAATTGAAAAATAGAGTAAATCGAGAAATGTTTATTTGTCAATCGAAAGAACATTTTTACTATTTATTGTTGAAAACAAGTTCTTTTAAATGTTGACCATGTTGGCGCTTGAGGTAATCTATTCAACTGGTCCAATTTTTGATGACGGATTCGAGTATTTCAAGGGGTATCTGGCTAATTAGTCGAGTAATGTTGGTTTCCAATGGGAATGTCACCGCCGCTATGTTTTCTTCAATACGTGCTGAATGTGGTCGAGAACTGCAACTTTTACTCTTTGATTGTATGGTGAATAGTGGAGTCAGTTGGCCGATTATGTCGATCATATTATGGTCTGAGTGCACGAAACACATTTCTCACAAATTGCTGATTTTCGAAATATAGTTGAATAATTTTAAAATGGTGAGCATACTGTGGTGGCAAACAATACTAAACTACAATAACATGACATGCCCTGTTAAAAAACATCATGTTGAACCACCCTGTATATGCCAAGGTTTGAGACTAAAAATAAGAACATTTCAAGTAAAATAAGGACGCTTTCCAAAATCCTCGGAAATAAGGACATGTCCCTTAAAATAAGGACGGTTGGTAACCCTATACTCAACCTTGAGTTGAATATACTTAAATTTAAGTTGAATCTACCTAATTTTGAGTGAACTTCAAACAACTCAAAAGTACACGCCACCGAAAAACTACCTAAAATCTAGGGGCAGATCACTCTAAGAATGTATAACAAATTTGCATCAAATTAGAAAAAATGCATTTAATTTCCATTTTTGCATCAGCTTGGCACTCCCTCGCAGAAAAGTTTGTTCAACAAACGTCCTACGCTGATCCACTTTGTTCGACGTTTTGTTAAATGTAGGGCTAGTTTTTCTGTAGGGTTTTGACGTCTTACACGCAACGCAAACCACATTGCAGGCAACGCTAAAACATTGCACGCAACGCAAAATACATTATGAAATTCTATTTTGATGGAAATAAATGCATTTAATCTCGCTGATTTTTAAAAATGCACCACAAGTGATCTGCCCCTAGCCTAAAATTCAGTAATTTTGACTCAATCTCGTGGTATCGTGCAGGAAGGTAAAATTAGGTAAACCGTTTTGAAGGTAGTTTCCATTTAACTACGGCAAAAATAATACCTCAACCTTGAGTTTAATTTACTTAAATTTAAGTTGAATTTACCTTATTTTGAGTATACCCCAAACAGCTTAAACGTACTGCACGGAAGACCTCGACTGAGTCGAATCTCTCGTTTTGTTTTTGACAACACTAATAAGTGCGAAAGCGACGCACAGCTCAAAAAAACCTAAAATTAAGTTAAAAGAACTTATTCTGTAGGTTACTTTACGGTTGCGTGTACCTTATTCCATGGAAGACCCAGACTGAGTCGAATCTCTCTCTTTGTTTTTGACAACACTAATAACTCTGTGCTAGTAAGTACGAAAGCGACACCAAACTGAAAACTACCTCAATTTAAGTTAATAGAACTTAGGGCATGTTCAGGAGCGTTTTATTTTGTATATGAGTTTCAAAGTTGAACTGAAACATTCACATCCCCAGCATAGCGTTTTGTTTTATAATTTCGAACAGTTTTGTTTCAAAATTTAAAACTGTTATACGACTCCGTTCTATTTGTTGCTGATTTTAAAACACGTTTAGAACTGTGTTTTAAATAAATGTAAAGTTTTTAGCACAGACACCAGCCCGGGGACAACTTGACAGCTCCCATATATTGAACTCATAAGCAAATATTGTGGTGATTTGGTGATGTCATGGCGGCTCGAATGGAACAAAATTTAAAAAAGGCGCATCCCATCTATTAATTTCTATATCTGTAAAAAGTGAACAATTAAGCATTTTTTCACCAAATTTATTTCGCTGTTCAAATCAGAAACTGTCCATACCTTAACAGAAACATAGATTCCACTTTGGATCTAAAAATCGAAGAAAAATAAATCGATTTTCAGAAATACAAGAAGATGGCTTTCAAAATCGAGCCGCTTCCACTTATATTGAAATTTCCGAAAATCTTCGGGATCAAACCAACATGAAATCCTCCGGTAGACGCCGTTAAATTAGTTTTCTGATGGGCTGGAGCTGAGTGATATGCGAAATGAATTCTGAAGGGATCCGTACCAAAACCATCGCAAAATCTTTTGGACAGAATTATTGCAAAAGTCGAACAAAACTCTGGCAAGAGTCGAACATAATTCTATATTCCTGGCAGCATACTTACTAAAACCGGGCACTATCGGTTTGCTGCCAGAATTCTGGTAAAAGCGCACAAATTCTATCCAAAACCAATTTTGCTAACTGTGTAGAAAATCCTACATATTTCGTTTATATTCCCAAACAAAGTTCTAGAATTCTTGACGTTCTTAATTAATTTGAAACAAGATGTCATATGTTCACGAATTGTTAGGCTTGGTGATTTACTTTCATTGGCCAAAATGATTTTCATTTATATTTCTCGGCAAAAAGCACAAATTATTTACACACTTCACACAACAATAAAACCAAAAAAACGACTTCCAGTTAAATTTATAACAAGATTTATGTACCTTGCTGACAGTTTCCAATTAGGGATAAATTTATGCTTTAATAATTGTTTTCTTTATCCACATTTTGGAATACGCTTTTTCTAAATGTTGTTCTTGCTGCATCGACGGCGTTCATAACACACGTAACGAAAAACGCTTTTCTCTTGAAACTATTTCGTTTCGTTGTTCGTGGTACTCGTACGGAGAAGGCATACTAGCGCCACCATCAAATTAGTGGTACATATATGAAACAAGCACTAGGTTTGTTCCAGTACCAGGAGAAACTGGAAGTACTCCGGAGAAAATCGTTCCTGTACTCTCTTCTTCTCCTTTTTCTTCTTCAGGTAGCAAACCGGAGTAAAAAGGAGCAAAGATTTTTAGCTCCTGTTTACTCCGGAGTGACTTCCGTGTACTGGAACAAACCTACTATCTGCAAAGTTGTCTGGAGACTGGAGAAAAATAAATTTGAATGCAGTAACACTGAAGGAATGTTGAGACATGAATTTTAAAATGAATAGAACATCCACTAAAACTGCTGCTGGGGACAGCAAGTTCTGGTTTTAAAATTTTCAGTTTTATATAATAGAACTGTCAAAATAATGAATCTCGAACTGAAACACTCCTGAACATGCTCTTATGCTGTGGGTTGTTTTACTTTTCCGTGTGCCCTGATTCAAATATGGCGGAGCAATCTGTCGTAGTTTGACAGTAGCGATTGCTTCAATACAAAACAATCGTTATTTTGCATGGGACACTTTTCCAATGCCTCTGTCATGTCGGTTCGTCGGTGATAAAACGCTCCTGAACATGCCCTGCAAGTATTTATAGCCCCTCGTTCCAGTGATCGATCATCGCCGAAACTGTTTGACATTCTAAACTCGATGAAACATTTTAACTGAAACATTAACCTCAAAAGCATAGAAATCAAAACATTTCGCGTTTGAGGTTCGTTTTATTTTTGTTTTTCGTTTTAAAAGTGATCAAATTATTCAAATTGTGATTGTTTAAAAAAATATTTCTTAAAAGTTAACGGTTGTAGCCTGAACATTCCGGTAAGTTGATTTATTAGTGCAGTTTTACCGCTTTGTGATGTGTACCACTATCGATTATATCATCAACCAATGCTAAATTCATAGTCAGTTTTGACGTTTTGTCGACAATGCAACGCATGTAGAGTCAACATTCGAATAAAAACTATCATTGGATAAGTTTCCTCTTTTCGTTTGATTTCATTACAATCGACCAAAATCTTCAATGAACCGTAGATAATAGTAAAAATAAAGTGCTGAAATGCTAACCAAAGGAAATACCGCTCCAATGTTTTACCGAATTCTGGCCCGGTTTCCTCAAAATTTTTCTTTCTGTTTTGCTTATGGATCCGGAGTTAAGCAGCAGCTGGGCTATGATTCAGTTAATAAAAAGAAAAATATGATCGATTTAATATACACCGTGGACAATGCTCATCGATGGCACGCCAGTAATCTGGAACGAAATCCGGACCATTACTCCGCTCTTCAATTTCTGGGCAGTGGATTCATAACCAAATACCAGGAAACGATAGGCGCGAAGGTGTTTTTCAATACGTTAATTCCGATTCCAGAAGAAGATGTTATCATCAAATACGGCGTTGTTACAACCAAAGATCTTTTGGAAGATTTAAACGATTGGACTAATTTGTATCTCGCTGGAAGACTTCACAAACCTGTCGAAATAATACGCACTGCGACGGGTTCAAAAATACAGAATGCGATAGACAATAATCTCAAAGCAGGGGTTCACGCAGCGCTTTTGTTGCTGCCGGAAAAGTTCACCGAATTTGAATTGTTTCGGGAAATATCTAGCTTGAGCTACGCGGGTGATTTCCGAATGATTTTCGGTGAAAATAAAGATAAAGTTAATAACATTGTTCGACCACAGCTAGAAAATTTTCGCAATTTATATTCGCCAACAATAGCTCAATTGCGGCACGTACTCAATCTTCCTCCGGAAAGTAGCGACAATTCAGTATGCAGCCAGGATCTATCGGAGAAAACAATCCTGTATCATCTAAGCCATTTACCAAAGTGGCCAGTAAGGAGAATCGTGTGCACTCAAACAAGCGGACGCTACCGACAGGATACGGAAGATATCCTGGCGGCCGTTTCCAAGTCTTCGAACTACCAGGAAACAGTTTCCCGATGTCTCCGATCGATCGTATGGCAGAGCAGCGTGAAGCAGTCGATAAAAAATATTCCCTCAGCCGGCATTAGCAAGTCATTGAAGTATAGCTGGTCGAAAGCCCTAAAGACGTTTAATTTATAATTTGAGTGATTCGTGCATTTAATAGAATAGGATAAAAACTAGTCGCATGTTTCTATAAAGTGTTCAGTCAATAATAAATATTGATAAGAGTAAGTTTTCAGATTCATTAATTCTACATGGCCTTGATTAAGTTGAGGGTAAGGGTGATATTTTGCGTATTGGAGAGAGACTATGATTTCCAAATTAACACCGGCATGCTATCAGTATCAGACAACATTGTTCACTTACATGTTTTTAATCTTCATTTATGAAAAATTATACATAAAATGAAGTATTGCCTCCGTCACAGATTGTAAGGAGGAACAAAAAATGGCAGTCTTTCAGCTTCATCCACCACCGAAGTACGATGAGTAATTAACTAAAATCAAAGACACCAAACAATAAATAAAACGAGCTATCCTGCGAGGAAATTGAAATAAATGAAATATATTGGATGGCGGTGGCGGTTATGTCATGTCTCGCTTTAGAGACAATGGCACGATCACTTTAGAGACAATGGTTCTTCCTGGGTTGTCATAGCCAATGGTTAGTGCATTGGGTCAAAGAATTTTGCCTCTAAGGCGATATTTTTTACATTATTGATTGCTTTCGTTAAACTCGATAATCCGATCTGTTATTCCGATGGATACTATCAAAAAAGATCTTAAAGTCTCCAGTTCCTTATCTTCCCGCTTATTCTGAATGAGACGACAAGTCTCACTTCTTTACACATCCCTTTTCTCAACAAATTCTGAAGCTTCACTTCGGGTAACGTGAGAGACCCGTTCAATGGAACCCGAAAGGATTCTCAGTGTTGGATAAGTAAAGTGGCATTGGTCGGTTTACATAACACGACGATCAGGATAAGCGCGTCTGACTCCTGCTCAGAACAGTTATCGCTTTATCAGAACTACATACATGGACATCATATAATTGCATAGAACGCGTGTTTTTTTGATTGATGTTTTCACTCTTCGTTGGAATTTTCCGGGTCGATAACCTAACTAAACCTTCCCAGTAGCATTTATTTAAAGCACATTACAATACAAGCGTAATCTAAGTTTCAGGTGACTTCAAGAGTGCTATAAAACCATTACCAGTTACAAGGGGCTTCTCTTCTGGAATCAACATCAACGATCGTTGCTCGTAGTGTACATTTTCTCTCATACATGTCGGAATAAAAGCAAATACCTACTGTCCGCGTTGAAAAAAGTAAACCTCTGTTTGAATTGTATTTAAAATAGATATAGTCTTTATTTCAGCAAAGTGTACCATGTCCGACACCGACACATCAGATTCCGATTCAGGGATACGCTTCAAAACGACTTCTACGCGCTACAAAACGGAGGGTCCGGATAAATATTCATCTTCATCCAAATCCACACGCTCGGTAGCTTCCAACAGTAGAAATAGTCGTGACAATGATCGAGGAAGAGATCGTTATCGAGAGAGGGATAGTCGACACACGAGCCGACGAAGTAGAAAAAGTTGTAGCAGAAGCAAAAGTCGTAGCCGTAGTATAGATCGACGAAAACGTAGAGAAACGGAACGCCGTAGTCATCGTAGTAGATCTAGATCAAGATCACGATCAAAACGATCCTCGCATGGCAGGCGAGAACGCAGGTCAAGTTCAGAAAACAAACTCGTTAATCCGATCATAAAGCCAGAAGTTAAAATTAGAAACACTGACGATCAATTGAAAAGCAAACAAAGTAAAATTCTAGACATTTCAATCTCCTCACTTTCTTCACAAGAAGATACCATCGTAAAAGATGAAGCTTCCGAAAGTAGCTTTGGTCCGGCACTTCCGCCTACAATACCAGACCATGCAAACGAATTCATTGATAACGAGAGTAAGGAAGAAAAGACTGATGAGTTTGGACCAGCACTTCCTCCGGATTTGGTTAAAAAATATCAAGCAGAGGAAACTGTTGTGTCTAATAACGGCCCGCGTGTAATCGGACCTACTTTGCCGGCCAATATGAAAATCAATACAGAACCAACAGAAAGTTCGGAATCCGAGCTCTCACCCTTCTCCGAAGAAGAAGAAGAATCTGCACGGGATGACGAGGATATGATCGGTCCTCTGCCAGGAGGGTCCAGTTCTAGAGCCAATTTGGAATTGGAACAACGTGCACTAGAAATAAAACTTAAACGACTGGATGAATCGAAAAGTGTAAATGTAACCTCACGTGAAGATTGGATGCTTGAACTACCAGATATTCGAAAGGTTAGTGATATGGGTCTTGGGGCAAGACAGTTTCGAACACGCGAAAAACAAGAAATAGGTGATAGGACAGTCTGGACTGACACACCATCAGATAAAGAACGTAAGAAATCTGGTCACTCGTCCAAAGACCCGATACGTGATCGCGAAGAAGAACAACAACGCCGAAGGGTCGCTGAGCGAGACAGGCAGCAAGAAGAGATGGTCAAAAAACACAAAAAGAAGCACAAACGGGACAAATCTCTGCTTGACATACACAAAAAGAAATTGGAGGAGGATAAGGTAAGTTTTTCTGTTACAATAATTTCATTCTTCAACTATGTGCTACTTGTTGCAGAAAAATAAAGACGTCTCTTCAGAACCAATACGGAGGCCTTTCGATCGCAATGTTGATTTGCATGCTAATCGTTTCGACGAGGCTCAGAAGAAAGCCATTTTCAAAAAAGCGCAACTATTGGACACGCGTTTTTCCAGCGGAGCTTCAAAGTTTTTGTAGAAATCACCGAAACTAATTTCTGGCGGCGCTTTATCTTTTCATTTAGATGTGCTGAACTGAAACATATATTGTGAGATCATATTCTTTTTAATGTTAAGATTGTATCAGTTATCCACCTATCTGACTATTTCACAAATATTTCTCATGCCGAGAGAACCGATTCTAAATTTATTAGCAGAACGGATAGTTTAGCCCTAGAAGCGAATGAGCAATGTGTGCCTCAAACATTCACCTTGTCCATTTCTCAGTTTATGAGAAAGTAATTTCGCATTGGGGACGAGTACAAAAATCCCCCTTGCGTTACAGTAACGCAGTTCAACGTGTGAAGTCCCTGATGCATCCTTTCCTGTAAGCTCAATCGTATAAGAATAATTTCCAGATAAAAATGTTACATAAGATGCGGTTAAAATGTTATTTCTGACATATCACTACCACTCAAGGAACATTTGAAAACGTTAAGGTTGGACAGAGAAAAGGTAAAATTCGCAAACGAAAAAGGCAGTTTTTTTTCCACACCGTATGTCAGATCTTCATAAAAATTAATCAGCAGTACTGTAACAACATTCTACATACGCTGATTGATTTTTATGAAGATCTGACATACGGTGTGGAAAAAAACTGCTTTTTTCGTTTGCGAATTTTGCGCATTCTCTGTCCAACCTTAAAAGAATTTTTTGTTATCGTTTATCCCATCTTCATGAAAGCAAAGACTACATATTAAGGAGACTGATATCTCTTTCCTTCCCCCATACAAACGAGAAGCGACAGAGGTTGCAGCACCTCTATCGTATGAAGGTAAGAAGCTTAATGTAAAAGTGTATGTGCGTGTGGGTGCATCAATATGGAAAGTACCACCAAGGACCTTTACCGGCAGGTAGCGTTGCTGTTACTAGGTTTGTTCCAGTACACGGAAGTTACTCCCTGTTGCTCCGGAGCAAAAAATTCTTGCTCCTTTTCACTCCGGTTTGCTACCAAAAGAAGAAAAAGGGAAGAAGATAATACAGGAACGTTTTTCTCCCTGTTTGCTCCGGAGTACTTCCAGTTTCTCCTGGTACTGGAACAAACCTACTGTCTCCAGATTCTGGTCAGAGTTGCCAGTGTTCTTGATATGCAGTCTTTGATAAAAGTCAATCAGTGTATTCGGGGCATTAAAGTACTACAAATTTTTCTGGTTTTCAATGGTAATTTCGAGGCTAACCTACACAAACTACGCAGCTTTTTTCGGCGATTTTCTGAACTCTCCCTTCCCCTCGTAGCATTTTGTCGAAAAATTTTAGGCTCCCCCTGTAAATAACGTAACATTTTCCAACACCCTCACAATCTGGACGCCTGGTTGAAAAAAAAAATGTTTTACAAGTATTTTAAATACATGTCCTTACAAAATATATTTTTAGCAAATTGCGTACAAAACAAGCCCATTTCATGACAAATCGTCGCTGTTGTGCTATCTTATGACAAGCGCCATTTTGCACATTTCGAGAAAAACGATTTTTAAAGTTTGAGATTGAATATCTCGAAACTTATAAATGGTATAAAAAAATCAAGGAAGGCAATTGATGCTTCTGTCTATTCTGTGTTAAACACTCAAATTTTACAAAGATCAGTTGACTATGTTGCGAGCTTTTAGTATAAATGTAAACAAAAGTCGCACTCACACGTGTCATAGATGTGTATTGATGACAAAATTTGTATAGCGTGTCATAATCGTGCATGGAAAATTTTCCATAGAAAAAAATCATCAACTATTAACTTTTATTCATATCTTTGGCTTCATTTGGTCTATAAACAATCAGTGAGATGCATTTTGAAGGAAATAAGTCAGGGAATCTAGCAAAAATAGTTACTTTTGGTTACAGTGTTGCCAAATATGCTATATTTCCAGTTTAAAACTTAAATTGCATTTTTTCACAATTCGCGCATTTTTGTTTTGAAAATGATTATGCCATTGTGTTTCTGAGATAGTTTTACATATAAAAACATCTTATTCATCAAGATAATTTGAGCCAATCCCACTACACAGTCATTTGAAGCAAAAAATTAAAAATTTCTCAGTACATTTCGCTATATCTCAGTAACCATGCAGAAAGTCGAAATTCTGTAAACGCCATTTTGTAGAGATTGTTTAGACAAGTAATGTGGCATATCTAACTCAGTTTACCCCAAAATGGCGTTTGTCATAAGATAGCACAACAGCGACGAAATGTAGTTTTGCTTTGTTTTGAATTTTATATGTCATGGAGCATGAAAAGATGTCTCTCAGTTAACAATCCAGCAGCTTCCAATGATTCTAAGAAGCATACGTTCTAATAAATTACTAAATTTTGTTTAGTTGAATTTGAATAGAAATTTTAATTCAGCAACCAAACTAAGTCTAATAATTAGCAAGATTAGCTAACTAATGTAGCAAGTTAAATCCGCATAGTTTTTTGCGAGTTTACAATTCCGCGAAGAGTTCATCCCTAAATGACGTATGGATACGTCATGGCCTCATGGCCACACTCTAACTAGAGTGCTCTAGTTGGTCCTACCACTGATGCCAGCGACAATCAATCTAGTGTTCTGTATCTGCTGTTCCATAAATACAATGTTCTGTATCACATTGATGAGTCAAACAGTTTTAAGCTCTGGATAAAATGTAGCCAGCCACCTGGATGTTGCATCTGAGCTTGCATTTCGTTCGGTTGCTAAAGGCCTATTTACACCCTCGGTGAAAATGAACGTGAACTCGATGCGAACCAAATTGTTTTTTCCATAAGTGAGATATTGGAAAAAACAATCTGGTGCGCATCGAGTTCACGTTCATTTTCACCGAAGGTGTAAATAGAACTTTAAGTGTATTTTGACAGCATGCTTATAGGGAAGAGCCGCTGTCGTTTGACGGATTGAGAAAAAGCAGAAAAATGTAAATAAAAACGCAATATTTTTGTGCAGATTCTCGCAAGACAAATGTATGAAGTTTATCATTTTCAGCGTAGGATGCTCTTTGTTTCTATAAGTACAACCTAAATCGATGCTTGAAATGAGAAGCAATGTATTTGCGATTACGTAAACCAGGGGCGACATTACGAATCGACTTTTTCATACAAGCTTGCATACAATAAACCTTTCGTTTCGAGATGCGCAATGCCACCCCAGCACCGAAAGTAATCGTTCCACAGCGTTTGTTGATTCACGCCATTTTTTACAGGAACTTTTTTGAATGAAAAGTGTATTCCTATAAGCTCCATTCATAATTTTAAGAAAGTTTATGACATAATGTTCTGGAATTATTTAAAAATAATCACCCATTACGTTGCAATAATCGCTACAATTAGGGATTGAAAACTGCAAAATCCAACACATTCTACACAATTTTGTTCACTTGTTCTTCTACAGCTTTGTTCATACGGCAAAAAGAGATAGATAACACATGAAGGAGAGAAAGAGACAGTTGCATTCGGATATCTTTTAAGAGCGAAGAGTGCATAACGGCAGCTGCCGGTGTTTATCGGCATGAAACAAGTGGAAAATTATCTTATCGATTACACACGAAATCTTTCTAATAAATTAATGTCGTATATTCTGATTATACGAGGACTATAGTGATGTCTTCGGACATCATAACTAGCTGGCGTTGGACTTAACTAGACCACGTGTTCATTCACAACAATCAATGTCAATATTGTTCACAATGTGAGGTAGGAATTTCTACCTGCTAAGCGCTCAGTTCTTAATTTAAATTTGCAACACTATAAAAAAAAGCTTAAACAGTAACCAACCAGCAACCTGACAAAGAAAAAGTAAGCATTAGGCCGAAAACGTACGAAGAAAATCTATTTCAAAATCACTAGTCTGATGCATGCTGTTTGTTTACATTTTTCTGCTTTTTCTCTAAACTTTTTGAGGTGGCGCTAGTATACACGGGATGGTCCCAATTGACTAATCTATGTGGAGTTGTGTTAGTGCGAGATTGAGGTTAAATCGGGTAGTTTTTTTGCCAAATGAGGTTAAATCAGATGGCGAATTGAAAACATAGCGTTATATGTATGTTGTCTATACACATTGCAACTGTGTTGGTGTCCTAGACGTCAAATAAGTCAATTGACCTTATTCAAAAAACATGCGATGCGAGATGTATTGTTTATTTATGTTAGATATGACGTTTTGAGAAAACAAAATCAATCGCAATTCTTGACCTGTATATTGATAGAGGTATATTTTATTTAAATAACCATTTCATTCTGAACATTCTGTTACGGCACTCGAACTGATAATCACTTTATATTTCAGATACGCAACCAACATGCACAGATCTTACCGAGTATTAAACGCGTTAACAAGGTTTAGGCGTGTTCCGCGGCCATTTACAACATGTTTGAATATTGCAGCATGTAATCGCTTTTTGAATAGCACTATTTCGCCATTATACCCTGCCAATAAACTAACCACGAATACTGTAATCAGACAGTGCCATGGCCAACCCGTAGGCAAACTTGAAAGTACAAAACTTCAGTTAGTATTCACGTGCAAAAAATGCGATCACAGAAGCACGAAATTCATTTCCAAACAAGCCTATCAGAGCGGAGTTGTTATAGTCACATGCGATGGATGCCAAAACCACCACGTTATAGCAGATAATTTGAACTGGTTTACTGACCTCAATGGGAAGAAAAACATTGAAGAAATACTTGCTGAGAAGGGAGAAATAGTGAGGAAATCGATGGAATAAAATAGATAAAAACAAAATCATAATAGAACTATCGTGTCTTAGGTATTGCTAATTTTTTCAATTCATTCTTTGTAAAGTATACTGTGACAAGTTGTTAAAACTGATTGCAAAATTTAATAAAGTTACAGGATCTCATTGCCACTTATAGCATTGAAGTTTTTTATTGTTTCTGTATAATTTAAACTCAGACTTCGTGATGCGACGGTAAGATATTGGGATTTATTTGATAGCTATCTGTTAAATTAAGTTTGATTTTTGTGTTCATCTCGTCAGTAACTAGCACCAGCTGGGTGGGTAATTAGAGGATTTATCTGAACTAGTACCCAAATTAGCACTAGTTACACAAAAAATTCAAACAACCCGTGTGAACACCTAAAACAACTACCCTTAATCCGCAAATTGGCCTAATCCAATTTTCCCTTTTGGGAATTTAATATTACATAATGCCAGACGTTTGGTTCCCTGGCCAAAAGACAAGAGTTCGTTTTCGCTTTCTCGTCAGCAAACTAGAGCTTCTGTACTTGCTTCCTGGGATATCACTCGGAACAAGCCAGTTGGATTGTGTGAACTCTGTGGATTGTTGTGTCTAACTAGTGCTCATTTGCTAGTGCTAGTTTAGATACATCGCCTAGACAGCGACACACAGTGGCTGGAGGCTGGCCAAAACCTCAAAAATTTATTTTTGAAACATTGATATTTTATATTTTTTGTGAATTTGTATTGTATGTATTGAATGATGTATATTCAAAATTTTATGATCATTGGATAAGAACAAGATTTTTAACATGAGTTTAAAAGTAGCAAAGTCCGGACTTTTTAATGATTTTCATTTCCGAAACAACAATTGCTCTTTTCATTTCATATGCATGTTGCTCTTTGGATTTTGGTCCGATTTTAGCACAACTAGTCTCATTGTGTAGAGGAACGAAAGAAGTTGGTTAGTGAATAGAATACATTTGGTTAATATGTTTGAGGTGGTCAAATCAAAAATACTTTTTTTCACTAATGTATTCTGTACAAATTTCGGAATCATTTTGGAACGGTCACATAATAGGCATTCTATGGGAAATAACCTCTACTTTTCGAATATCATGGTCTCGTTCTGCGCATAGTGCGCAAAAAAAATTAAGGAGATTTTGAAGCTTTGTTGCTGATATGGATGCGCATGGTGTTTTGTGTAAAATAGTTGAACAATCTACAGTAAACCAACACGTTATACATTGGATTTAAAGTAGTGTTCTTCATTTTTATGATATTGCTGACATTGGTGAACAGTAACGGAAAATCTATCATGAAAACGGGATCATAGTTATAAGAAATGTTCAATGAGACTGTATGGAAAATGCATTTAATATTTTACGACTTTTGACATCAAAAATGAGTTCAGCACCTCAAAACTAGCTTAAATTGTGATTTTCAGCCAAATTAGGTAACATTTGAGATTTTGTCCTACTTTTGTTTGAAGACCCGCCACTGTGCAACGTGGTGCTAGTCATTGTCGAGATTATTATGAAACACAAAAATCACAGATTTTGCCATCGTTATGGAGACATTCGTCCGAGAAATCAATCCGTCTTAATGAATAATAATTCTGACTAGTTTAAAAAAGCCTTCAAACTATGAATTAGAAATAAGTCAATTTCACCACTGCAACAGTAACAAAGGGTATGAATAACTAGTAAGGATGTGTGATTCTTCAAATTAACGATACACCACATTTATAAAATGTTTTTTTTTTTATTCTAATCGATGAGTAATTATCTACAACGCTTAACTTAACGCTATCCTGCTTTTCTGAATTGGAATCAACAAAGATCAAGGTTTTTATTCTTGTTTGTTCACTTCTATGCATATATTTGTACCGTGACGTAACGTTTCAATCTGAACTAAGTAGATCGATCAATTGGCATGGCGTGGCTGAGCTGGATTCATTTTCCAAAGAAAGGAAAATGGCCTCAAAGATTAATTTCATACACCGTAGTGCTGTTACGAAAGGAAGGCACAGTTTATTCTAGACGTTATCAACTGTTGTGAATACTGAATACACAAATTTTTATTTCGTCGACACTACGGTCATTTGAGCTCTTTCGGTAGGTAGCGCTAACTCCAGTAACACTATCCTTACCACACATCTATTTGTTTATTATACGGAATAGAATATAACCTTAGATAAAGAACAAAATATTAAAGATAATGTCATCCGTCAGAAACAACCAACGTGTTGCTTACAGTTACTTTTTCTTCCATTAACGATTGCCGTCAAGATTTCTATTTCTAGATCATCGTATCTTCCTAAACAGGGTGTAAAAAATACTTATCCAAAAGAGAAAGTGTGCGTAAAGATTCGCGTCACCTGCTACTTTTCGTGTTGGGAAAGAGAGCCGCTGCTAAATTAAGCTATGAAAACTACCTGTTCCGAAACGAAGACAGCTGTTACCTTCTACGTGAGTTTCTCCAATAACTTCTTCAGTTTTTCGTGCGCGTATCGAATTTTCTGGTACAGATCGCTCGAGCAACCTTGTTCCTGGATGGTGGAGAAACGGTATGTTCGGAAGTTCTTGTTGTTATCCATTAGCGTGACAGCACGCATCAGCGGACAGAGAATGATCTTCTGATGGTCGGAGAAGTTGAGCTGTTACAAGAGAATATATTTCATTACAAGCAAAGCAAGCGAATATTGTGTTCATAATACTACTTACTTGAACGGTACCGTTGGTCAAGTGCATTACCACCGCACACATTGTGCGGAACCAAGTGTGCAGATGGGGAATACGAGATATTTGATCACTTTCAATGTTGACGGCTCCTGCGCCGGCTTTGACCAAATGTTCTGTCATGTAACGTTTAAAGTAGGACAGCAGTTTCATTTTTTTCTCCATCTGGGGTGGATAGGTGTGAGTATCCATGTACGTTTCGACTCCTTCCTTGTCGATAAAGTGCACATTACTAAAACGGATTACTATTAGTTGATGGAACTGCTTGCTTGGTCTGTTGATGGATATAACAAATACTTACAGTCCATTGGCAAGCATGATCAGTTTAGTGGTATCGTTGAACATCACTCCCATACCCTCGTCGCAGAGTTGATAGCCAAAACCATACTTATCGCTGTAGTCAACCCACTTAGACACCCAGAAGAGTGGCTGTACGGCCGGATCAGTGTTTTCATCGTCCAAATTTGCCATCAATTTAGGTGGCTTCGATGCGATCAATGAGCTCAGTTGTTTGTACAGATTCTCAATATCAGTACGGTATCCCTCGTTGTGCCGGGACATTGTGCCAGAAGCCGTAATTGCATCGTGTAAGTTGTTCTTCAGGAAAGATGATTCAAATCGTGTGTCATCTAAATGATGTAAAAAAGGAGGAGCAAAAATTTTAGAAAGATAAATAGTATTGCACTTGGTGCACATTTAGTACCGTTAACTTCAGAAAGTGGTTTCCTACCCGCACGATCGGTGGCTTCCAGTTGATCGGCACGAGGCGCCATCGTTAAACAAGAGATCGGAAGTGATAAAGGAATGTGACTGCTGGAGATGAAGTCATAATTAAAGAGCTGTGCCACACTTGGTCGTTTGATCGGGTCCGACTGCAGCATGGAGCAGATCATTTCGGCTGCACTCGAACGCAACGTTGCTGGTAGACGATAATCGCATTTTCTAATCTTGGTGTATGTATCTTTCAGACTTTTCGTTTCGAATGGTGGCTGACCAACGAGCAGTGTGTACATAACACAACCGATCGACCAAATATCCACCTCATAGCTATGACCTTTCTTGTTCAGTATTTCTGGGGCAATGTAGTTCGGTGTGCCACAAAGCGTCTTCTTACGTTCGCCTTCATACTCGATCTTAGTCGCCAATCCGAAATCTCCGATCTTGACGTGCAGATCATCGTTCAGAAAAAGATTACCCAACTTCAGATCCCGATGGATGATATGCCTTTCGTGTAGATACTTTACCCCTGTTAGCACTTGGTGGATGTAATAACGGCACTCGTAGTCGGTAATGACTTTTCGCCGCTTGTGCAGCTCCATCATGGACTGTCGAAGGAAAGTAAAGACTCAACATCAAAACCATTGTATGGATGGTGTTTACATTAAAACTTACTCGTTTTTTGCACAGCTCCAGTACGATATAGATGTTCAAAGGATCGTCGAAGAAGCTATGGAATCCAACGATATTTTTATGATTCAGCGACCGGTGAATCGTGATTTCCTGGGTCATCTTTTCCTTTTGATTGTGTTTCATCATGAGCTTCTTGGATACAATCTTCCCGGCGTACACCTCTTCCGTAACGACGTCCATAATCTCGTAGCATTTTGCGAATCCACCCTAGATAACGAAAATAGTTTGGTTTTAAATTACCTGGCATAATAAATCATATACTAAAAAGCTAATGGAGTGGATAGGCATGGTGTAGTTGGTAAATCGAGTGCCTTGTACGCAGCTTACCTGGATTCGTTTTCCAACATTTGAACGTCAACAAACTTAAGGGGGGTTACATACCTTTTTATTTAAAATATCGAAAGTTTTTTATTACCTTATCTAAAAGTAAAACCCCTTGAGAATATTTTCCCAAATTTTTCTAGAGATCCGAGAAATAGATCAAAAGTTACAGCGTTTCGAAGCGCGGTTCGTCTTCTAAAAGCAGTGGTAACTTGTCGAAATGTCGTTTTTCCAAAAATGGTTTTCCGTGATGACGATTGCCGAAAAACCACTCAACTGATCTTCTTCAATTTTTTAATTGATCGCGATTAACTGTTTTCGTACCTTAACGTTTCCTATTTTATGCATATTTTTTTTTGTATATTTGGGTGAATGGAGAACAGTAAGTCTAGTTACGTAAGGTATGCAAACTAGACTCGATGAAACTATCCAAGTCAGTCTTGGATATCACATACATTTGGAGTAAAATCAGATGTTGTTTCAAGCTGTTCTCAACCCCTATTCGGCAGTTTTCACGCCGCCACCCGCGCTACGGCTTGGTAAGACCAAACTGGCGTCGAAGGGGGTCAATTAAGGTTGTCTAACGTTTTCTTGATGGTCACATCATTAACGTTTCTGCGCTAGAATCGACAGACAACTGATTATAAGATTAGGGAACATATTTAATAGTATAAATAATGTCATTTTCGCTTCAGATAGTTAATATTCGAGCCAGTAGAACTCCTTGAGCGTCTGATATACGAGTCCCGACGGAAATTGAGGATTCGATAAAAGAGATCTCTTCTATGAGACGGTCGACCGACGGCGTCGAAATGCCGGAAGAGAAAAGCAGCGGTAAGCGAGTTTAACAAGAGGGATTGGGACACTATCATTGAAACGAAATCTATACGTAGCACTAATAAAACTCTTAATTTCAGGAACTGTACGAGATAGCGCTGACCCTGTGGCCTTTGACTGGCATGATCTATTCTCATTAGTTCAGAAGTCTTCTTGGCTAATTGGTAGAAATGTGCTCCCATTTGCAAGTTGATCAATTCGCTTGGACGGGGGACATGTTGATCCTACTAGTTGTCGCCTCTTTTGACCGTGAGTATGAGGCTAGTTCAGGAATGGAGTGCAGGACTGGTACCTAAGAGATGGTTAGTTATTCAGGACTTGTTCCGATTATTATTTTACTCGACCAAGCACACCGGCTGTCAAAAATGATAAGCAACCCTTTCGGGTCGGTGTGGTCTATTCGAGTCAAACCAGGCGGACATTCGGTTCGAGCAAACTTTATGGGGAATAGTGGAATTTATCCATTCTTATGTTCACTATGGGCAGAGCTTCTTTTTGTGAATCCCTAAAATGCCTGGTCCATAATGTAATGAATACTAGAACAGGGATAATCGAATTCTGTTATAAGATAGAGATGAAATAGCACAGTTGTAGGAAAAAGTATTTGAGAGTAAGGACTAATACTGCTAGTATGTTTACCATATCAATTAACCCTTTAGTGCCCTTTTTTTTTAGCTTGAAAAAACTTTTGTAGGTGAGCTTCGTGATATGAAAAACGAAAATATTATTGATAATTCTTGTAAGTAATGGATTTTTCATTTTTTTAGCCATAAAATAAGTAGGCCGCCTAGTGGCGGTCTTGGGCGAATAAAAAACAAAAACTTTTTTTCTTCTAGTTACCTCAACGGTTCTATCACATTCGCCCGAATGACATTCGCCCGAAAGTCATTTACCCGAATGACGTTCGCCCGAAAACCATTTACCAGAATGGACCATTTACCCGAATGTCATTAACCCGAATGGACCATTTACCCGAATGCCATCAACCCGAATGGACCACTCGCCCGAATGTCATTAACCCGAATACCACATTCACTCATAAGCATAATATAAAATGGGTCATTGTCTAGTTTACAGACTTTAGTGATAGAAGTCCGACTTTAATGCGGTTTTTTGCCAAAAGGATGTATTTTAACCTAAATAAACCAAATCCGAGCGGGAAATGTAAAATCTTTAACCAAAGTTTGATAAACTGAACAATAACAGGTGAGCTTATACAGCAGAGCTAGTCTGATGCGGCTTGGCCGCATATCCGAGGCCAAGGATCCGAAGCGGCGCAAAGCCGCTGAGGTTCCGTTGGACGAGGCGTTGATCCACCCGTCGCCGGAGTTATAAGCAAACCTGTGATCCTCTTGTTTGCCCGGTTTACTCAAACATAGGGGCTATAGCTAGTTTAAAGCCGACTGAGCGGCAGCGAAGTCGGACAGTGCCCCAGAAAGCGATGTGGCGTAGCCACATTAGTCAACCGTACACTGACCAATGTGGCTATGCGATATCGCTTTTAGGTGTACTATCCGACGTCACTGAGGTTCTATTGCCAACGCCACAAATGCTCTTCAGGTGCTGATGCATATAGGACGCAGTTGTCAGCTCGAGCGGTGAAATCTTGTGATAAACCGGACAAAATAATAAGAAATCTTTCGGAAACACCATCGATCGAGGTAAATATATATTTAGATGTTCCGTTAACGGATTGAATCAACTAAATTAATAATTATATCTTGCATGGTGGAAGTCCATTTGGTACAACACCGTTAGTAAATAGTAGCTCATAAATGTTATGTGGCGAAGCTAGTGTGATGCGGCTTTGCGACAATTAACGAGGTGGAGGAACCGAAGCAGAGGTCCCTACTCGGCAAACCTGTGATCCATTGGTATGCTTGGTTTACTGAAATATAGGGGTTGATTCCTTCTTTAAATATGAGCAGTTCTTTGAGTTTGTATACCAAATAGCCCTCGCAATCAAACCGGTGATCCACTTGTTTGCCCGGTTTACTCACACTTAGGGATTGATTCCTTCTTTTAAACATGAGCAGCTCTTTTCCCACAATTAGGAGTTTATTGCTTCTTTCAAACATAACAAATCCTTGGATCTGCATGCCAAATAAGTTTGCAAAGAAACTGTTGATCCACTCGTCTGCCCGGTATACTCAAACATAAGGGTTGATTCCTTCTTTTAAAACAAGAGCAATTTCTTGAATCTATATACCAAATAGCTCTACGTAATATTGGATTTCGAGACAGGATGATTCTTCCACCTAATTCACGGATGATTCTTCCATCTAAACCAAAGTTTTTTCAGAAAAATAAAACAACTTGGTCTTCAGACAAAATATTCGGAAGATCACAGAATACAACTAATGTACAAACAAGTTGTTGCCTTGGCTTTCTTACCCCATCAAGGTATTCCAATGGCACTCGAAGAATTGAGGAAAAGTTGTCCAAAGGCTCTCGACGATTTTTTGTATTACATTAGTATAAATTGTATTTTTGGTAGGAAGGAAACTAATCAAAAAGTTTCGCGATAACCCTTCTTTGCCCCCCGCTTCGTGGTCAGTTTTCGAAAATGTATCGACAAAGATTCCTAGAACCATCAATAATGTAGAAGACTAACACAAGAAATGAAACGGTTTGTTCAGCCGTGGAAATTCTATGGTGTGTTGAAGCAGTTGCAGCTTGAAGAGAAAAACCCTAGTACGTATTTTACGTACGTCTTACGTACACTACAAGCGGTACCAACAGCTAAAAAGTCTAAAAAGAACTCACGAAAGGATCTAAAACTGGAAACCCTAGTTAAAACATACAAACCAGGTGATTGGATTAACTATTTGACTGGTATAGCTTTAGTGTTAATTTCTTCATAGCATCAAATGTAATAAAATTTGTATTTCATCTTAATAAATTAATTTTTTTCGATTGACATTTCGATGTTTTTCGGGTATATGGAATTCGGGCGAATGGCATTCGGGTTTATGTTGCATTCGGGCGAATGTCTTTCGGGTGTTCGTGGCATTCGGGTGAATGACATTCGGGTTTATGTGACATTCGGGCAAATGTCCTTCGGGTAAATGGCTTTCGGGCGAATGTCATTCGGGCGAACGTGACAGAATCACCTCAACATAAGCGAATTCAGATGGTTGCTTATATTTTGGACTCCATCAGAACGCAAATTACCTAAACTGTAAGGAGTATTTCTCTAGTGCCTTGGTTGTTTAATTATTGACTTCTAATTTATAATAAGGGAGTCTAGGGTCTGCTGGCGATGGTTTCACATATCATGTTTTATCTTTTTAATTAACAACGATCGTGTAAAAGAAAATACGTTGCATAAAGGAGCAGACTGTTGGCTGCATTTCAGAATTCTAAATAGGTATGTGACACGGAAATCTCACCAACTTACGACTATACGTACAATGATGCCACCTGGCCACTTTTGATGTTGAAGTGTGGATCGAGTGAGATGTATTTTCAATAAAACTGCAGATCAATCGATACTCACAGGTTTGCTTGTGAGGCACCGCCGCTTCCGACGGCGAGTCGGCGTCTACCTCGGCTCGGTCTTGGTTATGTGTTAAAGCTTCCTAGTGCTAGAGCAGAGTAACAACCGATGATTTAAAATATGTTAATTCATTCATTAAACCATGGTTTGAAAAACTTGGCGATATCCAGAAATGATAAAGCTGGATCGAACAGTATATAATTCGAAAGAACAGCTCATTATGTTTCCGTTCATTAGACAGCCGTCATTTTTCTTTGAAGTTATCCAATAGTTTCAAACTAGAAAATTAGAATGCTTAAACTACCAACGACGCGACAATAAATTAATTAGTTAAGTGAGTATGTCGTCTTCGAACCCTGTTTTCGTCGACAGTCGTTGTCTTTCGTCCGATTTACGTTAGATCGGAAAAGCAATTGAGGTGTTCGATTTAGAAGAAAAGCATCAAACTGCAGGTGATTGGAGGACAGGAGAAGAATTTAGTCACAGTGAAAAACTGGAAAGTCGGGAGACTAGTGGACACAAGCGTTCACCGGAAGATACAAAGACAGCTCGGAAATCCCGGTGAGCTTTTTCCATCTTCCATATATTATTAGTAGGTTATCAAATAGACCGTTGCACAATTGGCAACCTGTTTGACGGATCCACAGTTTTCTAGTTAATTTTTTAGAATAGTAGTTTTCATCCGTAGAATAGATTGAATAAATTGAATTCTAATATACTCACGCATCATATCAAAGGGAGAAAAAATAAACAATACAAATTGGAATGGGATTTTAAACAAGAGCTCACGGAAAAGCTGCCACAGCTATTTTTAAATCTAGGTATGTATAAAGTGAAAAGCTGAGATACCCTACAAATTTCTACATTAAACCCAAATAAATAAAAAATAACACACTAAGTACGCGTCAATCAAAAGTTTGATTATAATACTGGTATACTGGCCGACGGGAAATGCCTCGGAATTTACCGCTAGGTCTTTGTCATTCTGAAATGGTTAATTGAAAAGTCGGTAGAGCTAACACCTACTATATCCCGAGACTAAGTTGTTTGCGTAGTTTGTTTGGACCACATACAGAAAACTTTTTTTCATGTCACTGCCAACCAGTGGTACACACACGCATCTGAACTGCGTCATAATGTCCCAGGTTAAATCGTCCTAAAAATAATGGGCGCCAAAGACATAAGTGCACCATAAGAAACAAAAATAAATGCGCGTGTTAAAATTACACGACATCCGAAAATCGTATTGCGTCGCAATATTCGGGATCTTCGCACATTTGTTATCGGTATTTAAGACATACCCCTTGTGCATCATAATGTCCCAGACTTTATGACGCGTATTCACATACTCGTCGATATTCTGGACACGGTGCCGCGTTACTGTTTTTGGTCGTTGACATAAGAATGATTTTAGATCCTTTGAGACGATATTGCTTGCGGATGTTCTGAAGAACCCTTGTGCGTCTTACGCTGTGAAGCACCGCTCTTCGCACGTTATGACACGGTGCAACCGCTGACTTCGAACACTTCGTTATTTTGACCAATACAAGAAATATCACTGGTGCAGAATTAATCTACAAAGCGCATTAGTAAAGAGTTAGTGGCTAATTGCGATATCTTTAGGCCTGCATTACTTTTTTCTATTTAACCGAAATGAACCAAGTGAGTGTATTGTTTATGTTTTCCGAGTTTGGCAGTTGTCAGTGAGATTCCAGTCGGCAAAAGTCCATTCAAAAGTCGCAAAAGTCGGATTCCAGTCCAAAAAAATCAGCAAAAACTGTTGGCGAAACGGTTTTGTTCGCCCAAATTCAAAATTCTGGGTTGTTGCATTGCGCCTTGGTAAAACTGATGGATATACATCATCATCTCGAAGGTACTCCAGAGGAACGGATGACAGTGGACCACAAGTCAGGAGCTGGACGAAAAATGGGAATAACACGTAAAAATCTACAGAGCGGCGATTGCTCATTTGAAGTGCAATCCGAACATTTCGACACGTGACTTGGCAGCTTGATATTTTGCAAAGCTTCGCCCAGAGGGCCAAGAAACGATTCTCATTGGAAAGTACAAGGTGCAGAACTTCCCAAAATGGGACGAATACCAGCAGAGTTTCGTCATTGATGATGACACCTATGTCAAAGCGGATTTGAAGTAGTTGCCGGAACAGGAATATTTCGCGGGTAAGGAGAAGATTGCTTTAGAAAGCCGTTTAAAGCGGAAGAATCTATCCAAATTTGTCTCGAAGTATCTAACTTTGTAGGCAAAAAACTGTTTTTATCAAGTTGTACTAACGCTTATTATGATCAAGAACACGTCAGACAGCCTTGACACTAAATACGTGGGTGGCATCGTGAAAACCGTCGTATAGGAATCTATAATAACTTGATGCTTGAAATGAGCATGACAAGTTTTTTTAAGTTAACATGATTGCAAGCAGAAGTTGGAAAATCCACGCAGTAAATTATACAAAGCTGCTCTGCCCATATAAGCATATCTGTTGGATTGTATTCTGTATCACCACTGAATCATAATGCACAAATAAGATTACCAGGTTTGTTTAGAAAATATCGAAAAAAATACCAAAACATGGTTGTCCCATCCATAAGGCTCAATGGAAAATGTAAATCTTGAACAGCGTTTTTCTCGGCTTCCTGTTTTTCAATATGGGACTCTTATGCATGTACAGGCAGTGCTTCCCTTGCATGTATGGTTTTTGGTGAAAAAGAAACGAATTTGTTTTGCGTACAACATGTAGTATTGTTTGAAACTGTCACCACTAAGTTCCAGCACCTTGTACGTTTACCAATCTTTTCGGTTAGGTTAAGAGGTTTCTCTGAATGAACATTATAAGTCCGACGTTCAATAATGGTAAATATAAATGCGGAATAAAAATTATCGCCGGTAATTCGTTTTTGTTGGTTCTGCATATAAACAACTTCTGATTCGGCTTAGGTTACTCAAATTTCAAATTTTTGGGTTCAGTATCTCCCTCCGCATCCGAAGGGTCTCTCTAGACACCCTCAGCATCCGAAGGGTCTACTCTAGAGCTCTCTTCGTCTCGGCCTTACTGTCTGTCGTGCGTGCGTATTTTTGGCAGCGTGGCAATGGTATTCGAATTTCCATTTGACAAGGAATACGATTAAAGCTAAGATTTTGTCTATTCTTAATCTAATGTAACTAATCTAAGCAATCACCATTGGAGCCGAGGGATCTGTTGGTAAAAATACAACAAATAAATAACCCATTTTAGCACAAAATTTTCCGATTCCCCCGATTCCGATTACTTCATTTAGATCAAAAAGCGTCAGTAGGCAAAACATCAATTTCGAACATATCCTTCTTACCTTACCCTAACGTTACTTAACTAGACAATTATCTGATTTCCATGACACTTAAGAAAAAGCACCCTCGATACATCCCGACGCGGAGTATTAACCATTATATCGTTTTATTCCTAGCGCACAGGAACAGTAAACAATGCATCTGATACCAAGAACCCTTCCCGGTCGGACTTTGTATGGGACATAAGTTGAGAACGAAGTATATCGCGTGTTTTAGTATTTACGCGTATTGTTGTTGACGCCAGTGCGAGACAAATATAACAGAAGTAAATGTAATAAGTACAAAATTAGTCATAGTGCAAACGTTAAAATTTCCAGCATTCATAGGTGATGGGTATACAAAGTTTTACTAAGCAGATCGACACATTGAGGTTAGGGTATAGCTGTTCAGCGCTAGCAATTATTACGATAACTACCAATCAACGCAGATTACCAAGTTATCCAGAAAATATCACTGCCGAATCACCACAAAATTATTCATGGTTCTGTTTAAAGTAGTCCTGACAATGCCCCCACCAATATCCCGAACAGTAATATACCAGAACTTACCTTGCCGAAAAATCGCAACCTCTTATAGGTTCTTTTCGTGGTAGCATCGTACAATTTCTCCGGAATATCACTAGATTTATCATCTGGCTTGCCGGAACTCATTTTAAATGGAATCCGGCTCTGTGCCGCTTGTAATTACTACGAATATATTGCAAACAGCAGCAACAAACGACTCCTTTCCCAACGATTCTTCTTTCTCTTTACAGCTCGAGTGCTTTTTCGCGACACACAACAGTCCGTCTTCTTCTTCACTCTGTAGTGTTGCTCCTGTTGGGCGAATTTCAAATTGACTGACACAAACGGTCGTCGACGAAAAAATGACAGAAACAGAAAGGAAGAACTCCAACCGGCCAAGCTAGGCAGCAATCTATTTAATAATCCCGAGATTTCACGACTCTTCCGGACATCTAAAAATAAAGCAAATCGGAAGTCTTCCGTTGGCCGTTAGACTACAAAACAGCTATTAAACAATAACGGCAAATACTAGCGTATTTTTGAATTTGCCAGCAGTTTCCATCGAAGAAAAAAAAAGAGCTGAGACCGGAATTATTTCGGTGTTGAAGAAACTTGCCAAACTCACGGAGAAACTAGATTCCTAGAAAAACCGGCACGCAGTTTTTTCTTCCAATCCAACAATGATGGAGGAGAGCACAACTTTTGCGGGCTTTGCAACTGACGAACGAATGTGACGAATGTATTCGTGTTGAAGCAAATCGGGCGAATTTTTTAACCTGCGCGAAGCGAATAACATGTCAAAAGAGGCTATTTTGGTTGAACATTTGAAAAGGGCCTCACAAAACAAACCGAATTTTTTTATTCATATTTTTTTCGTTTTTTGCCCCAACCTACACTGAAAAAATCGCAACGTTAATTCTATTTGCTTCAAACCACTTAAAATCCATATGAAGAAGAAATGGTAATGTTATCGCGCGCGCACACATACCTTCTATATGTCAACTGTATAAACTACTCGAACAGAAAGTAATATCGAAATTGATCGTAGAACCGTTGAATTTACAACAGTTTTATTTGTTAACAACAACTTTTGTTGTAACATCAATATACTTATGATGCAGACCTTCATGCCTCCAAAATCTACAACGGAAAAACAATGTAAATCGATGTTTTTGATTTCAGAATGTATGGGAAAAGACCAATTTTTTCATTGTTACATCCCTTAATGACACCCCTTTTCCCATGTAAAAATCGGGTTTACAATGAAATTGGATGTAGAAATAACAAATGTGATTATATTTCCATTGTAAATTTATTTTCCAGAATAACATTGTTTTTCGTTGTAATATTACATTAATTTTATGTAACAATAAAAAATGCTGTAATACTGTTGTGCATTTCTATTCGGGTATATATGCGTACACATAAGTATATGTATATGTATATATATATACATATATATATATATATATATATATATATATATATATATATATATATATATATATATATATATATATATATATATATATATATATATATATATATATATATATATATATATATATATATATATATATATATATATATATATATATATATATATATATATATATATATATATATATATATATATATATATATATATATATATATATATGTATATGTGCGTATTATCAAATACAAATATGTATTTGGTATTATTATAGAATTGTGTTTTATGTGCCTTAGGGCCGATTTCTTCACCCTCGCTTAACTTTTTAGCCAGGTTCACCAGTTCGTTTAAACCTGGCTTAAGCGCTAAGCGAGGATGGAGAAATCGGCCCTTATAGTTATGAATTGTGAATGTAAGAATATGTCTTGAAAATACAGACATTAGGTTTATGTGCCAGCAAATAGTACCCAACAAACAACGAAAGTTGAACAAGCCTTTGATCAGAGAGAATAGGCCTAAAAAGAACTATTTAAGCCATTATCCTGCTAAATTGTTTGTTTGGTATTTATTTGCCTCCGCCAATTGCAAAAATCTTTATTTTTTATCGAAAGAAAACAAACAATCAGCGTTTCCCTCTGGCAATTTTTGCCAGCTGTCAGTTGCCCCAATTAACGGATACGATTCGCTAGTTGTGGCGCACCGAATGCAAAAATCATTTAAAATCTATCTAAAAACACACATAGTTATTTTCCATTTAGGCTTTTACTTGACTTCTATGTGCAAATCCCATAAACAGTTGAAAGATGGTCTCGATTAAAATCATTGGAACAATCACATACATTTTATGCGAAATAACAATGAGATTTATTTTTTCACATGTACAAATCACATAACATTCATCTGATAATACAGATAACCTTCGTTCACATACAATGCATCGATTCGTTAAATGAATGTTATTGATGTGCTATAATAAGTTATATGTGCTTCTCCTGTGTCTTTCAATGGATACACATAATATGAATGGGATTGCAATCATTTCTTGGTTCAGTGATCCTTAAATATAAAGCGCAAATTCGTTAGTTGGGCCATGGCTTATCACTGTAAGTGAAAATAAGAAAGATAGAGAATGCTAGTGAATCCGGCTTTGTTAAAAGAAGTTATTAAACTGTTAACTAAGTTATGTATGAGTCAGTATTGCATGGGGCCTAGCAGTGCATGGTTGTATATCGGTACTCGATTCCCACCAACTATATTTTTTGAGATAATGGTTAGATATAGCTGAATAATATGTTCGGAAGAATTGTAGTACATAATACGAGTTATATTTTGGTTAGAAAATTTTAGTTCCACTTGTGACCGTATAGAGAGCGCCAATACTAACTTTTCATAGAAATTAGATAGAGTATCAATCTCTATCTCTTTCTGTTGAAAAGTTAGTGCTGGCGCCCTCTGTGCGGTAAAATGTGGAACTAAAATGTTATAACCAAAACATGACTCGTATTACTTACTGTAAATCTTCTGAATATACTATTGACCTTAATCTAACATTATTTTACAAAAATGTTTAGTTTGTGCAAATCAAGTACCCAGGTAACCAACAAGCATTAGTGTATGCAGTAAAGTAGCGTAAAATTTGCATTCCGGATGCTTCTTGCAGTATGCTGGCATTCGTTATGCATAACTGTTGTTAATCAGTATTTGAAAAACTGTTTAAAAACTTCTTGCCAGTAAGCAGCATTCTGAATGCACAACAGTAGTAAAAAAGCATTTTCATAGCACAGCAGTAATGTAGCCGTATATTTTGCCAAAAGCGATTTTTAAATAGCATTTAAAACGACTTAAGTGCTTATCAAGTAGCCGTTAAGACGCATTCAGCATGCTTATTGGTTACTTGGGTACTGATACTCAACCATGCACTGCTAGGCCCCAGACTCAGACACTAGGGGCAGATCACTCTAAGAATGTATAACAAATTTGCATAAAATTGAAAAAAAATGCATTTAATTTCCATTTTTGCATCAGCTTTGCACTGCCTCGCAAAAAAGTTTGTTTAACAAACATCCTATGCTGATCCACTTTGTTCGACGTTTTGTTAAATGTAGGGCTACACAGAAAACTTCCATTACCTAGCAGTAGGTAATTTTAAATCTGTGCATCCTACTTCCTCCAACAAAAAACGAAAGAGAGGGAGTCCAAATTTACCCAAAAATAATGAGATATTCCCCAAAGCCGACTAAACTTCATCCCATTAATTTTGAGTAAAAAACTCATTCCCTCTGTTTTCCGGCAGTGAAATAAGGACAGCAAATAGGGATCTTTAATTTGGAAAAATTGTGCCAGTTTTTCATATTTATTGATAGCAGGTATCCTTACGAGTGCACTCATATCATTCTTAAACCTTAATTATTCTTTTCTGACTTTTAAACTTAAAAAAACCAAATTAAATTCAACCAACAAACTGACAGTTGTCCGACTAAATGACGTATCTGCAAATATCTCGTTCGCCTCATTGTTAACCGGGACAGCACCCCACACAGCATGATCTGGTACTTTGTCAATCCGCTAGCAACCTGCCATCCCAAGTTTCATCTGCAAACTACGGTAGATCTGATAAGGCAACCTACACGCTCATTCATAAAAACTCAAATTTGAGTTACCAGCCACCCAATTTCATTAAAAGTGCACTTAGTCAAAAATTGAGTTTTTCTCTTTTACTCAGTTTTGAGTTTGCGATAAAAATGTCAAACTTGAGTACATTTTACTCAAAAGGCAAAAACGAAAAATAATCATTCCGCATTTTAATAAAACTATAAATATATTCATTGTTATTTCAAATGTCATTTACCTGATCCTCCAGGCCGTTGTCCATGCGTTTACGATGACAGTAAATATAATCTGAGGGTCTTTCTCTACATCTACTTCATGCCGATCGGCATCTTGAAGAAATTGCAGAAACTGCAAAAACACAACTGGAAGTTAGATTTGGAAACAAGAGAATTCAATGAAACCTACCTTATAGTTTTATGAACGATCAGCTCTTGTTTAAGTTTAAGTCGACGCCTGACTCTGCACTTTTTTGAGAACAAGTAGTTTTTCCACTCAGAACTTTGAAAATTTAATGATTACTCAAGAGATGAGTTAGTTCTACTCAAATTAATACTCATTTTTTGACACATTGCTATGACTTTTGAAATTGAGTGCTCCGAACTCAAATTTTGAGTAGTTCTGAATGAGCGTGTATGGAGTCGTGCAAGTCGCATGGGTTTGGATGTGTTATTGTCCTAAAAGGAAACAAACTAAAAAATGCTTTTTTCAATAGTTTCGGGCCTAAAAATTGGAAAAGGACTGAAATATTAACTCAAGGTACTAATCTGCATCATAATATGCCTTAACCCGCACACCTCTAAAGATCCCTATTAAAATTACCTACTGGTAGGTAATGGATTTTAAGTGTGTACACAACGCAAAAACATTGCACGCAACGCAAAATACATTATGAATTTCTATTTTGATGGAAATAAATGCATTTAATTTCGCTGATTTTTAAAAATGCATCACAAGTGATCTGCCCCTAGGTCTGTATACAATATAGAGTCCCGTACAGAGGAATGCGCAACACAGCGTGGAATACAGACTATTTATTTTTTTTCTGGCAACCGGAATATTTGCTGTAACTTTGAGTGACTTTGTTCAAATCACATAATAAATTCATACTGAATGAAAAATTAAGCAACTTTATCGTGGCAAACGAAACATCCCAGCGAAAACCATTTCAAACATTATTTCATCTGATTTATTGAATGCTATTTAATCAATGAATAACGTGTTTAAATTTACTCAAAGAATTTGAGTCAACACAGGACTCAGGTTATTTTAAGCGGACTTTTCAGGTTATTTTTAGCGGAAACCATGTCACTGTGACAGAACAATAATAACCATTTGCAGTGAAGTCCAATGTTATACTATAATACCAAAACAAGACTTTTACACTAATTACACACCTAGAAATTAAATTTACGTCTCCTGACCCTGACATATACGAGCATCAAAAATGACTTAATTTTACGTTTGATTTTAATTTTACATGACGTTTAATTTCGTAAATCATGTAATTTTACTCGTCATACAGCGTTTGTTCTGAATGGTAGGAAGTGTAATTTTATGTCATTGCGCATGTAAAGTATATGTTTCATGTAAAATTAAACGGAATACGGTAATGTTCCGTCATTTCGTAAATTACGGTTTGTTGAATTGTGTCATGTTTGCAATTACGTCAACGATAAAATTCAGATTTTTTTGGTGTGTAGGGTTGGCTATGCGTTGATTTTTATTTTTTAATGTTATTTAACAAATCATTTTGTTCCACGCATTTATTTATTTATTTATTTATTTATTTATTTATTTATCACGCACATCAACAGGCCGTACTCGGCCCCAATGATGGAAATTTAAACTAATTACATCTAAAAAACTGCAGGAATCGATTTCTCAATGATATTCGAGACAAATGAAAGTCGAACAAGTGCGACACACGATTGAAGAGGCGTTGTAGTCCCGTGATAGCGGCATTAGCTGTTTGAATAGTTCGTCGAAACGGCACTCTCAGAAGAACGTTTCCGCGTAACGTTCTGGACCTTGCTTGGATGTTAACTCGCTCTAGTAAATCTGGAGAATCGATGCGTCCTGACAGAAGATCAGAGATGAATAAGGCTCTTGCAGTTTCTCTACGACGCTGGAGAGTATCGAGCTGGATGAGTTGACACCGACTCTCGTAGCTTGGTAGACGAACAGGATCGCGCCAAGGCAGGCGTCGAAGAGCATACCGTATAAATTTTCGTTGAACGCCTTCAACTCGATCGCCGCTGTTCATGTAATTCGGATTCCAGACCGCCGAACAATACTCCAGCGTAGAGCGCACTAAAGAGCAGTATAGGCTTTTGAGACAGTAAATGTCTGTAAAGTATTTAGCCGTACGGAAAATGAAGCCCAGGCTTCGCGATGCTTTACCAACAACATACGAAATGTGATTCTTAAATGTAAGTTTCGAATCTAACAGCACTCCAAGATCCTTAACGTAGCTCACCCGGGAAACAAGAGCTCCAGACAAGTTATATTCAAACTCAATGGGATCTTTTTTTCTGGTGAACGATATCACAGAACATTTCGCCGGATTCAGAATCATTCGGTTGTTTTCACGCCATCTGCTGAAAGTGTCGAATTGCTGCTGCAAATATTGTGCGTCCGATCGGCTCCTAATTCTGTTGAAAATTTTTAGATCATCTACATACGACAACCGTGGTCCTTTCAGCTGATAGTTTACATCGTTGAAATAGAGAGTGAATATTAATGGACCGAGATGACTTCCTTGCGGAATACCAGTCGTTGCGGAGAACAGTTTGGAGTATGCATCACCTATGTTCACACTGAGTTGACGGCCAACGAGATAGGATTGAAACCATCGCAGGAGTGATCAACTGAAGCCAAGTTTTTCCAATTTAGCGACTGCGATATCGTGATTGATTTTGTCGAAAGCTGCAGATAAGTCAGTATATATAACATCAGTTTGTTGATTCGCATCAAACCCTTCGGACACAAAAGAGGTTTAATGCTAATTTACTGAATCATAGCTTATTAGAAAAAGAAATTAATTATTACTTGAAATTTTAGTATAAATTTATTGCAAGAACACTGCTTGAATAACGTACAACTGCTCTTCAATTTAAAGATAACTTCTTTGTCATACTTCATATCTGAAATTCCTTCATCATATTATAAGTTGGACGATATAAGATGGTTAATGAACTTAACCGAAGGCATCCGTAAATCAAACAAATCAAATCAGATCAAATCAAAAAGAATATAATGAACAGATGGAAGAAAAAGTAAACCAGGTGGTACCAAATATAGTCTTGGTCTAAAATGTCTTCCTTTTTTGCAGGTGGATCTTGTGGAGTTGGAGTATTCTTAAGATTTTTGACGATAGCGTGTTCGATAACTCAGAACGTAATCTAGTGTACCATATTGCAGGATACATTCTTAAGAGGGCTGGATGTTGTTAGCTCGAATCAAAACTTGTCGAAAGTATACAAAGTTCATTTCATATCGTCAAACTGGCGCCCAGGTGGTGAAATCGTTCGAATTCAACGGGGTGCTGGAGCGACAAGTTAGAATCGGTTGTGTTACTGGTGCCAGAAAACGAATTAGAACCATCTAGATTTCCGGCTCCTTTACGGATGAACTTTACTGCGTTTCGGCAACCATACAAAACCCTTCAGGAACCTCAGTTTAAGGGGTACCATTTCGATGCGGCTTAGACGCATAACCGAGGCCTAGGAACCGAAGCGGCGCAAAGCCGCTGAGGATCCGCCGGGGGAGGTGGTCATTGACCCGCCGTCGGAAGCAAGCGAACCTGTGATCCACTCGTTTGCCCGGCTTATTCAAACATAGGGGCTATCCCTAGTTTAAGTCCGACAGAGCGGTATCGAAGTCGGACACATTGGGTGGTGGAAACAAAATAAAATTGGCAGCGCTAGCAAAATGTAAACACAAATAAACACTCCGGATGAATCTATCATCAATTGACATTTCGACTAGTTTTGATTCGAGCCAATAATATGGGCCCCGAAGAATGTCCCGAAAACAATATTGTTTGTGAGGCATGCTTTACACCATGTATTAATACGACGCCATTTTAAAACAATTCACAAAGTATACTATACTTAAAGATTTTAATGGGGAAGCACTATTGTATGTAACATAATGTTTTTTCGCGCTGGAGAGAATATTTCGGGACGACACGAGTCTTGTCACTTGTAATGAAAACGTTTCATCAAACCTAGCAAAACTCATGAAATCACTTACCATAAATAATTTTTTTAAGAAGAGTGTCATAATATTCGCAATTAGATAATAGTGTTTTATAACGTTCCGTTTGTGAATTTATCAACTACACTAAAAAGGGAAAATAAACCTGATAGTCGTTCAATAGCAATGTAGAGGTTCGGTGAATCAATTAAAATATGCATTCATCACGTTCTTGTTAACTTGCTGATTTTTGTAAGCAATATAAGAAATGAGAAAAGGTAAATATATAAAAAAAAATACTATGTTGCGTTTCGGCTTCGCCTCATCAGAAACCGACACTAACACATTGTCGGAATAGATTAGCGCCGGCTTGACGCAAATCCCTTAAAACTAAAACACACTATGTGTTTCAATCAAACGACTGATCAAACGTGATGTCCCGTTCGAGCAGAAGTTCTGTTTATGCCGATGAGACACAAGTGAAGCCGAAACTTGTCTTGGCTTAGCAGGCCTATGCGAAAGCACTATGCTATATTTCACCCTAAGGAGGAAAATTTGGTAAAAACCAAAATTTCTCACTAGGGTGAAAATTTGTTGGTAAAAACCAGTCTTTGTACAGGAGGGCACAAATCCTTATTTCATACTATGTTGCGTTTCGGTTTCGCCTCATCAGAAACCGACACTAACACATTGTCGGAATAGATTAGCGCCGGCTTGACGCAAATATAGCATAGTGCTTTCGCATAGGCCTGCTAAGCCAAGACAAGTTTCGGCTTCACTTGTGTCTCATCGGCATAAACAGAACTTCTGCTCGAACGGGACATCACGTTTGATCAGTCGTTTGATTGAAACACATAGTGTGTTTTAGTTTTACGGGATTTGCGTCAAGCCGGCGCTAATCTATTCCGACAATGTGTTAGTGTCGGTTTCTGATGAGGCGAAGCCGAAACGCAACATAGTATGAAATAAGGATTTGTGCCTCCCTGTACAAAGACTGGTTTTTACCAACAAATTTTCCCCCTGGTGAGAAATTTTGGTTTTTACCAAATTTTCCTCCTTAGGGTGAAATATAGCATAGTAAAAAAAATAGTTTTTCACTCCTATTATTGTAATATTTTTCCTGCAAATAACAATACTCCCCTTGCGAACACGCATGAGGGCATTGCTAAAGAAGTAAGTTTGTTTACTTTGCACGATAGGTAGCCAGTGACATGTTCGATTGGTAGATTTGACTTCATTCTGTGCGAGCCTTTATATAAGTAAACAACGCCTTTGGAGTAGATCACTCTAGAAATGTATAACAAATTTTCATCAAATTAGTAAAAATGCATTTAATTTCCATTTTTTGCATCAACTTTGCACTCCCTCGCAGAAAAGTTTGTTTAACAAACGTCCTACGCTGATTAGCTTTGTACGACGTTTTGTTGAATGTAGGGCTAGTTTTTTGTAGTGTTTTGACGTCTTACAAGCAACGCAAAATGCATTGCACGCAACACAAAATACATTATGTATTTCTATTTTGATGGAAAGAAATGCATTTAATTTAGCTGATTTTTAAAAATGCATCACAAGTGATCTGCCCCTAGACACTGGATCATTAAATTGAACTGGGGCGACATTATGGAACCATTTCGAATCGACTTTTTCGTACAAGCTTGCATACAATAAACCTTTTTTCTTTTCGAGATGCGTAATGCCACCCACAGTCACCAAATTTTCTGGCAGAGACTGCTCTGCTTGATTTCTGTAAGTCTTGGTTTGGCAGCCCTGTCAGATTCCTGCGCGCATCCTGTCGGGTTAGTTGAACTAGGGCGAACTCAGTTTCGCACGCGTTTTCTCGCAAATATTGTCAGGAACCGAGCAAATCTCTGGCATAAATCGGAAATAAATCGTGCAAAGATCCTGGCAACCTGGTAGAATTTAGCACGAATCTCGCAAAGCATCTGACAAAGATGTGGCAGGAAGCGTACAGAAATCTTGATCTTCTAGTTTAACCGCTTCTGTCAGAAACGGTTGTTGCATTTGAGCGAATTCTTTATCAGAAATCTCGCACAAATCGCACAAAATACTGGCAGAAACGCTGCCAGAATCAATTTCGCTTTACTCAACTTTTGCTAACTTTGTGCTTGCCACGGTGACTGGGCCCTAGTTGCCTATGTACTTACCTATTTTTACTTTTGCTATTCAATGTAATTTTGGTAATACCCGAACAGAAAGCAATATCTAAATTGATAGTAGAAACGATGAATTTACAACAGTTTTATTTGTGAACAACAACTTTTCTTGTAACATGCAGTCCTTCATGCCTCCATTTTCTACAACGGAACAAGAATGTAAATCGATGTTTTTGATTTCAGAATGCATGGGAAAAGATCAATTTTTTCATTGTTACATTCCATGTAAAAATCGGGTTTACAATGAAATTGGATGTAGAAACAACAAATATGATTATATTTCCACTGTAAATTTTCCAGAATAACATTGTTTTTCGTTGTAATGTAACAATAAAAAATGCTGTAATACTGTTGTGCATTTCTATTCGGGTATACACTTGGTGTGTATATTTGGCGAAATTTAGGTGCATATAAATATGGCGAAATTTTTTAATCGCTTCGCTTGTAATATTTCCCAGCCCTGTTAATAAACGTCATAAAATTTCGTCGACGGTGCGGTGAGTCGAGTTTGAAAACTTTAATGTAAACCCCGCTTCGTTAGTTTGTGAAATTGTCGCTGTTATGTTCTTCCGTAAATCTGAAAACAAAAGACGAGTATAGATTAAATTACTGCGGAATATCGGTTATAAATTTCTAGTTCGCGATGGCTGGCAACTTTTGGCAAAGCTCCCACCATCAGCAATGGATTTTGGACAAACAGGATTTGATTCGAGAGCGACAGCACGACCTTAAGTCTCTTACCGAAGAAGAGTATCAGAAAGTGTTCATGTTTTTTGCAAATGTGATTCAAATTCTTGGAGAACAGCTTAAATTACGCCAGCAAGTTATTGCCACTGCCACCGTATACTTCAAGCGGTTTTATGCTAGGAATTCTCTCAAATGCATTGATCCACTACTATTAGCACCGACCTGCATCTTACTTGCTTCAAAAGTAGAAGAGTTTGGAGTCATTTCAAACTCCCGGCTAATCACAACTTGCCAGACTGTGATCAAGAACAAGTTCAGCTATGCTTACCAGCAAGAGTTCCCCTACCGAACGAATCACATTCTTGAGTGTGAATTCTATCTGCTGGAAAATCTAGACTGCTGTTTAATCGTATATCAGCCTTATCGTCCTTTGCTGCAGCTGATCCAAGACATTGGCCAGGAAGAACAGCTTCTTACGCTCACATGGCGTCTGATAAATGATTCCTTAAGAACAGATGTTAGTTTATTGTACCCTCCGTACCAGGTATTACTCATTGGATTTTCGATTGATGTGCACCGGTGTAGTGAAGTGCACTGGTTTTGCACTTTCTAGCAGAAGTGTCAATGGAACATACCCAGTTTTCTGCACTTCTGCTAGAAAGTGCAAAAATGGTGCAGTTCCAGTGCACTCCACAACACCGATGTCAATTCATCGAAAATCCCATTAAACTTTAATGTATATGCGATAAAATGATTTTTTTTTTGATAGATTGCTCTTGGATGCCTGCAGATAGCTTGTGTTATACTACAGAAGGAGCTCAAGGCTTGGTTTGCCGAGTTGAATGTTGATATGGAGAAAGTACAAGAAATTGCCCGGGCTATTCTAAATTTGTTTGAGCTCTGGAAAAACTATGACGAAAAAGAGATTCAAGGGTTGCTGGAGAAAATGCCCAAACCAAAACCTGCTCCGCAACGGTGATTTGATCGAACCAACTACGAGAAAATATTACCTCTGCTCTCGACGAGTACAATGGTAAATTGGAATGTGGTGTATATTCGTAATAAGCTTATATTTTTATTTATTAGGTGTATTAGTTCCCACGAGGCATGATTATTTATGAACTTATCGCGACTCGAGAGCATTAGTATATACGAACGTTAGATTGTGTAAAAACTATCCGGAGAGAGAAATAATAGATAGAACGATTACTCAAATATTCTAAGGAGTTTGTATTTTCTTCGAAAGAGGCAAACGTGTGTTTGTTCAATAGCATCATTTTTAAATTTTCATTTTTGCTTGTCGCTGCACCAGTGTAGTGTAAAAAAAGGGCTCGAGACCGTAAGGCTAAATCTAAAAGACTGAAAACCCAAAAGGCGGACTTTTAAAAGGCAAAATTTTTGACGAAATTTGTCAAACTTTTCACAAGGTAGAATTTCATAAGGCAACATTTTAAAAGGCTGACAGGGTAAGATATTCACTTTCAATTTCCGGCATCAGGAGTCAATGGTAAGCATTATAGATTCGGACGGATGCATCATGTATTGGTCTTCCTCGAGCCGGCAGGGATTCCTCCAGACGATTTCGTAGTACGGTCAGATGCGGATCGGCAACACACCGCGTTGCGCGTGTGAAGTTTGTGCTACCCTGTAGGTCTCGTGTTTGTTGGGTCATTCGACAGAGATGTTTTGTGTTTCTTGGAGTCGCATCAAACCATCGTCGGGGTACGGTAGGCGGAAGAAGGCACTTATGAGAATGATAGGAAAAATGATAGGAGCAGTTAAATCTGGATATTGATGGTTCTTAGGAAGGTGTATATGAGGGACATATAGAGGAGACCGCGACTGGCCAGTACATCTCGAACCGGGACATTGGGTGATCTTCCTCGGGCCCGAAAGGAATCGAATAGTTGAGAACAGTACTCGGGGCATGCTCAGACAATATGTTCGATCTCGTGACAACCGTTGCCACAAGCGCAGATACCGCTATCCGTGAGCCCAATACGTCGGAGATGAGCGTCCGGCGTGTCGTGGTTGGACATGAGCCAAGACATCACGCGAATGAAATCCCGACGCAAATTCGTCCCCTTGAATCAAGGTTTCGTCGATACCTTAGAGATTATCCAATGTAGCCACATTCTTAGTTCCGCATGAAGTTGGCCAACTTTCGAGGGTTCTCTAATGAGTAATACTGAAAAATTCGCTGAAGCAAATTGGTCTTTCATATATGTCACCTTCTAAAGTGCCCGCCTTAGCTAAAGAGTCCGCTTCTTCATTACCTGGAATGGAGCGATGCGAGGGAAACCAAACTAAAGTAATCTTGTACGATCTTACAGACAAAGCACGCAGGCGTTCCCAAATTTTCCCCAGAAAATATAGAATGTGCTTTCTAGATTTCATTGAACGGAGACAATGAGACAGACAGCAAGTTTAGCAAAAAGTTGTTTACAGTCGGTGAAAGACCATGCTGGGGCAGCTTCTCAGAAAGAATTTTGATATAAACTGAATCAAGAGCCCCCTTTATATTTAGGAAAGCTGATGCCATCTGCTCTTTGCTAGCATAAGCCATTTGAATTTCTATTGAGAGCAACACAACGTTCGTCCCTTTGCTTTTGCGGAAACCAAATTGTAGGTTTGTTCCAGTACCAGGAGAAACTGGAAGTACTCCGGAGCAAACAGGGAGAAAATCGTTCCTGTATTATCTTCTTCTCTTTTTTCTTGTGGTGGCAAACCGGAGTGAAAAGGAGCAAGAATTTTTTGCTCCGGAGCAACAGGGAGTAACTTCCATGTACTGGGACAAACGTTGTGTATCTAACAATAGGGGAGACCGGGGCTAGTTGGCGATGTTTTCAGTTTTCAATTTTTACCGCTTTGATGTAGGTAGATCTTGCAAAATAGAACACGTGGCATGAAAAAGCAGACTGTTCGTAACATCTCTGATTTTTTTAAAGTGTTTGATGCATTGTCTCCATTTTTAGAGACAAAAATATGTGACGCGGAAAACCCGCCAACTTACCCGGACCCCGCCATAAACTAAGCATTCAAATGGAGATGCAATTATTTCAAGAGTCCTTTTGGAACGTGCTGAATGTCTACGAGAAAATTTATATTAACCGACATTTGCTATTATATTTCAATTTCAATACCCGGCATTTTGACTTTGACGCATACTCCCTATTCAAAAGCAAATTTTCGAAATTCATGCAATTGGCCGGAATAAATGTCTCCTACATTGGCGAGATACACAAGAAAAAGATTTTCTTACTTTGGAGAGAATTCCAGAAAAAAAATTATGACTTTTTTGCACTGTAAATAGTACCGCCAACTTGCCCCGCGTGCAGCACCGTCAACTTACCCCAACCGCATATTTTATTAAAAACTATATAAAAATAAATTTTGTTTGTGGATAGATGTAATATTTATACGGATACTGAAAGCTCTTTTCATGCGCTATCGAGCAATATAATCATTCGGGAAATAGATTGACAATCACCCTAAATAACGCAAAGTATTTAAAATTTAAAAAATTTACTTGGTACGCTCAAAAACACAATATCACCCACAACTTCCACCAAACAAATCGTTTTGCAACAAAGCACATTGGATAACGGGTTTCACATAACTTGAGGTACACAAGAAGAGGCAGCGCTATATGTCTAATATAAACAGAGAAAAAGGGATTCCGTCAACTTATCCCAACCGCCAACTAGCCCCGGGCTCCCCTAAGCCGTTTACTTCAACCCAGTTGCCGAGGCGAAACAGGTTCATTTTCTCGAACAACTTACGGATGCAGCATTGAAATCGGTCGACACGAGTTGTGGTCAGAGGCTGGTTTTTGGATGGCGATGACCTTGACTTGCCTCCAGTCATGAGGGACAATATTACCCTCAAGAAACTTATTAAATAAATTCAACAAGCGTCTGTTGGCAGGGTCTGGCAGATTCTTTAACATGTTAAATTTCATTATATCTGGCCCCGGGGCTTTATTGCTACATGACAAGAGAGCAAGTGAGAACTCCACACTCTTGTTAGTACTGTTTCGGTTTCGTAAGCGCCGGGCCGTGTCCCAAAGAGTGCTCGTCGATGTTTTTCTCGTTAGCCCGTAGACGTAGCTACGTTTTTTGACTTCCCTCAAACTCCTCATGCGCGTTTCCGCTATCACGTACTGTCGGTAGCTGGCTAGCAACCCGTCGTCCAGGAACGTCTTATACGAGGTCGATTCGATTGTAAGAATAGCACTTTTTGATCCCCAAAAATACTCCGTAAGAGTCTTCTCTATCCAAGCGAATAATATTAAAATCGTGGAAATGTAGGTCTATTTCTGAAGTAAGCCATGTCTCGCTTAGTGCAAATGCATCATATTTCAAGTTATTTAGTAAGATTTTAAAGGAATCGATTTTCTGGATAAAGCTTCTGCATTTCCACTGTAGAACAGTTATTAAATCCGTGACATCGTTCGATGAATTAGCCATCTAAGGATACAATCGCTGAAAGGAGGGGCCATTTCGCAGTGAACTGCATCAAAAAGTTCCTGGAAGTACTGCTCCTTGAGTAGTTGTTTTAGGGGAACCATGAAGAGACACCTTCTGGTCTTTACGACGAAGCTTGGGAGATGAAATGTCCCTCCTTTTTCTACTTCTAGCCACAGCAAATGTTCTCTCCTGGGGTTCATCACAATCGCCTTCGCCAGTAGACAAGTTAGTTGATACAGATGTTCGTAGAGGTCGGTGGCATAACTATCTTAAGCATTTCTACAAAAGATCGCTTAAAGCATTCCTGAAAGGAACGCTTAAGATTCTCCTCCCGCTGTTTGTGCGCGAGAAACGCCGGGAGATCATGTGGGTTTCCCCCGCAGTAAACACTTTTCGACAGCCCTTTCACAGCAATCAGCATGATTCCCACAACGGGCCTCATTGCTACAATGGGAGGCTGTGTGTCCCAATTGTTTGCAACTAGTACACTTCATGAGCCGCGGCACAAAGAGGAGAACAGGTAGATGAACCTTGTCAAAGAGAAGGTAGTTGGGTAAAGCAGAACAAGCTAAGGTCACCCGATAAGAGTCGGAGTTGACGTATGTTTTTTTCTCGTCAGCTGCGACTGATGCTGAATGCAAATGTTCGCCCTCCAGTGTCTTCACTAGCTTAAGCATGGGGTCTTTGAAACAGCCAGTCCCATATTTCAGCAGGTTCTCGCAACTCAGCTGGAATATACACTCTGTACTCCTTCGTAAAAGGCTCGTAGACAGCAATATCATTTGCCTGATTTAAACTGTTAACAACCACCCGAAGCTTATCAGGGAAAATTTTCGATATTTTTGTTACGGCCGAATACCGATCCGTCAAAACTCGAGAAATCTGCAACAAATTCAAACACTTTTTATTATTGGTCCGGAAGAAGTTCACGAAAGTTCCGGTGGCTGAGCTTGGATATAGTTTGAGCCGGGGAGCCGATTTTGTTTCGACGTCCATCTCACCTTTAGATGAACCACCGTCAGGGGAAGTCATTTTTGCACGGCCCTTGCCCAGTAGCGCTTATAATAAGCAAAATAAGATGAGAAAGGTAAAATAAGAATGTTTTTTGTTGTCCAGTCATCCATCCCACTATAAATTCAATATCAATTCTTCAAAAGGGCTAATGAGATTTTTATAAACAAACTTATTTCGCTCATTACTCCGCTGTCGAGTCGAATTTCATGAAAGATACACATGAATCAACATCTTTACCCTTGGTAGAATCAATTTCAAATGTCCTCTGGGTTGAAAATATAACAAATTAAGAGAAATCAGCAAAACAAAAGTTTGTTTACAAATCTTTTTAGCCCTATTCTAATGTTGATATGGAATTGTTCATTTTACATCTTTATTTTTTAACAAACCTGTCGATTGAGTTGAGCCACGACATATAGAAGACGTTTTTGATTCGAATCTTATGTGAGCTCTTTGGTCACCCTATGCCATTATTAGTCATCAGCTTAATGACGTTGTCACGTTTGACGCGACCACCACGAGCATCATCAGCTGCTGAGTCGAGAACCTGTTGTTTATCGTATGTACTTACAAAACAAAATAAAGGCCAGGGAATCGGGAAGGTTGGTGCTATTTATCATACACTAGATCAGCTGGATGAGTGAAAGACTATCCTAAGTTCGAGCGTTCAAAAAATGTGATTCTACAAAATATAAATACTAGGTATACACATTCGAAATCTCTGTCAAAATGGGACGAAATATTCTAGCTAGTAGTTTGCAAAACGCGTCCTTCAGTATCATATTTCAGGTAAGGTCGGAATATAGGCACAATTGATGATCTAATCATTTTTATTACTTGTAGATATTCTGTAGATGCATAACTTTTGCTATTAACGCATTCATAGTCCGGAATGTCGGTCGAGATGTACTTGGTATTACTAATGTACGCTTGCTCCTATTGGAAAGCACACTATTGTTCTTATCAAAAGAAGCCATCTTCAGGGCAGCATTAAGTTCCAAACACAACAAACAATGCAATTGGGCCCAGTTGATAAACCAGCTATGGATCACGTAAGGTGTACCATTAAATGATATTTTCAGTAAAACCTCTTTACACTGTAACTTTGTTTTCAGCGTTCCGGTTTGCTTCGTCTTGTCCATTCCCTGCCTCTATGTATGGCTTAACTGGCTTTCAACCGTAGACGATTACTACTATGTTCAGTATCGATTCGGGTGCTACGCGATTGCTTTCGCGTGCGTTATTGAACTAACCGCAGAGCCACCCATCTTCATTTCACAGGTTTTCTGTTTTGTCAAACTGAAGGTCATAATGGATACGGCTCACATTTTCATCCGCTCGTGTGTATTCATCACGATTGTGCTGTGGAATAAAAACATTACAATCTACGCCTTTGGAATAGCGCAAATCATCAGCGCTGTCACAATTATAGTTGGAAACTATGCTTTCTTCTATTTCTATATCCCACGCCTCTTGCGATATCGGAATGAATTAAAACGAGTTGATGATAAGTATGAGTTGCGGAAAACGTTTGGAAACGTCTACGAGAACATGGAGGACTTTCCATTCAATTCAATCAAGGACATGGTACCGGGAGTGTTACCTAATTCGGTGAGTAACAGATTGATCTTAGCTATTCTTTCTTGTGTCTGCTGATCATCGCTCGTCTGCGAATGTGATTCCTTATTTGTCTCAACATACTCACGGAATACTCAGATATATACAGCTATCCCATAAACAAGATCATCCGCGCATATTTCACAATCTGCGATAATCCCTGCCGTTCTGACGTAGGTGCGTAGGGGAAAGTGAGGCAACATGAGCACCCTACGGTTGAAGACAACATATTCTTCACATGCAGTTATTAAACGTACTGAAGAAAATAAAATAATCGTGGTTTGTAATGATCGATTTTTGGCTTGCTAAAAACCTTGTGGGACAATATGAGCAATCTTAAGGGGCAATATGATCATGTCGCCAAATTTGATAACAAAATTTAAAATTATTTCACTTATAAATAATAATAAGAATCATATTTTTCCATGGATTTAGTTACATGTAGTTGCCAATGAAATTCATCTTATAGTTTTTCAACAGTATTTTCGGAATTAGATATAAATTTCCATTTTGTTTTAATAATATCTAACGCTTATTTTGCCCCATACTGTAGAGCTATTTCCTCAGATTTTTTGTGGAAACTATAAAGTATTGTTAAATTATTTTTATGTTTGAAATAGTTAGAAGGACGTTAAATGTTACGGAGATGCATGTATTTTTCAATTACCGCACATATATGTCATGCGAATGCTTATTTCATATAGCTTGAATCTTATAACATTTTCGGTTCTTTGACATCCCGTTAGATTTTTGTATTTTTTGTGATTTATTTTATGTTGCAATTGAAGTATTACATCATCTAATGGTGATTGACGAAGCATTCGTGAAAACAAAACAATCAAAAATTGTTCATAGATTCTTGGAAAACGGGGTTGCTCATCTCGCCACACATGCCTATATTGCCTCACTTTCCCCTAGTAGATTTCCGGTGATTCCTCGCGGGTGGGTATTTCCTGAAATGGATCCCTTTGCTGTGTCTCTTGAAGCTTCCCGATTGGGCTCGGGTTTCGCATGGAGACCCTAATTTTTTTTGCAGCGGGTCCGTCAAAAATCAAGATGGCCATTCTTATATTCCACGATATCCGGCCCTACTGTACATCCCACTATATCGTTAACTTCGCCAGCCTCAGTGATTAAGTCAACCTGTTAAAACCTACAAATTTGTAAATGCGATCTCAACTGCGATTATGCAAACGCCAATTGTTACACGATCGATGAACGTGTCCCGATCCCCAAAGCCGGCGTATATCTTTATCTGCAACGCCCTAAAAATAATAAATAAGTCAAAGGGTTGTTTACAGGGCACGATAAACATGTAGCTTTTTTCAAGACTGTGAATATATTCACGAATGATTTAATCTATCGAACCTATCGACTCATCTGAGGACTGGAGACTGTAAACTGCTTAGGTTCGCAAATTAGTCACGTAAAGATAGGCCGCCCCTATTCTCACAGTCACGTCACCTAGTGACTAGAAGGAAGTAGTCACTAGGTGAAGTGAGTATGAGAATACGGCCCAGGAAATCTCATAGAAAAACAGGGCATATATGCGGTAATGGTCAGTATACTGCCGTTCTAAGCTAAAGTGTCCTATGCAGCGTTGGTAGCTTTGACGTTTAAATTGGGAGGAAAACAAATCGTTTATACGGCGAATTGGGTGGAAAATAAACCGCTTCTTGGTTTAAGGGGAGGGCGGCTGTATAAACATGCGAGATCTCAGTTTGCGATTTTTAACCGTCAAAAATCTCAACAGTCTTCATTAAAACCATGCTACTTCACGTTCTAGCTAGCTTTTCTGCTCCCATATGTTACCGTATGCTATAAATCGTCCCCCTTCAAACAATTTATTAATGGTTCCATTAACAGTAACAGGATTCTAAAACCTATTACAACACCATGCTACCTAGGTTCTTTCATCGCAGTGCTAGAACCTGCTTAAGTTTTACCTTCCAATGTTCAATACAAATCTACTGGAATATTTACAATAGTCCAATTGTCCATGCAAACTTTGTCGAAGACAGTCCAAATTGATAGGTTTTATCAGTTTTGAATAATATAGAAAAATAACGAAGGTATCTCAAAATTTCATTTTGCGCCGTCAACGTAAAGTGTCTCTTGCAGCACTGCTGCGTCGGAATTCAATCAGATTAATTGCAATAACTTCAGTTCTAGAACTAAAACTTACAACGTTCTGCTTACATACTTGTTTTTGTGAGGCAATCTTTCCTTAACTAAAATTTATAGTATTTTAAAAACTTTGTTGTTTATAAACAACATGGGCATCAATTATCTTTTGGCTTTAATCGATTACAATGAGGAACTATGTGAAAATTGATCTACTGGCTATTAATCGATCAATCAAAAAATGGCACTATTTGGCTAATTCACCCAAAGGCCTTTGTATAAAGGTATACCAAAAAAGTGTACCTATCGAGCAAAATTAGAATCCAACTTTGCTGCAGAGGTATCAGAGATGAATTCCAATTGTGCTCTTTTTTGACTTCACTTTTATTCAAAATAGAGGATTTTGGGGGCAAAATGACCCAGTACTCCACTTCACCTTATTTTTCCAGAAACGGAAGTGTCTCCATTCAAATGATAACGTTATATACTTTAAAAAGAGGTATAAATTGTAATTTTCTGATTGCTACTTCAAAAGTTATTACATTTAATATATTCTTCCTCCATATTTTCCACTTTCAAAAATTTGAAGCGAAGTGGGCGGGAGTCTAGAATTGTCCAAATGATGTGAAATTTGGCATCTGAGCTTACGTTGACATTTGTCACAATATGAGAAGGGGACCTTTGAGAATTCAATTTTTTTTGCTATTCTCTATGATCCAATAAATCGACTGATATTCTTCTTTTAGAGTTTTGAAAAGGTTTTATATGGATAAACCGGTGGCAAAGCTGAACACATGTTTTTCTACGCATACTACTACACATGCTCAAAAAGAAACCTTAAATTAAAAATATGTGCTATTGGATTAAATAATTTATTGTTTATTGCTTCAACTAACAAACTTATTAATCTGAAAATATTTTTTCATTAAAAAAACAATAAACATTTTTAATTTTAATAAAATAATCATTTAAAAATAATAAATCAATAAATAAATTTTGATTGAATTCAATAAATAAATTTGTCTTCCTACCATTAATTTTATTTGACGAATTTAATTCATATTTCCATTGAAGCTACAAATCTTTTTTCTGCGTGTAACTAAATTTGTTGAAAGGGTCGCGGGCGGAAGATTCTGGAGATCCTGACAGGTCACCCCTCCAAAATTTTCAATGCTCTGAGAAATTTTAAATTTGTTTCAATTTTAAATTAGTTTCGACTGAAGCTGTAGAGCTAGGTTCTCGGAAGGGCTCCCCGTCAGAATCACTATTTTCATTTTATGTGTTGTTTGCAGTTCACATATTTTCTTGAGTTTGTTCATTTTAATAATCTTACTAATTTTTTTCAGTCATTCATTTTATTCATTTCTTTCAAATTATTGATTTGATACCATTTAATTTATTATATCATTTTATAACTTTTTTATTGTCGTAAATGTCTTAGTTTAGTCATTAAATTCTGTTTATTTTTCCTTCTTTTCATTCATAAAATTTATTTTGTTTATTCTATTCACTCTATTTATTTGTTTTTATTATTTTGAACCATTTTTTTTCTTTGTTACACTATTTATTTTATTCAATTCATTTATTTTTTATTTTATTCGTTTGTTCATTTCATTCGTTTTGTTCATTTTTTTTTGTTTTCTATATTATTATTTTTCCCCGGGCTTCTTCATTTCATCAATTTTATTAATTCGGTTCAGTCATTCCTTGTTATTTCATTTAATTTGCAATAATCTTTTTTTTTTTTTCAAATTTTTAAACTATTATGTTATGTAGTCTAATTTGGCATTTGGAGAGCTGAACTAATTTGATTTATTTATTTGATTAATTTAATTTATATCAATCATTCTGTTCATTTTATCTTTCTAATTTTTTTTCATTTTTTCGCCCCATTATTTTTTTAATTTCAAGTTTTATTGATTTTCAATAATTTATTCAGTTATTCGTTCAATCCTACCTCATTCCCTTCATCCGTATATCGAAATAATCTAGGAGCTGTGGTGGCGGCATACCCAACATACTAAAACAAGCATGAATACAGCATTGATCTAATGCTGATTACATTAATGAAATTTTGTATTTTTTATGTTTACCGCGTTCCAGTGTCGACCCGTAGCTCGTAAGGTTCGTGACTGTCGAGCGCTTGTATACACGTGCTATGCGTAATATACTGATACTTTCACAATGATATTCAACATAAACAGCCACGGAGCAATAATTTGGATAAATGAGAAATGATAAACAGCATTGATTATCTCAAATCTATTGTTTCGCGCGAATTTTAACAATATTAGTAAAATAGTTTATAATGATTCCTTTTTTTATTTTATTTATTTATGTCATACACGCTATAACTAAAGACTCCCCAACAGGAGATACAAACCAGTCCGCTAAACAATCTCGGGCCTGTTGGGCAGTTTTTGCTGTATTTCCTTGGAAAAGCTTCAATGTTTTCATTTTTGATGAATGAGTGTTCCTTGAATTGTTCAAGATGTGCATTTGCTTGATGTTTCCTTGATGATTTGGGAAAGCGTAGAGAATAACTGCTGCCATGATAACTTTGGTAGCTGTACTTTTACAGCAACACATTTTACCCTGCAACAAACGCCATTTTGATGTAAAAACTCTCAACCCATCTTCTGCAACATTCCGTTATCTTGAAAGGCGATACAGGTAATCTTCGATACAACGTACCCTCGATATAACGTACCCTCGATATAGCGTCATTCGATATAACGTACATTTTTCCTCGACATAACGTACATATTTTTTAATTTATTTTTCAGGTCCAAATTTATCTTCAATTACGCATGTATTCCATATTTTAAGAATTCAGTATGTTATACACAATCTTAAAACGTACTAATTGGGCTTCTAATGAGCATGTTAGGAATTGGCTACTTCATTGAAGGTTACGAGAGCGATTTTTTTTTACAATTTCATTTGCGTATGATCGTGATTTTTTAAAACCAACCATTTATCTCAATAAATAACCCAATATCAGTATAGGGGCCCGAGGCTAGTTGGCGGTTTGGGTATGTTGGCGGAATCACTTTTTCTCCGTTTCTATTAGACATATAGCCTACCTCTCGTTATGTACCTCAAGTTATGTGAAACCCATTATCCAATGTGTTTTGGTTGCAAAACATTTTGTATTGTGGAAGTTCTGGACGATATTGTCTTTTCGAGCATACCTAGTAAATTTCCTAAATTTTAAACACTGTGTTATTTAGGGTGATGGCGGTGCTGCTCGCGGGGCAAGTTTGCGGTACTATTTACGATGCAAAAATTTTTATTTCTGGAATTCACTCCAAAGTAAGAAAATCTTTTTCTTGTGTATCTTGTCAATGCAGGAAACATTTACTTCGGCTAGTCACCTGAAGAATTTCGAAAATTTGCTATTGCTTGCTATGAAAATTTGCTATGGAGTACGCGTCAATGTCAATATTCCGGGATATTGAGACTGAAAAATAATAGCAAATGTCGATTAATATACAGTTTTCTTGAAAAGACATTCAGCATGTTCCAAAAGGACCCATGAAGTATTTGATTCTCCATTTGATTGCTTATTTTATGGTGTATCTAGACATATCGCCAACTTACCCCGGGGCCGGGGTAAGTTGGCGGTTTTTCCGCGTCACATATTTTTGTCTCTAAAAATGGAGACAATGCATCAAACATTTTAATAAAATTCAGAGATGTTGCCAACAGTCTGCCCTTCCATGCCACGTGTTCCATTTTGCAAAATCTAGGTATATCAAAGCGGTAAAAAATGAAAACTGAAAACACAGCCAACTAGCCCCGGTCTCCCCTAAGTTCTAACTGAAAACTAAAATTGATAATATTTGTGTGACCATTGTTGGTTGGTTTCGGGACTGCGGAATCTGATTCTCTGGGCCGAATGACAACGTTTAAGTTCCACGGCATGCTATGCCACAAAAAGAATGAGAGGTCATATTTGTAGTTACACGGACAACTGTGCACGCTTCACGACCGGTTTGGGGTATTTAGGAAATCGGTTAGCGGACTGAAATATATCTTTAGAAATTTTTGAATCGTGGATACAAGTGGATCTTTATACTCTGTTCCATCCGTCACAGCATATACTGTTTCCCCTTTGCGCAACGATAATTGAGCGGTGTCGCACTGCACTGTTCGTGTATCAGCGTAGCTGTATTAATGTTGATGTATTATTAATGATGTGACTTATTTCCTTCCTTCTAGCATATAAATTTGCGCTGCAAAGCAGCAACAGTCAGTTCAGTTTCAACCACGAAGCAGCAGCAACCTAATAAAGGAGTAAAATTAGTGTCATCGAAACAAGGTTTTTCATTTAGTTTTTATACGCCACCAGTCAGCGTCATTCGTTTGAGCATCGCCGGAACGGTCCTCAAGTGGCCATTGTGATTGCTCTCAACCATACAGTCCACCCGGAAGGAAAAAGAACCCCAGCTGAAGTCCGCGAAGAATCCAGAGAATTTCTTTGTAGTGACTCAGCCCTCCACGTTCCACTAACGTTCCTCCAGTCGGAACATCTATGGTCCTTCGAGCCGGATGAAGATCAAGCCGCCGGATCGAGCCATCAAGTAGCCGCTTCGACGCCAAACGAAATCGTAAGGATTAAATTTTTTCCACCTGTGTTGCTGCATTTCATTCGTTCGGTGTGAGCCAACGCAGAACGTGTTTAATCCTGTTCGATCGCGATCAGAGCGTCGCTCGCGCAAGAAGGAAAAACAAGCAACGCGCGTACGTGTTTAATCCTGTTCAATAGCCGTTGCGCGTGTGAGAAGGAAGCCAAAACGTGTCCGTGCATGTTCAAATTTGTTAGCCGCACGTGTTTTAAGAACAATGCCAGTCGGACACTCACCGCCCATACCTTTAGTGAATCCTGAAGATGAAAATTTGATTCCACCGTTACCATCACCCACACGAAGTGAAAGTGAATCTTTTCGTGGTTTTCAGGATTCGGAAATAGCAGCTGATGCCACCACCACGAAGGAACTGATCGGACTTTTCCGACAGCGAAACCAGGTACACCGCAAATTGGTGCGGTTACATTCGACTTTCCGAGACGTCCGGCATTTCGAATTGGCCCAGCTTAACGTTATGAGCAGCAAACTTGCCAATGCTTATGCCGAGTTTAACAGCATCCAAAACCGCATAATGGCGCTCGTTCCGGATGAAAAAGTGGCAGAACAGGAAAGAGCCTGCGACGCTTTTGAAGATCTACATGATTACCTCTCCACGGCAATTGAAGGAATAATAATCCAGATGAAAAATGATGCTATTCTGCCACCCACCGCACCGCAAGTTGTAATTCAACAGCAACCATTGAAGGCACCGATTCCTACCTTCGATGGGATGTATGCAAATTGGCCAAAATTCAAAGCGGTTTTCCAGGACCTAATGGCCAACTCAGCAGACACCGATGCAATAAAATTGTACCACCTGGACAAGGCTCTTGTGGGTGCGGCGGCTGGAGTTTTGGATGAAAACATCATCAGCGCTGGTAACTATCAGCAAGCATGGGCTGTGCTGACAGAGCGATACGAAAATCAACATGTCATCGTCGAGTCACACATAAGAGGATTGCTCCAACTCAAAAGGATGTCAGGTGAGTCGTATAAGGATTTGCGAGCCCTTTTAGATGAGTCTACACGTCACGTAGAAAGCCTCCGGTATTTGAATCAGCAGCTCATCGGCATTTCGGAGCACATGGTTGTTTACACCATTACGAATGCACTGGACAAAGCGACGCGCAAGGCTTGGGAATCAACTCTTAAACGAGGTGAATTGCCTAAGTATGAGTCGACCATCGCTTTCCTTAAAACCAGATGCCAAATTTTGGAAAACTGCGAGACTTCTACACCAGTTGCACCGACGCCAGTCCCCAAATCGAAGTTCGTCACAGTAGTACCGAAGGCACCAATCCAGAAGAGTTACGCTACTACGACGGTCAACACGAATCAGGCAGAAATGTGTGAGCTTTGTGGTGGTGCGCATTTCAACTACCAGTGTGCCACGTTGAAGAACTTGAATGCATCCCAGAAGAGTGAGAAGATTCGAGCAGCGGGTGCATGTTTCAACTGCCTGCGCAAAGGCCATCGATCGAACAGATGTCCATCCAACAACAGCTGCAGAAAGTGTCAGAAGCGTCATCACACTATACTCCACGATGGTAGTGCCGAAGGGTGCAGCCAGGATGGACGTACGAAGGTACCCACCCAGCAGGTACCAGAATCGGCTAACGTTGCGACTCCAGTTCCTGTTTTGAATTCGAGCACTGCTCCTAAAGAAGATCCACCAGTTTCGACAGCCTGTTCATGCAACTATGGGCAGTCATCAAAGATAGTGCTGCTACTAACTGCAATAGTACACGCCATTGATCGACATAATTAGCCACATGAGTGCCGTGTGTTGCTCGACAGCGGTTCTCAGGTAAATTTCGTGTCCGAGAAAATGGCAGACATCCTTGGGATCCCTAAGAAACGAGCCAATGTTGCAATTACCGGCATAAACGCCTTGAAAACGCTTGCTCGAGACAAGGTTTTCGTGAAATTCTGTTCCCGTTATGAAGATTTCCATGCCAACATCGAATGTTTGGTTACACCAAAGGTGACGGGCACAATTCCATCTGTCAAGATTGACGTCACCGAATGGAACATCCCCCAAGGGATTCATTTAGCCGATCCTGAGTTCCATAAGCCTGAGAAGATCGACATGCTAGTCGGAGCTGAGCTGTTCTTCGACTTGCTGAAGCCAGGTTGTATTACTCTCGCCCACAACTTGCCACAATTACGAGACACTCACCTTGGATGGGTGGTCGCCGGAGTGATAAACGATGCCATCGTATCCAACGTAGCCATTCAACAATCCAATGTCGCATCCATTGCCCGTGTGGAAAAGTTGATGCACCAGTTCTGGAGTGTTGAAGAAGTTCCCGATGTTACGCCGCTGTCTGTAGAAGAGCAGTCATGTGAAACACATTTCCTTTCCACTCACAATCGCAATCCAAATGGACGATTTGTCGTTAGCCTACCTCTGAAGGAAAATGTTAACCAGATTGATGATTGTCGTGCCTTAGCTTTGAAGCGATTCCTGATGCTTGAAAAACGGCTGCAGCGTGACGCCGAACTTCGATCCCAGTATGTTGATTTCATTCGCGAGTACGAGGCTCTTGGACATTGTCACGAAGTGAAGGAGTCCAATGATCAATCCAATCGGGCAATGTACTATACGCCACACCACGCCGTTCTTCGACCACATAGCTCCAGCACCAAGTGTCGTGTGGTGTTCGACGCAAGCGCCAAGTCATCGTCACCAAAGCTATCGCTCAACGAAGTACTCAAGGTTGGTCCCATTGTTCAGAGGGATCTGTTTTCCATCATGCTGAGTTTCCGGAAGCATGCTGTTGTCTTTTCGGCGGACATAACAAAAATGTATCGGCAAATACTTGTGGCCCCGGAAGACACGTGCTACCAAAGAATATTTTGGAGAGAGCAGCCAACTCAACCGCTACGTGTTTTAGAATTGGATACTGTCACGTACGGCACAGCATCCGCTCCATATCAAGCCACCCGATGTTTGCTCCAGCTCGCTGAAGATGAGTCAGCAGACTTTTCCATTGGTGCTCGTATCGTAAAAGAGGATTGTTATATCGACGACGTGTTATCTGGTGCGGATACCATCGAGGAAGCCATTGAATGCCATCGCCAATTAAAGCAGATGCTCGCCCGAGGTTGTTTTCCCGTGCACAAATGGTGCTCCAACTCGGATGAGTTTATGCAGTGTATTCCAGTCGAAGAACGTGAAAAGCAGTTCACCTTGCAGGAATATGGTGCCAACGAAGCAATAAGGGTTCTTGGCTTACTGTGGGATCCGAATAACGATCAGCTTCTCATCGCTCATCAAAATCAACAATTGTCAACGCCGGCTCAACCAGCGACCAAACGGATCATATACTCCGAGATTGCAAGGTTTTTTGATCCATTGGGATTGTTCTCACCGGTGATCGTGGTCGCCAAGATTCTGATGCAGCAGCTATGGAAGACCAACGCAGGATGGGATGACATCCTGAATGAACAATTCCAACAACAATGGCGACTGTTGCAAGAATCTCTGCCTCATCTAAATTTTATTCAGGTGCCACGATGTGTGACTTTTCCGAATGCCGTGGCCTACGAACTTCATGGGTTTGCTGATGCTTCTGCCGTTGCGTATGGTGCCTGCATTTACGTGCGCAGTATTTCCGCCGATGGTTCGGCACAATTGAAACTACTCAGCAGCAAATCAAAGGTTGCACCACTGCATGAAGTAACCATCCCGAAGAAGGAATTGTGTGCTGCTCTACTGCTAACTCGCCTGCTGGAAAAGGTACTACAAGCCATACAGATGACGTTCCGAGAAATTGTTCTCTGGTCCGATAGCACAATCGTCCTGGCCTGGCTGAAGAAGCCTGCCGATCGTCTGCAAGTTTTTGTGCGAAATCGCGTGGCAGAGATCCAGAGAACCACCGGAAACTTCAAGTGGTGTTACGTTCGTTCGGGAAGCAATCCAGCTGACGCGGTATCGCGAGGTCAGTTACCGGAACAATTACTCAACAACGAACTATGGTGGAACGGCCCCGTGTTACTTAGATCAACCTACTACGAATTAGAAGATCCAGAAGAAGTTCCTGATCAGCTGCTTCCAGAGATGAAATTGGTCATCGCTACGCCAGCTGTGAAGGTCGAACTCTTTCCGTTTGTAACTAAATTCAGCAACTTTCGCAAGGTACAACGCATCATGGCATATGTTTTGAGGTTCGTCAACAATTGCCAGCAGAAGCATTTCCTCGATCGTATTCTCACTCCTTATTTGACCATCCGAGAATTGCAGCGCTCGACGGAGGTGCTCATCAAGATTTCCCAGCACGTTCAATTGGCAGACGAAATTGAACGCCTTCAGTCCAATAAAAATTGCAAGCGAGTCGGAAATCTTCGTCCATTCATCCAAGATGGCTTGCTCCGAGTTGGAGGCCGACTCATTCACTCCAAGTTGCCATATGCATCAAAGCATCCAATCATATTGCCCGACAAGGATCCCATCACGACGATGCTAATCAGGACGATGCACATCGAGCTGCTTCATCCGGGCCAATCAGTGCTCATCAACGCAATTCGACAGCGGTACTGGCCGCTCAAGGCTCGTTCTACTGTGAGGCAGATTACTCGCAAATGCGTAAAATGCTTTCGTGTGAGACCGGGAGCCACAACGCAACTGATGGGGAATCTTCCGCAATCACGAATCGTGCCATCTCCACCATTCGCAGTGACTGGTGTGGACTACGCTGGTCCTTTGTTGGTAAAGCAAGGAACCTATCGTCCCAAACTCGTCAAGGCGTATGTAGCAGTGTATGTTTGCATGACCACCAAGGCCGTACACCTCGAAGCGGTTTCTGATCTGACGACGGATGCGTTCCTAGCATCACTCAGACGCTTCATCAGTCGTAGAGGATTGGTACAGCAGTTGCATTCTGATAATGCAACCAACTTTAAGGGAGCGAACCACGAGTTGAACCAGCTGTATCATCTTTTTCGAGACCAACAGATGTTCGATCAAGTTCAGCAGTTTTGCGCAGCACGTGAAATCGAGTGGCATTTCATCCCTCCTGACGCCCCTGAATTTGGCGGACTGTGGGAAGCGGCAGTGAAGTCGGCAAAAACTCACCTGAAGCGAGTCGTCGGTAATGCGCGGTTAACGTTTGAAGAATTGGCAACTATTCTCACGGAAATAGAAGCCGTGTTGAATTCTCGCCCTCTATTCAGTATCTCCACCGATCCAGCTGATCCACAAGTGATTACACCAGCACATTACCTGATAGGTCGTCCGCTCATCACACCAGCCGAGCCGTCTCTGGAAGACATCAAAGTCAACCGTTTGAGTCGATGGCAGCATTTGCAGCTCATGCGTGAGCACTTTTGGCGTGCTTGGAGACGGGATTATCTCAACACGTTGCAGCCACGGAAAAAGAATCTAAGAATGATGCCGAATCTACGCCCCGGAATGGTTGTTCTTCTCCACGACAAGACACAGCCACCTTTAAACTGGAAGCTGGGACATATCACCGCTGTCCACCCTGATGCTGAAGGCCTAGTTCGAGTAGTGGATATTTTGTCGATGGTTCTACTTTCCGCCGTCCGGTCAACAAGCTTTCCGTTCTTCCCATCGAAGACAACTCCATCGCATCTCCATCCGACGACGAATCTGTTGTCACGTAGTTCCAACCGGCGGGAGTATGTTCCATCCGTCACAGCATATACTGTTTCCCCTTTGCGCAACGATAATTGAGCGGTGTCGCACTGCACTGTTCGTGTATCAGCGTAGCTGTATTAATGTTGATGTATTATTAATGATGTGACTTATTTCCTTCCTTCTAGCATATAAATTTGCGCTGCAAAGCAGCAACAGTCAGTTCAGTTTCAACCACGAAGCAGCAGCAACCTAATAAAGGAGTAAAATTAGTGTCATCGAAACAAGGTTTTTCATTTAGTTTTTATACGCCACCAGTCAGCGTCATTCGTTTGAGCATCGCCGGAACGGTCCTCAAGTGGCCATTGCGATTGCTCTCAACCATGCAGTCCACCCGGAAGGAAAAAGAACCCCAGTTGAAGTCCGCGAAGAATCCAGAGAATTTCTTTGTAGTGACTCAGCCCTCCACGTTCCACTAACGTTCCTCCAGTCGGAACATACTCTATTCTAATGATTAAAGTTCATAAATTGCTTTTATTGTATGAGGCTCAGACGGTGGGAATATTAAAATCACTTTACAAGCCCAGACAAAATAATAATTATTGATTTAATAATTGGGAAAGGAGTCAGAATAGAGAATATTTTCGGAGGTAGAGATAGCGTAGTTGGTAACTCGATTGCCTTATACGCAGCTCACCTAGGTTCAATTCCCAACCCCGCACATAGTGTTAGAGATTTTTCTAAAGAGACTACTCTAACCCAACAAAGAGGCGAATGACCCTAAGGTTAAAACCTCTAAAATCAAAATAAAAAAAGAATATTTTCAATAAATTTAATTCATATAAGCAAAAAAATGATTATGGCATCTTTTTTATGGATCTACTATAATTTTCTTATTAGAAAAGTTGTTTCGCACTGCTAGGTAGGTAAGATTTTCAAAATTAATTACGCGTTATCAAAATTCTACAAAATAAAGTACCACGAACAACAATTCTTTGAACATTTTGCATGCTTCGATATAACGTACAATTTTTAAACCGAGATGTACGTTATATCGAAGTTTACCTGTAATTGAAAATTTGCTGCTTTCTTGACAAAAACCTCGACCTAGGACTTTAGTATGGCTTCATCACGTGTTTTGGAAGGCTCCATCAGTTAGCACAAAAGGAGGAACTGCAACTTTTTCTAAGCCGGGAAGTGTGATTGTATCAGGAATTTTGAGGTGCTGCAGATTGTATAGCAATTTTTTCCCGAATTCAGATGCTACAAAAATATCTCCGTCACTATTTTTTTTCTACATCAGCAAAGATTGGCCTACATCTATAAATTATTTTAGTGCTCTGATGATTGATTGCTTGTTATACTTGCGGTATAATATCAGAGATCGTAGACAATCCCAAGCGATAGCTTTGAGACAGTGCACGAAAACTGATCCCGTGGGCCAAGTATATATATTTCAAAAACAAAACTACAGGTATAATCGTAAACCTTATTGTATCGACCTACCGAAAAGAAACACCTAATCTTTCTTCTAATGAAATTGGATCACGCATCGTCGTGGCTTGTTTAGCAATTTCCTTTCCGATGGGAAGAAGAAAAGAAAATATCAGCACGAGATTGTGAAACTCCCCAAGAAGCATCCTTTTTGAAATAGTTTCATGCTCCCAGTACCGCCGAGATGCCCTTTTCTTCTTATTGCTCTGTTGCAATGCAGCCACTAGAAGCAATCTTTCTTGTTCGGAATTATCACAAAACATTTTATATTCATACAATAATAGAGAAATGACAATGAGCAATTATTATTTTGTAAACACAAAAACATGGGCTACTTATCTGATTTGTTTTCTTGATTTTTGACGGGACGGCATTGTGTAGACATTGAGAGTTCGAAGACGCAAACCGTCCCTTGAAAAATAGTGAACAAAAAGTTTTGTTATATGAACACAGCAAGCGATTAAAAATCGCCTTAAAAAGTTGCGCCACATAAAATGGCATAAAATGCAGATCCAACCAGTCATCAGCATCGAAGGCCGCGGATACTTCATCAAAATTGCAGCGATTGAAGTCAAAATTGAGGTCATTGATGGATTTGACAAAAGTGTCCTCTGTTTCAATTTGCATATTAAACCTCCACACGAAAGGTTTATGGTGAGTGTCTACTTTGAGTATGGAGGTCAGAGGCTCAAGAAGTTTGATTAAATCGGCGTAGTTCACGAATGCCAGATCGAGCGTCCGTCCATTTGCTGTGTTGGTACAAGAGAGTACAATACAAACGCGGAGGATTATAAGTTTTGCCTCTAAGTCTCTTACCCCCAAAGAGAAGAGGTACCCACAAAATCAAAGAGAAGCCTTAGGCGCGGTATGGGCAGTGGAATATTTTTTATTTGTATTTTGTGATATGTGACGACCAGTCTTTCCATAAACATCGACAAGTTTGCACCCGTGTACAAAATTTCGTGCACGCGTTCAACCTCAAACGTGCTTTGCCTTTGTGTACAGATTTGCATCGAACACCGAGCCCAAGCGAACGATGTGCAAACTTAGGTTTAAACACCATGTACGTACACCGTGTGCGGACACAAGAATGGCAACCACAAAACAGAATGAGTCAACGCTAGTGATGATGAGTGAGAGAAAGAGAACACTAGTGTCAAGATCCTGTGTGTACGAACACCGCGTACATGGGGTTCGGATGTGCAGACAAACATGTGCACGTGTTTTGGTACGCATTAACGCGTTCGAGTTTGCACACGAAATGTGGGTATAAGATGAGCACAGAACTAGACCGAACATGGTGTTCGATGTTCATTTGGGAAGACTGGTGACGACGTACGTAGATTTTTAAAGGGGAGAAACTAACAACGTTTTTAAAGTTTTTTGAATTTGCGTTGACAAGGGGGGCGGGGGAGTTACCGTCAAGCTACGTAATTACCAGGGGGTACTTAGTGGTTTGTGACGAAATGCTACAATGGGGGAGGGGGGTGGGGGTGTTAAAAATCACTCAAAAAATGCTACGTCATTTATGGATGGTCCCTAACATTATAATTACAAGAGGAGAGTTTTCGTTCTCATTCATCGAACATTTGAATAGTAGACGGACAAGAAAACGTCCGACTGAGAATTTGAATTGGCGGATTGAGTGGGCAGACGAAGCAAAGTTGTGATAATGAAGGGTCGGTTTGAAACTTGACAGGATGTGGTGGAGCAGGCACTACTTTGCTGCCTTCGATGTTTTGCCGTTGGTTGAGGAGGAGTGGGATTCCAAAACCCCTTGATCGTGTTATCTTCGAATTCACGGAAGTCACCTGTGGAAGCAGTCATTGCTTTGTCTTTTTTGTCAATAGGCAATTCAACTTTGAAGGAAACGTACGTTAAAGTGCGCACATCTCTTTCTTTAGGAACCAGCTTGTGAACTTCGACGCTGTTGGTGTCCAGTCTAGACTTCACCATTTCTGTTATCATCTGGTACCTGTGGTATCACCCCGAACAGGAACAACCAAAACTCCCCGTTCTGAGTAGAAGCTACTGCAATCGATGAAGTATCACCTCTATGTAAGTCGCTGCCAGACGAAAGCTTTTTTGCTGGTCTAGATACAGCTTCATCAGAATCATCGTCTCTCCTGCGTTTCTCTCTTCTTTCGGGCCTAATGAAAGGTGGTCTTCTGTTCACAACCAATAGAGCTGCAGGGACCGATTCCATCCAATATTTCAAATTGCTGCGAATTTCAGACTAAATCTCGGTCAAAATAGTATCGCAGATATCAGTTTTAAGAGCCTCTATAATATTTTTATTGGCAGCGTCGATCGATTTTCAAACAGTATCAGCAGTATACTTTTTCAAGGCAAATTTAGATTTAGAAATTGTGTAACTCTATATCCCTTCCCGCTATCAAAAACTTGTTCCCGTAGCAAAAACGAAGATGAAGAGGCATACACGGTCTTCATACAACGTTTACAACATAACGTCTATAACATTCACTTCCATCCCCGATGACTGTAAGGGCGTGACTAACGCCGTTATCGACATTTCAAAGACTCCAGAATACTCTAAAAGTAAACATTGAGGTCCATTCATTGACTCTCGGGGCAATTTCGCTTGTGCTGGTCATTCGCGATTAATTAGTAAGTAGCAACTACGAATGGTACAGTCGTCATGCTCATGTTCAATATCTTCGACATTGTCATTAATGGGTTCGCAGTTATTTACGTGTACCATTTAGACCTACAATCGCTCCAAAATTTCAGTAACCAATTTTATTATCATTTCAGAACTCTCCGTTCAACTCCGATCTGCAAACACTGGTATTTAGCTTCGCAAAGCAGGGTGTCCTGAAGCAAGTTTTGACGGAAGGGGAAAAGTACGTCATGTCCATCAGTCCGGTGCTGACATTCAGTGAACAGGCTACTTACGATGTTGTGAACAATATGGGCAGCTTGGCGGCCCGATTCATCTTCCGACCAATTGAAGACAGTAGCTATTTCTATTTCACTCAGACGATTGCTCGCGATGTCACTCTTTCGGCTCAAAACCGAGATAAAGTGAAGGAGGCTTCCTTGGTTCTTTCGTACGTATGTAAAACCGTCACTTCCATCGGTTTGTTGGGCTTCGTGTTTGGACAAAGTTATTCCGGAACGGTTCTTCTGTTATACGGCGGAATGGATTTTGTAGAAGGTGGCTTACCGGAGGTTTTACTACGGTGGCACTGTTTGGCGATAGTACTTTTAGCGTTAAATGGCATTACCGAAGGGTACATGTTTGCAACTAATACTTCGAAGGAAATCGATACATACAACTACTACATGGCGTTCTTCTCAATGGCTTTTCTGATGCTATCCTATCAGCTGACAAACTGGATTGGCCCAGTTGGGTTTATACTGGCCAATTGTAGCAACATGGGATTCCGAATCAGTTACAGTTTGTACTACATCCGTAATCAGTACAAGGAGATCGGAGAAAATCCACTGAGAAGCTTTCTTCCAGGCCCACTTTTTCTATCTACCCTGATAGGCTGTGGTTTTATCTGCAAGATATCCGAGACGTACTGCAGGTCAATGCTGTATCATGTTTTGGTTGGAGCTTTATGCACCGGAACCAGCTTGCTTACGTGGAGTTTCGAAAACCGACAACTACTACGTGCCGGACTGACGAGATACCGCGAACGAAAGACGAGTCTCACGGGCGAGACGACGATTGGATAGAATTTCTCGCACAAATATGTTGTAAATGGATTGACGACCACAGTTCTAGTAACTGCAATTGGCTGTGTTAAAGAAAAAATACATATATTTTAATTGTATCCCAATTCCTGCGGTTCAACAACTAAGTTGTTACCTTCTAACAAAATTATTATTGACCACTTGTAGCATAATTTTTGCTATTGTACCAGTTACAGTTAGTTTTAACCTTTAGAGAAAACGTGTGTGATATACCAAAGAAGATTACGGCTCCAGTTTGTTCCCGGTGTTGATTTCTCGTCCAGCATTTTTTCGCATTCAAATTGTGGTAAATGCATAGATTAGTATCAAAGATTTTCAATCAGATGATAACAAACTGAAATTGCCTATCAGTAAGAACCAGAATTCTTTCATTTCTATTCCGAACAAACCGGTTCTAGCGATATAATTAATTTCTTACACTAATTCTCAGTAATGATAGTAATTATTTATAATAGTGTAGATTTATTCAACATTCAACGAATCCAAATAGATCTTATTTGTTTCGTTTCCTTCCAAAGATATTGTATTTAACAAAAAGATTTTAGCACTACTACTAATATTCAAACTGAGTTTGTTGCAAGATATCTATTGCAAATTATCATAAAACACTGTTTCTACACCCACCAAGATCTCTTCAGTTCTATTATGGCCTGACTATGTACTACGAACAGACAGATGTTTACGTGTATGTGTGTGAATCGAATCAACAGGATGCCATTGCATACAAGGTGCAAAATAGTTCTGAATTCAGGGGCTTAGAACTCAATAGGCATTCCGTGAAAAAACAAAAAAAACAGTATGTGACTGGTTTTTGAGGTGAGAGTCGCCAAACCAAAATCGAAAGACTATTAGTCAGCAATAACAGTTACTGCGAAGAATTGTACGAGGAATTAACGGAAAAAACAAGTTGTATTCATTAAAATACATACGAGGGTAGCCTTTATCAAAAAAGTAAAGGAGGAACAACCATAATAACAGCAGTGACCATTTAGTAGTACATGTTGGCTGTACTGCTGCTACTGCTACTGTACGGATTTCCTTTGCTGGAGCTATAGGGATTGCTCACCGTCGATGATGGCGAAGAAACGGCTGATGAAGACGTGGACGGTAAGTAGACACTGGCAACTGTGCTAGTAGACGTGATCACCGAAGGATGGCTAACTTTGTTCTGCTGTTGGCACCATTCGACAAAGTCATCAATCAGTACCGGCCAGGCACCTTCCGCATCATAATTGGACATACTGTCATCGATGAAGGTAGCAAAATCCAGTAGCAAGTTCCAGGTGTCCTTTGGAATTGACCGTTTGTGATTTTCCTGCAATAGAGCAGAAAATATATTTCCAACTGGCGCTGCTTTGATACGTTTACAAGAATTATAAACTTTTTTGTGTTGAAAAACACCGTCCTCACGAAAGGGTGGTTCAACTAGTTACTTATAGTTTATTTTTATTTTTAGCGGGCTGATAGGACTGCAGCTTATAGCTTAGGGAATCTCGGTCCGTCCCGCAAGACAAAATCTGCAAAATCGAACGAATTAATAACTGTCCGCCAAGTAAACATCGGTCTACGAGAAGAGGACTAAAGTTTGCGCCAGTTTGTCTCGAAGTGCGTAACGTCAAGTCCTATATTTTGTCTAGTCCAATGTATCAAGCTCCTAACAACGCGTGTTAAATCGTCAGTGATGGAAGATTGATTCCGCTTCTGTCTTGTTCCTGATCTCATCTTGGGTCCCCTAAGTATGAAGCGGATCAATCGACTATTAACTAATTCAGAGAGCGCTGATAACCGCAATGTCCACGAATACTAATGTCCCTGTAACTATATATTCTGCCAGTTATTATTCCTGTTCTAGTGTGTATTAATTATTGTTTTGCTTGATAATTAGAAATGATTTAAGATTTTAATTGATACAATTAAGTCACACAGAACATATATCCAGTTTCAAACAAATTGAAATACTTGTTTCGTCATTTGAACTGCTTGGATATCAAATCAGAACGACAAAACCACCTTTGGTGGTCATCTCAATTACCTTTGGATGTACCTTTTACTAAACTTTTACGTTTGAGATGGAAGTCTGTTCTCTGTGCCGAAATTGATGTTGCTTTTCAGTTTTGCACGACCCAGGGGAAACTTGGCCTTAACCCCACTGCTCTGTCATCGATGTTTCGTGATATTCGTTATATGGAATATTGTTTGTTTGAGGTCCATTCAAAAACAATGTTTCGCAGATAAACAGTTTAAAAATTGCTGTTGGTTTTATTAACCCCGCTTCATTAGTACATTGCAAATTTTTAGTTTTTCTCTCGGTAATTCATGGCCTTTCCCAACTGTGTAACTGGTGGCACCAGTTACCTCCTGCTCTGCACGCATCATCACTAGAGTTAACTTATTTTTTGTGCGTATTTTTCATCCGTGTACGTTCCAATGTTTTAATCCAGTGATTCTCAATCTATTGATTGAAATTCCAAATCTTGTTTCCTAACAAATTGAAAATAACATATTGATAGCATACAAAATTGATGTTTATCTGTGGGGGTCCGCAGCAATCCAGTGTGACATCTAAGGGGTCCGTGGTACGAAAAAAATCGAGAACCTGTTTTAATCGAACTTCGTATAATTATAAACCGTTCGCTTGGGTTGTGTTACCCAATAAAAGCAATCCCCGAATCAGTTCTAAATTTTACGTGCTTTCTGCAGGAATTCTGGCTTAAATGATAGCTGATTCCATATAATTGGAAACAGAATTTCGACAGAAGCTCTGGTTCCAATGGGAAAACTGGTCTTAACAGCCTCAAATTAGTCAATCCATTGTTATTGACACATTCTAAAATTTATATAACGGTTTCCCTCAACCCGTAAATGCATACTGTTGTCATGAAGCAACATACAAAATTCTGCGATATAAATCCTCAACAAGTGGTATATTCTGGTTGCAGTTGAAAATCGAAATAGTGAACTTGCGCCTTTCGATTTTTCTCCTATTTTCGCCGTATGCAACTAAAGTGCAGCTGGTGTAGATGATGCGCAACTTGACTCTCTAACATGTACACAAGATGCGCATTAGTTGCCCACTCTGTAAATAGAAAAAAAGCAAAAGGCGCAAGTACAATATTTCGATATTCAACTACAACCAGAACATATCCTATCCATCCAGAAGAATGAGTTCCAATGCATTTAAGGGTTCAGTTCCCAATGTAACAGTTTTTAACATCAAATAATGTACAAACTTACCACCAGAAATTTACACCACAGGTCCAGAAACTTGAACCTATCCTTAAGTACTATGTTCCAGTAAGCGATGGCCATCTCCAGGTCCAACCCCTTTTGACCCGGATCTTTAGCATAGTTGAAGGTGAACTGATAAAAATCCTTGAACTTCATTGCATCCTTCAGTTCCACCTCCAGCAGGGGCAACTTGGCCTTAAGCTTATCTATGCTATCTACACCTAAGTCACTGAATCCATTCACGAATTCATCCTTGCTAAACTCGCACTGGGTTTCTGCTTTGAATCGCCAGGCAATAATTAACACCAGTTTGGACTCCGGGCTGAGATACAGATCGTCTAGGAATTTGACAACCCCGTCCGAGTTGATCTTGTTGGGATCGGCGGGGTCACGGTAGCGATTGAAGAGTTGCTCGACTTTCTTTCGATCCAGCTCCCGGTAATAGATGTCTGGGTTTTGAAAATAATTGTCACAGGACAGATCGAGCTTCCAATCATTGTTCTGCAAGCAATAGATTGCTGTCTGTTCTCCTGTTTGTGTAAGAGATATAAACTTTTTCACTTTGTCCTTCTGGTTTAGTTTAAGCTTGTGCTGAAATAGAAAAAAAAATTCGAAATCGAGCAAAATTGCTTTTGGGAAAATAATTTAACGTGTAGGAATGACCCAAACAAGCGAAGTGTTTTATTGACTTATTCCTAGTTATCTTCTAACGTCATACTGATATTCTTTTTAAAAGTACACTTACCATGTTTTAAACCAGCAGAAGTTCGTTTGGGTTCAAATATTTAGAAAAACTTTTCCAAAACAACTTTTACAAGTTTCCAATCCATTAAAAAGTTGTGACACTCACGATGTGACAGATAATAAAAACAACCCAATGTTAAAAAGACACATCCATACATGTGCACGCTTAAATTACATTGACTATTCGATGGACATATTATTGCGTATTCTACCCCGATAGACTCACAGCAAAATAATTTTGTCACAAGCTGTTCGGTTTGTTTATTTGCTGTCTCCCATGCAGTTTGATGTGAGGATATTTATTTAGCTGCTTCAAAAATTTGCACGAATGTCTATCTACATACGAAACGGACAATAAATCTCGAGAAAACTTACAATAGGACGTTAGTAACATTTGGGGTTTTCGATTGATTGACACCGGTTTAGTGGAGTGCACTGAAACTGCACTGTTTTTGCACTTTCTAGCAGAAGTGCAGAAAACTGGGTATGTTCCATTGACACTTCTGCTAGAAAGTGCAAAACCAGTGCAATCCACTACACCGGTGTCAATCAATCGAAAATCCCAATTGAGAGCCTCTCTTTGTTTACTTCCTCTTTGGATTATTACGACGTCATTACAACACTTTGCACTAATTTTCCAGTACATATCGAAAGCCGACGGTTTTTACTAGAATATTATGCAAAGAGTAGAGTAGTAAATGTTGAAATGGCCGAGTAATGAACAGAAGAGAAAGACCCCAAAGAGAATCTCTCATTGTTACTTACGTCCTATTGAAAATTTTCTCTAGAAATATTAATTAAAATTTTCATCTTTCGCACCGTCCGAGTTTTCGTTGTTTCCTGGTGCTAAACCGGTGTAGTTAAAAAAAAGAGATGGACTGATTACACCCAAGTTTGAATGACCGGTGTAGTGCACTGGTAAAAACGAAAATGCCTTAAGACAATCGCGAACTAATTCAGTGCAGTCGCTAACCTCTGTATTGAACCACCTCCTCCTTCTGAAAGGTTAAATAACAGTGTTGTGGGATCTATTCCGTACAATTTTCATACATACCCACATTTCATACAAATTAAATAAAAGTCTTGAATGACGATATAGCTGCATATATTGCTAAGAGAGACGTCAATAAAAATGGAATTTAAATTTTAAATCCAGCTAGATTTCTGAATTTAATTGTAGGATTTGTTTTGCAAATTGATTTGATTAAAAGAGATGAAATAATTGTAAAGCTTGTTTTTAATAATACATATACCCTAGAATGCAATCCCCTTCAAAATGAGCTTTATTTTTTGGATCACGGAACGAACAAAATCCTCTACCCTATTCCTCTGTTTCGTGTTGATAGATAATAGTTACCGAAACTTATTGAAAATGGCAACGCTCCGTGATCAAAGTATGCTGTTAATTTAGTTTTTTTACAAAGTCAAAATTATTTAGGGCTAAAGCCTAGTTGACAGTTCGGGAAACGTCACGGGATTTGGGTTCCTGTGTATTTTAAATAGAACTCGGGATTTCAAATCCCGTGGCGGTAAATGAGTCTACACAAAAATGACAGTTTTTATGAAGTGTAATCCCAACAGAGGGAAACATCACGCGATTTTAATACTCTACACACAAAAGTCTGACCAGGAACATTCCAACATAAATTGTTTCCGACGGGGATAATAGTATTTTTATAAGGCTTGAAATTCGGTGCAAGTTTGATACTGTAGGTAATTTTTAGAAGCAGCAGAGTTTTTGGTTTGACAGTTTGGAGAGATCCTGGCGGAAAATTTTCCCTGGTCAAATCCCGTGACCCATTTCCCGAACTGTAAACTATCCCCATAAAAAATTTGACAGTTCATAAATTTCCCAGTCGACCGACGAAATCGGGTGTTTCGAGGTCGACAGATCAATTAACCGACTATGTAGGGTCAAAGATAAACTCAAGATAGAGTGGTCAGAGATTTCCCATGTACCATTCGAATTAGACCCCTCGTTAAACTCGGTTCACCGTCAGAGTGACAGCTAAAAAAATCAAAGCGATGCTTTGAGTAACACCGTCGTCGATCTTTGCGTCGTATCTATGACAATATGTTGCTGTGAACATGTTGCCCGATTTTTCAGCTGCCAAATAAACTTTGAAGTGCTTGTAGGGGACCATCCATAAATGACGTAGCATTTTTTGAGTGATTTTTAACACCCCCCTCCCCCATCGTAGCATTTTGTCACAAACCTCTAAATACCCCCTGGTAATTACGTAGCTTGACGGTAACCCTGCCCCCCCCTTGCCACCGTAAATTTTTTTTAAAAATTCTGTTCAATTCCCCTTTAAAAAAGCTACGTAGCATGACATGACCCCTACCCCCCTGTTGTCACACATCATCACAAAATACAAAACTCCCCCCTCCCCCATATAATGCTACATCATTTATGGATGATCTCTAGCTTGATAATTAGTAAATGGATAATTTGGTTGTTACTATCACTAATGTGGATAATTTCTAAATAAATAGAATATCTATATCGACTGATATATGTTCCATTAAGTTCCATGGAATCTTGTACCAAGGCTTCGCACTATATTTGCATGCGAATCAAATGAAAGTTTTGTTCTACGTATATTTTTAATTTCAATTGCAACGTACATTACCTGTTTAGGATACGATCCGATCTGCAACAGTTCTGGTTATCACATGGCCGGAAAAAATGCATTCAGTTGCATAGTCAATAAAGTCATCATACATGTATTCTACGTAACGATTCGATAAATGTTTACATGCTACACAAGAACTTTTCCAACATTGTTTGAGTTGTAACTATAGCATTTTGTAGACGCATGCAAATAATAATCGACGCCTATATCCGAGGGGGCAGCAAAAGCATATTATTATTGAGTTCACCGGTTCACGGTTACTGATCCATCTTTTTTGAATATTTTGTATGGGACATAGTAATCTTGAGTTTATCTTTGGTAGGGTATCGTCGGTGAACAATTTTCGTCACCATAGAAATCGCCAGATTTATTCTGTGTGAATCTTGTTCCAGTATTAAACCACAGACTAACAGATATAACACTATGAGGGAATCCCCTCAAAAAACATCAATCCAGCAATTTTCCTAGAACACTAGCTCCACCTTTTATTCACAGTCCCAAACACTCATTTGCTGGTGGGTTACCCCTCAGGTTTGGGAACTATTTTTCACTAGTGGTCTATCCCCCATGTGCTTGTGCAAATGTCAGTGGCGCTATAATTGCAAATGTGGTCACAGTCCCAACTATCAGGAATCAGAATATATTGGCTCAAATGGCACGTTCCCCGTATGTAGTCGGGGATTTGTGCCTTGCCGTGTGTTTTCATCATTTCCTGAGCGGAAGGAAAGGACAAGGAGGTGTGGGGAAGTAGAATTGGAAGGGTGGGAAAAATAACAGCACAAAACAAAAATAAACAACAGGTAAGTTAAACTCACAAGTAGTTCAACTTGCCTGCGAATGAGCCTAAAGCTCTTTACCACATTGGAAGAAACTTTAGTATGTCTCTGAGTTTCAGTCGTCCAAACATGGTTTCGTCTATATAAGGACGGCTGAAGACTCGAAATCGCAATTGCGCTACCGCTGTACAGTTGCATATCAGATGATATGAGGTTCCGTAGTCGGATTCACAAAGATCACATGAAAAAGACTCAGCGCGCTGAATAGTTGCCATGTGATAATTGAGGTTGCAGTGGCCGGTTAAAGCCCTGGTCAGCATGCCGCAGTGGAGCTTCGAAAAATTTAAGAGATTTTTCGAAACCACTGGGCATGGTTGTTCTAGAAACGCCTTTGCTTGGCGACAGGTTTGTAGATTTCTCCAATAATTGCGGTGCTCGGACGAAGCCCAGGACCGTATTTTTTCCCTTATCCAACTTGTCGAAATTGGAAGCGCGGGCTCAGGACCAACGAAGTCAATCGCTGAACCTGCCCTGGCCAATTCATCAGCCCATTCATTTCCAGTAATACCGCAATGTCCGGGCACCCAGACAAGGTAGATTGTGTTGACAATGCTTTGTTCTTCGATTTGGGTTCGGCACGCGATCACTAGCTTGGACCGGGATTTGTCTGAGCTAAGGGCCTTGATTGCAACCTGACTATCGGAGCAGAAGTTTATAACTCTGCCGGACAAACTCAGTTGAAGGGCCGATTGCACCCCGCACATAATCGCAAAGATTTCTGTTTGAAATACAGTACAGTATCTACCTAATGAATGAGATTGTTCCAATCTCATTTCACGACAGTAGACACCAGCACGTCCCTCCATCAGAGAACCGTCAGTGTAACAGACCACTTGCGTTTGTTGTTGTCTTTCCATAAAGCCAGACAACCACTCCTCTCGAGAGGGAATCTTCACATGGAATGTCCTGTAAGGAAAACTACAAGTGAGTGTAATATCGCTGGGAGCAAGAATATCTTCACCCCATGTAACTAGAGATGGGCGAAACAGTTCACTTCGAAGAACCATTCCCGACTGAACAGTTCTGTAAAAAGAACTAGTTCAGATGAACCGTTCTTCCGTTCAGCTGATATTTTACTTGTATCTAGCGAATGTCTCTCAAAACATTCGATTCTTCGAGAGGAACCAAACAGATGGTGCCCAAACTATTATACCCCTGTATGCTTAACAAGTTCATCAAGGGTAGCGATTTCTTCATGATGTATAACTAGAGAAATAGAGAATGTGATGAGTCGTTCTTCGCCGGTTCCATTCTCGGAGAGCACAGAGAGCGGTTTGTGGGACGGCAAGTCGGTTCATTTTCATTCGTTCACCTAAAAATCGGTCCGAGAAATTCGCCAAACGGCTTTGGGTCAGGTTCAGTTCATTCGCTTTGAAGAGAATTGTGAACTACCGTTCTTTTAAAAAGAACTTCCGTTCGCTCATTCTCTTCGAAGAACCAGTTCACTTGAACCGTTCGCGAACGAATGGCCCATCTCTACATGTAACCATTTGTGATCACAATCGTGTATGACTGGTAGCAAGATCAACATGATTACTGTTTCAAAGCCCAGTAACCTGCAGTCTGTATGCACATGATAGTGCTTCTTGTTTGATGTAATGTGTATGTGTAATGGTTTGATATTTAGAAGTGCCTCAAGAGCAGCAGTCGGAGTCGTGATGAAAGCACCAGTCAACGCCATGAACGCCATTCTTTGCAGATGGTTTAGCTTTGACTGGACTGTCACCACCTTTCCAAAAGTTTGTCTGCACTGCCCGAAGGCCATGTACGCTTCTTGACTCTGAACTCAATGTGAGCAGACCAATTCAGTTTGGAATCTAATATGACTCCAACGTATTTGACTTGATCTGCACACAGTAGCTCAGAATCAAAGAACTGCAAGGGACGAACCCCGGTTGTTATTCGCTTCTTCGTGAAAAGAACCATTGAAGTTTTGCTTGGGTTAACTGATAGTTTAACTTGTCGACACCACTGTTCGACAGCTCTTAATGCCTGTTGCATTAAATCAAAGATTGTTACGATGCAAAATCCAGTAATTAGTATTTGGTAATCGTCAGCAAACCCGTAGGTTGGAAATCCAAGCTCATTGAGTTTCTTCAACAAGCCGTCAGCTACTAAGTTCCATAACAAAGGTGACAGAACGCCGCCCTGAGGACAACCGCTAATACTCAACTTTTCCGGGTGATTTGTATGGAGCAAAGCTGTCAACTGTCCACTTGACCGATTCAGTGGAAACCAATGTGCGTGCTAACGCCCACGAGTCCGAATCACTCCGGATCGATACAACCTGGAAAGTGTGTGTCGAAGAGACAATTAAGAACATCTTTTTCGTCCGTCACATAAACACCATCTCTGGTTTTTAAGGAGTTCATCTGAAAATCATTCGATTTGGAGAGAATTTTATTTAATCTGCTAGCCTCGTTCAGACTAGAGACATTAGTGCATAGGCTTTGCCAGCCAGCCCGTTCTGCAGATCTAAGACATTTCTTATATGCACTACGAGCTGACCTGAAAGCCCTGGAGTCATCACGCTGACGCCGGTTCCAAGCTCTTCTCATAACTTTCTTCATTCTTTCAAGCTCAGCCCTCCACCAAGGGGTTCCCCTAATCGATTTAACAGTACGAAGTGGACAAGCTTCTTTGTAGGATGCTAATATGAATGAGTTTGTCGTATCCACGACGTCATCTAAGTCGTCTAGTTGACTAATTGTTAGAAAATATCCATGAAATTTAGTCGCCAAGTTTTCCAAAAAGGGGTCCCAGTTTGTAGATTTAGGATTACGATATGTCACCACATTGAAGGTGACATCAAAATGATCGAAAAATATATATTTATGATCGGATAGAGACGGTTCAGTTTCATTTCGAACCTGCCAATTTCCCAGCTCATGCAAAATTCTATCAGAGCAAAGTGTTATGTCTAATACCTCCTCCCTCCCAGACCTCGCAAAAGTTGGTCGGTTTCCCACATTCAGAATATGGAGATTTGTACTACTTATGTACTCCATCAGTTCAGAGCCTCTCAGATTGATGTCTGAGCTGCCCTGAATGATGTGATGAGCATTCGCATCACTACCGATAATGAGCGGAAGCCCATTTCTGCTACAATATGATACAACGCTTTTGAAATCATCAGAAGGAGATGATTCGTTATGCGGTAGGTATACTGAACAATATATATATTTTTTGTCTACGTTTCCTACAGTCAGTGTAACTGTGACAACACAGATATCGCGAGTTGTGAGTTCCGATATGAGACACGCGTCAATAGCCTTATTTGCAAGAATGCAAGCACGAGGCATTTCATGTGGGTTAGAATAGTCATGCCTGTCTTGTTGCAAGCAATGAAGGCAGTGTTAAGTAACTTTCCAAAATAGAAGTTTCCTTTATGGAAATACGGTTCTTGAACCAATGCTATGGAAGCTTTACCTTCTTGCATGAGTCGAGATAAATTCATAGTTGCTGTTCGTTTATATTGGAGATTGACTTGTGCTATTCTAACCATTGTTGATTAGAGAACTATACATTTCATCTCCAGCATAAATTGCACAACAACTAGAGAACACCAAGCGAGTTGGAATGTTAACGCATATAGCGAGCCATATCAGGTTTAAATGGGACACGATCATCTGATTCCCACGATTTGCGATGAAAATAATGGTCCACTGTGTCAGAGATTCGCATAACACAGTAAGGGCAAAACCCAAAATGATCCGTGCGCGACTGGCATATTTTAGACCCTCCAGTCATCAAGTCCTCGGCACGGAACTACACCTTGACTTAGGGTCTCCTACTTTCAGTCGCCTCCTACGACATGGGAGCAGGACATATAAATCGCCAGATTTATTCTGTGTGAATCTTGTTCCAGTATTAAACCACAGACTAACAGACATAACACTATGAGGGAATCCCCTCCAAAAACATCGATCCAGCAATTTTCCTAGAACACTAGCTCCACTTTTTATTCACAGTCCCAGACACTCATTTGCTGGTGGGTTACCTCTCAGGTTTGGGAACAATTTTTCACTGGTGGTCTATCCCCCATATGCTTGTGCATATGTCAGTTGCGCTATAATTGCAAATGTGGTCACAGTCCCAACTAAAAATATATTTAAAATGACCGTTAAAGCAGGCGACGCATTGTTTTCGAGTGTAATGTCTGTTAGTCTGTGGTTAAGTCGCCGGAAAACTCTGAGCTTGCTCATATGACCCTATTCTACGCTTTTCTAAACATTATTCCTTTAACTCCTTGCTCTTCCTTGAGTAATATGGCCAAGAATATGGCTCTTAATATTGAAAAATAATTCACACCTTCCAGTCCCTTGCTAATTGATTGTCGTTACAATATGAAAAATAATAATTACCTCCAATCCAAGTAGTACAATTTGCTGTAAATAAGACGTTTTAGTTGTTTCCTATGGGCAGATATAATACATTAATCCATTTCAGCCACATACATAGAGTGGTACGCGGAATTCGCTAACGATGGCCTTGTTTCTGAAGATAATAAACACAAAGTATAGTATTATATCAAACAAAAACCATTTGGAATTTTTCAAATGGTCGATACCGGGGTGTTCCGTGCACTGGTTCTGCAGTATGGGGCAGAAGTCGAGGGGAACGTCTTTTCAGAATAATTGTTATATTCCCATCGATTTTGCATGAATTCATAGTTTTTCCTGTAATTTTAGAAAATTTAAACAATTTTCTGTCCAATCGATTTTTTATCCAATCTATCAAATTTTGCTCGAATTCCGACCAATTTGATGTAACTGGCAACTTTGCATGCTCTATTTTCGATCTTTCAATAATTCTGGCAACAAAATTTATGTTTTTGTTTTTATTTGTTCCTGCAGATATGCTGCTGGTAATGTTTTGCTTTGATTTCAACGAGCACTGAAACTGACATAACGTGAATTTCGAGCAATTGGATCATTAAATGAGAAAAAAATCTTTTTATTACATACATTAATAAAGCTGATTTTCGTGATTACAACAATGTTTTTTTTCCAACTCAGGGAACGTGAAAATAAAATTTAAATTTAAAATAAAGAAATATGTTGACAGTCTTGATTTGACACTATCAGAAGCATTTGACATATCGAATTTCACGACAAATGATGTCAGAAAAAATGAATACATGTTTTCCCGGTTTTCCCGCAGAGTAATTTTTATTTGACGTAAACACCATCCAAAGCATATAGTTTTTTTTTCATTTTGAGTGTTGTCTTGATAGGCCAGTTGTAAACAACCGCAGTTTTCCTATGTTTTTACGTATTACAACGATTTTAAATAATGTTATATTATGTATACTGCCCCTAAAATTTATCGAATGGAACGGAAAACTATATATAGCTTAATTTTTTCATGGCACACTCCAAACCATCCTCGGCCATTCCAAACCATTATCAAATAATGTTGAAAATTCCAATTTATTCCGAACTAACCAATGCCAATCTTCGTTGCATAAACAAATCAGAGAATTTCCCTCGTCAGAAGTGCAAAACACTGAGATGTTCCATTGACACTTCTGCTCGAATATGCAAAACCGCACTTCTCCGAACCGATGCACAGCTATTAAAAATGGCAGTAATTGTTAGTTGAATCAATTGTGTTCATAAAAAACATTTATATTGTGTAAATAATTTTAATTTTTCTAATCCCAAACCAAAGGTTTTCGTAGTTGTGGTATCCAGCAAAGTTAAACATATTCAAATTCATTGAATGAAAATTGATCATATTCAGCCGAATTCATTTTCAATATTCAGTGACGCAGCTGAAAACGTCAAACGAACAAACCGCCCATTCATCCGTGCAGATTTTCATTCGTCTCCGATTATTACACGAAGCGACCGTGCAGAAACGAATCAAACGCATCAAAGTACGCCCTGGTACAATGTAAGCGATGATGATTGTTGTTTCATATGCTTTACCGCCACTTGAAAACATTTTCCTAAAGAATTAGTGAAATGAATATATTGTACGATATTCAACTGAATGAATAAGATGGATATTCGAATGAATATTTTTTTCTATTCACCGCGAGTCGCAACAGGTTCATTTTCAGCCGTCAAAAAAGAGCTTGGATTATTTTTAACTCTGCATTCATAAAAAGTAAATAAACGAAACGAACGAGGTAAAAAATATGTGCTCGTGGCACGCGAATCGACGATTCGAGCGTTATTAGTTACACCAATGTTTGATGCAACAAACGTACAACGCCCGTTTACAACGAACGGTTTTCTGTGTGGGTATATTCTATCACTTGCTGCCATCTATTTAAATGCACCTAGTCGCCTTTTCGCTTACTGGGGATCAACAACACTTTGCTTCTAGTGCCATCTATGAACGATTTCGACGTAGAATCGCCAATTGGCGATTCTACGTTGAAACCGCTCGCAGATAGCGCTGGAAGGAAAGTGTTGCTGATTTTCTGTTCTGTCATAGTGCATATAGTTTATGTAAACATTGGTAAAAAATGACTTTTAAACACCAAATTTCCGATCAATTTGTTGATAATTGTTTATGAAAATGAAGGAAAACCATCATTTTATAAGATGATGAGTAAACATCTTGCGAAAAGAGTGTAAAACATAGTGGTTTCTAACATTATTATTTAGCTATATGCGCGCTGTTTTGAAATGTAATTTGTTGAGCACCGTAGCCGCCGCAACAGCATTTCCCGTTCGTCCTAAGTTAAGCTAAACCTTCATGAGATGGCGTAAATTCATGAAACTCTCCAGATCAGGCGAGGAATGAATATATCCGGCTAATAGGAAAGTGTCAGCTTTGTATCATGCACAGCCGACCCTTCTCTCCGATAGTCTTCACTGAATCTCCTACGTAGTTCAAAATATGAAGGAGTTCGACATTGGTACTGATTGGGTCTCCGTTTCGAGTTGGAACTTTATTTATGGAACGATTTTTTATAACCACAATAATACCCCGATTACATTTCGAAGAAATATATGAGTGAAATAGTTGCAAATGGCTGTAATTTCAGAATAATTGCAAATAAAACTAAATTTCTTACTCGTTTCATTCATATTTTGGTAGTGGTAAGCTTTTTCCGAGAAGATAATGAAGATTTTGTTGTAAGCTACGACTCACTTACGGGTGAAAAAAGGCAAACTGTATCACTTTGCCAGTTCATGAGCTGAATCATAGGTGTCGCATGACTAATTTTGCCTTTGCCGCAAATCGCCAATAGAATACAATCATCACAAATCATTGATTGAATGACAGATAAGTTGTGTATGCGTTCCAAATCAGTCTGTTCGTCGCGAATGTTGTACATGTTGTGCGGGTGAGGTGATAGTTATGTTCGTGCTTGATCGCATAGTTTTCTTTCCATCTGACCTCTGGATAAATTGTTTTAAATTGATATGAATGTCGTACGGTTCGACCGAAATATGTTCTCCAGGTAATCGATGGCCCAATCTACGTGGTAGTTCGATTTCTTTAAGATGTGCACCAGTTTACACGCAAGAATAATTATGTGATTTCATTATTGTCCAATTTTGCTGGAGGAAAATGTATGCTAATGTAATACGTTGAAGTGCGAACAAGACGACATCAATAAGGCCGTTAACTAGAAGAGCAAGGCAGTAGTTGACTACACTTATTGGAAAGAGTTGCAGAACAAAAGTGTTCGTGTACGCTCGAGTCAATGGAATAGTTGTGTGTGTAATGTGTGATTGCTGCTGCTTTTCCAGCTTGAAGAAAAATTCGATTTTATGGAAGTTATTTGAGGTGTGATGAGAAGATGTTAGTTAATACACGCAGATAATAACAAGAATGTGAATCCGGTGCAGAAATGGTGTTTAACTTCTTGGATTACACAATTTATTGGATTATACGTACAAAAATAATAGGTCAGTAGGTGCGCTCTTCTTTTCCCATGTGAGATATCTTCCTAGCATTTCATTGATTAAAATTCAGTTTGTGTTATATGTAGGTACTAATGCGTTATTCTTATATATCTAAACAGTAAATCGTGAAAAGATTTGCCTTTTCTCAGCTTCTTATATATCCAGCAATAATAATTTATTGTTCAATTTGAAATGAATTGACTTCGATAGTAAATTGGTAGCTAGGTGCAACATGGTTAGACCAGGATACGGAGAAGAGAAAATTTGAAAGCTATACAATTCGTGCACAGATCGAAATTCAAACAATCATGTCATTTTTGTTCTAGAAGTCATGTTATCAGTATCAATCGTAAGTTTTCAATACAATTGTGATGGTCTACGCAAAACAGAAGAGGTTTGAGAAAACCTGATGTGTTTCAAATTTATTCTCGTCAATTCATCGCCAACTTGGGGCCAAACAGTCACACTACATACATACATGGTGCATAAAGCAGCTGGCACGTCTCGTGTGATGTCCCGGGAAGCAGAAACAGAAACTGGTTTGTTGGCGAGAAAACGATTAATTTTGATTAAGGAACCAAACGCTTGGTACTGTGCAATATTAATTCCCGGAAGGGAAAAATTGTATTGAACTTATTTGTGAATTAAGGACACAAGACCTAATTTAACATAAGTTAGATTTTTGTGTTTCTAATTCATTCCGTCAGTAACTAGCATCGACCTGGGGCCAAACTAGAAGATGTATCTAAAATAGTACCCAAATTAGCACTATTTAGATACTATATCCAAACAATCACACGACATACACAAACATGACGCCTAGCACAGCTGCAAGTTTCGAGTTATATCCCGGGAAGCCAAGTAATTCACTCGGAACTATCCAGCTGCTTTGAACGTCATGTATGTCTTATTGGACTGATTGGATACAGTGTCTTAACCTGTGCTAATGTGGGTACTAATTTAGACACGGGACTGCCCGATTAGTTCTCGATTAATCGAACTAATCAATTATTATGCAAGTAATCGATCAATTTTCATTGATTACTGCATTTGAATAGTTAGCGTCGATTATTGGTAGGTTATTGTTTTGAATGCTTGTTGATGCTTTACTTCCAAGTAAAGGGAGAAGCCAATTTTCAATTCGCGAGCGTTTCCTTACATATGATTCCAAAATCAAAGTGTGAGCAAATTGGTTTGGTTCCTGTACTGAATGGTTCATGTTTCCTTTTATATTTTTTCAAACTCAAGTTTTTTAATTACAATGAAAAATCTTGAACATGTGCGCTGTTAAAAACGAGTTTTTTCCTTGCTAATTCTAGAACAAAACATACTCAGCTTTACTGCCCATAAACGCATAAGAGTCCCATGTGGATTTTTGTCGAAAATGAGTTATCCGTTGGATTGTATTCTGTATCACCAATGTATCACAATGCACAAATAAAATTACCAGGTTTGTTTCGAAAATATCGAAAAAAATACCTAAACATGGTTGTCCCATCCATTTGGCTCAATGGATGGGACAATCTTGAACAGCGTTTTTCTCGGCTTGCTATTTTTCAACATGGGACTCTTATGCTGTTAGTTGGGCAGTTTAGTGGGGAAGGGTTACCGTCAAGCTACGTCATTACCAGGAGTGGTATTAAGAGGTTTGTGACGAAATGCTACGATAAGGAGGGGGTGTTAAAAATCACTCAAAAAATGCTGCGTCATTTATGGATGTAGCCTTAGAGATTCAATTGTCGGAAGATACACATGAAATCCAGTTGCCAAGCCCTCCTCGTAGAGGTTCCAGTTCGAAGATTTGGGTTTACAATATATGACGATATCTTGTGAGATGTTTAAATTATCAAACACGACATACTTATAATCAGATAACGACGGTTAGAGCTCGTTTGGTACGATCCAGTTTGCCAACTCATGCGTAATACCGTCGCAGCAAAGAGTTGCATCTAACACCTCTTCTCTGCCAGCTCGTGCAAATGTTGGACAATTTCCTGCATTTATGTGTAGATTGGTACTACTTAAGTATTCCATCAATTCGGAGCTAAAGTCGATATCTGAGCCGACCCAAATTAATAAACATCTTATGATCCAAGAGCCCAACGATCTGTTCAGGGTATCATACATACAATATGTGGAATCGTTGGACTATATGGGTTAAAGTTTGCGTATAATTTTTATAGGGTTTGTTTTCTACGGTTCTTGAACCAAAGCTGTGGAAGCTTTTCCTTCCTGCACAAGGCGGAATAGATTCATAGTTGCTGTACATTTATGCTAAAGATTGATCTGTGCTACTGTAACCATACTCGATAACAGCACTACATATTTTATCATCAACACATGTTGTACAACAATTAGAAGATACCAAACACGTTGGCTTATAATCGCCTATTGCGAACCCCGAAATAGGTATTACGAGCACGACCATGATTTGAATCGAAGAAATAAACGTCCACTGCGTCAGAGATTCGCGTAACACAGCAGACACTCCGTGCGCGACTGGCATATTTTGCCGTTCAGTCCACGGTACGGAAAAAAACATATTGACATGACGACTTTCAGTTTTCAGTCGCCTCTTCCGGCATGAGAGCAGGAGCACATTAATTCTTGGTTGACACACTTCAACCCGCCGGATTTTACACGGCCTTTATGCTGGTTTTTGTCCGGAGAATGACAGACTGTTATCATCCTCCTAGCGGACCACAGCCACTAAGTCTAAGGCTTGCTAAGTCAAATCGAATGTTTCGATTTCATTAGTTCTCATCAGCTTTAACAAAACGCCTTGTCTTACCGGGCCATCATGCATGACTAATTTTTTTGCCCAGGCAGAAGTTGCATCTCCGTTTTTTGAAGTTACTAGAAAGGTTAGTCCTGGCACTAAGTTCGTGTCGGATTCTGATGAGAGGAATTCGAACCCATCTCTATAACTAACAATCTTCGTGGTATTAAGTATACATTCACATGAGCTTAAAATAAAATCCAAAACCATCTGTCCACAAAGCAGATTTTATTGAGTCCCGACTCCGCACATAGGGTTAGAAATTTTTCATGAGAGATGTTTCCAACCCGAAGAGGCGAGTGACCTCTATAATCGTAACAAAAAAAGTAGATTTTACTTGTTAAATACATAGTGTTTTGAGCTCCGTAAACGTTGCTGCACGTTTAATCTGTCTAGGCATCGAATTGAAAAAAACAAACTTATACCTTTGTAACAAGGAGTTCTGTGATCTACTAAATAAAACATTTGGCGTAATTGCACAAGACGCATGCATAGTTTAGTATCTATGCACGTCACTTACTCTTTCAATTCGGTCACACAATTATCGAGGTAGCATTTCATTCATAATTTAATAAATGAACACCATTGTAAAGTAATAAATTCTTCGCTCAACAGAGAGCCTTTGTAGTGCATCCCACATGAAAATAGAGGAAGTGTATCCGTTAGATTTTAAAACTAATCGCATGATTTTGAAGTAGAATACTTCTAACGTTTCAATATGGGGGTCCCTTTTCAAAAATTTCTGCTGAGATATTTTCCCAGTCTTCAAATGCGATTAACTTCCGTTGTACTGATCGAAATCGCTATATTTTTGCACTATCTGATCGGAAATATGTGCACGTATATTGTATTTGATCCCGTAAAATGTACGTCTATTATAGATAACGAAAATAATGTAATTTGTAAAGGTGGTAATTATCTGCGCTGATTGGTCCGTACAATTCAACCAAGCAGCGAGCGTTGTTAGGACTGCCTCTTTTTATCAAATGAACTTTGCCAGGTATAAAAGCGGCACATAAGAGAAAATTCGTCAGTTTGCTTTCTGACCTCGTATTAGCTGTTACGTTTTGTGTCAGCTCAAACTCTTCGGTTGGAATATATTCAATGACTGCCGCCAGGTATCATTCCACCTAATGATGCACAGACGTGGCGTGCATACAAAGATTAGCGCACATCGCAGAAAAAGCAGAACTCGAGAAAATTTTCAATAGGACGTAAGTAACATTGAGAGCCTTTCTTTGTTTACTTTCTCTTTCGTTTATTACGACGTCATTACAACACTTTGTACTAATTTTCCAGTACATATCGAAAGTCGAACAGAACAGAAGAGAAATACCTCAAAGAGAATCTCTCATTGTTACTCACGTCCTATTGAATTTTTTTTCTAGATTTGGTTAATTTTCTTTTGGCAAGCGGTAGTATGATTGACGATGACGATTTTAATAGCATTGGTTGTTGTGTTATGTAAAGGAGATGATGTTGGCTTATTGGATACTGATATAATATGTTTCTGCCGTTGATTTGATTCTCGGGGCAAATTGGGAAAACTTTTTACATATCATCTATGTATGTGCTGTTATTTTGATAGCCTCCTACAGACGTAGCAAGAAATCTACAGACTTTTAAAAGAGTAATTAGCAAAACTGTGCTAGAATATCTGTATTTGACTACGAGTTATTCCTTCATTAATAGTGTTCTAATTTCAATTTATTTTTAAATTAATATTCTAGTGTAACTAAAATTTACACAACCATCTAGAGACATTTACCGTGCAGAGCCCATCCACCGATAGGCCTCCATTTACCGATGAATTTGACGGTGAAATTGTTTTGACTCGAATATTGCACGGAATTTAGAAATTATAAATAAAGTGAAATATGGAAATAGTACGTAGAACATCAATATAATATACACTTTCATTATTCATCTTTTCATATTTATCCAAATAATTATATTTGAATGCTGTATTAAATCCGTTGCCAGTTTACGTTTTTTTCTCTCTTAACTCAAAGCGTCATAAAACTGTGTAAGGACAATATTTCTAAGTATATACAAACCGAATGAACAAAGTCTGCAACACATGTTTGGACCTAATTTGTCGGTAATAAAATTTATAAACCTAGAATTTTCGGCAAATGGATATTTATTACTTGTAGTGATCGGTGAATGGCACTCTAGAATTGTTGGCCTTTTCGGCTATTTTTCACTGTCTTCCAATTCATTTACAAAGTTGCGTATTTTTTCTTGATAGTTGATTAAATATTCTAGTTGAAAACGAAGATCGAATTGAAATGCCTTTTAACATTGTTTTTTAAAGAGCGTTGGAAGTAGAAATCGCTGTTAATTGATCGGTAGATGGGTCTTGCACGGTACATTGTTCTTTTCTTCGGACATTTCATAAAAACATGTGGCATCGCTGCCTGGCACTACATTCGTTGTGGGTTATTATCATACGTGGCAATTGCAGGGTTATTGCGAAAACGAAAAGAAACCTGCTTGGTGAAGGTTTGAACATATTATGTATAGGGTATTCGTCTTAACTCTCTAATGCTGACATTCCACGCGCTAATGCCCTTCTGCTGGCTCTTAACTGTAAAGTAAGTACAATTTACAGTAAGTCCAAAAACTATTTGTTATCCGATTTGGCCCTTAATTTACTTTATTTGTACATGCCATACTTTAAAGTGGCCTATTTCTAAAAATATTCAGCAAGTGAATGCATTTTGATCCCACTATACATATGTGTAATGAAATATTCAATAATCAGGGCCGGTGGCTAATATGAGTAGTAAAGGTAATACTATCCAATGTGCTTAGATTGGTAAGGTGATTCGTCTTTGGCAGTAACTAGGTGAGGAGTGAGGTAAGCGTGCAGCAAGCTGCGGAGTAGAAAAATGACGGCAAACAACTTTGTTTACATACTGAAATCCAAGCAAACATGCATGGGGATGTAGTAAACAATGTTGTTAGCTGTCGTTTCTAGAACCAACATGGCTGATCGGCGATTTCGAGGATTGTATCACCTGAGAATAAAAGCTCCTTGTTACTATCCACTTGAAAATAATCGAGTTGGTAATTACCCACTCGAAACTTTGGAACAAACCAAACATTTGAATTTTGCAACACATTTGTCTCGGGTGCACGTTTGAAATTTTCAAGGTATGATCATGATTCCATTTGCACAAACGCGTCACAAGTGATTTATGTGAATGTAATGCAAGCGTATGTAGAGGTAGATGGGATAAAATACACCCCTAAGAAAATATAATCATAACTTAGCTAAAGACCATCTATTGGGCGAATTTAATTAATGATTTAGCCAACATGCTACTCTGAAATCACAATCGCTTTGCGCAACATTCAGGAACATGAAAAATATTGAATTTATCAAAATCATTATAAATTGCTCTTTGAAAAATGGGAAGGCCAAAACACACCTGTGCAGGGGTAAAATGTACCACAACTACGGGGCACAATACATCAAAACAAATATCGAAATAGCTGATTTTAATGCAGAAGGTAGCAAAAATTGCAGCATTCGAATTAACAGCATATGTGTATTCTACTTCACCTCGGTTATGTCTCAGACATTACCTACCCATGGTGTGTAACTGAAAATAATAAATGATAAATTCCCATCGATGAAATCTTCATTTCGCGGGTACTGCTGAAGCCTACATGATAGTGTTTGCTAATGGGAATGAATCTTTGATAATCGACATCCACCCAGGCTCAATGGATGTCGATTTGAATATTTCTCCGATAGCAAAAGTAATGCCGATAAGTGTCCATTTTGATACAAATTATATCCATCTAATACATGGTCTACTTCCGGACCAAAGATAAGCCTTTTAACATAATCGATATATGCGTGATCCAACTGAGCAGCGCTCGGCGGTATACGAAGAAGTATCTTGTCTACGTACCGGCTGAGTAGTAGAGATTGATGGTGTAATCTCCGACAGGGGCCTTAATTGCGAAGTATGGGATTGGCTACTTCACAAACCCTTCGCGTCATTCAATGGAAGCTTTGATTTACAAGCAACTACGTTCAGCTCAAATTGAGTAGTATATGGAAACAACTTATATTCCACCAGCCTCATTCAGTGGCGTAATAAGAAAATTTGGGGGGGGGGGCATATGAGTATTTTTTTGTACATATTCCACGCGAAGTGATAAAAAAACGATGCAAACTTGAAATCGACCTTCACGGATTTGAACCAAATTTTGAGGAATAGTTCATCTAGGGCCCAAATTTTTGTGTCAGTCGAACCACCCCTGAATCCCTTGATTTTCTTTTGATTATATCTCCGGATTGTTCAAGGAGCCAACTATGTGATTTTTTCAGTTAAATATTAAAATGTTATTTTTCTCTCAATACATATATTTTAATTTTGAAAATTCTAATGCCATCGTTTATCTCAGACATTTTTACATAAAAACACTTATGATCTCAACATAATTTGAGCGCATCCTGAGATACACCGTTTTGAAGGGAAAAATAGCTGTTTAATAGCTGTATCTGCCATGAGCGAGCGTTAGGTGGCAAGTCTAGTTTACACTTGTATAACGATGGAGCTATTCAAACAGGATTGCTATGATTAATAATAAAATGCACTTGTTTTGAAGTCATGCTACTTTGAATTGAAAATAAATTCTTAAAAAATCACCTCATTTATCAATTCATGAGAACACTATATATTTCTAAAGGTATTCTTCTACTGAACACATTGGTGGAAGTAACTAAAGAGTTAATAACTTTTCTTAGCGAATTTTCACAAACTTACAATGTTCCACGAATGAGCAGAAAAAAATGTTCAAAAACAACCTGAGCAGGAAAAAAATGTACAAAAACCAACAACTCAGGCAACGGGTTTGAGTAGCCACCCAACCCGCTAATACAATTACTTTTGCACGCAACCTGATTCCTCTCCGGAATTACCATACGGCATTCCTTTGTTACTGAGCCCTTCGGTTCCCTTGTTCCACTTAGTATCAATTCCTCGTTGAGCTTCCGACTTGTTCGCGAACTACTCGGTCTAATTCCCGACGATGGATCTAGCCTACTCGTACGAAGAGTTCTCCGGCGAGAGCGGTTTGAAAGCGAGCCAACCAGCCAGGTGCCGGGGTCAGTTCGACTATTCCAGTGGAGTAGGGCATTCGGTTTACTGGAGCCCCGGCGCTTCTGGTGGACTCGTCACGGTCTACTCAGTCTAGTTCCCGACGGTAAATCTGACTGTACGCTGACGCGGAGTTCCCAGGCGAATGAGGTTCTCCCGATTCTTGTTTGGTTTCAGTACCACAACTTCTTGAGCCCTTTGGCTCCGTGTCTGGTGCTATTTAGCACCGCAACTTCTTTAAGCTCTTTGGTTCCCTTCTTGTGCCATTTAGCACTACTGACGATGGACCTGACCTACTCCTACAGAGAGATCCCCGGCAAGAGAAGCTCTCCCGAAACCGAGCCAAGCAGCTAGGTGCCGAGGTCAGTTCGGCGATTCCGATGAAGCAGAGCGTCCAGTTTACTAGTGCCCCAATGACCCGCAACTGGTGGTGTCTCGCCGCGGTCTACTCAGTCTAGTACCCAGCGGTGAAACTAGCTTACGCTGACAAAGATTTCCCTGTGAAAGAAGTTCTCCCAATACCGATTCTTCTTAGGTTTTCGCTATATTTCTATCGGAATAAACGGTGGGGTGCCGTAATTGGTCTGGCGATTCCGGATGGAGCGTGGCGTCCGGTTTGCTGGCATTTCGTCGACCCTTGCTCGGTGCTCTGTTGCAGTCTACACGACTAGTCCTCGGCGGTGGATCTAGCTTATTCCTGCGGAGAGTTCCCTGACGGGATTGCTCTCCCGAAACCGTTGCTCGATATTCATCACGCCGTTTCCGCTGTAAGGCGGTCATGATCTACATCATAACTCTATTGACTACGTTCCACGTCTTTACATTGTCATTCTGATCCCCGGTCCTCCCGCTTTAAGTAGCATGCACGTCGCTCCAATCCTCGGACATTCGAAGACCATATGCTCCGGTGTCTACTGGATGTTTTCACACTCTGGCCACAATGATGACGTTGTGTACCCGAACCGATGAAGATACTTCCTGAAGCAACCGTGGGCCGACAGGAGTTGTTTCAGGTGGAAGGTCGTCTCTCCGTGCTTTCTATTGACCAACATCGACAGGTTTGGGATGAGCCGGTAGGTCCACTTTTCTTTCTCCGTATTGTTCAATTCCCGCTGCCACGTCACCATCGAATCAATTCTCATCTGTGTCCGCTGTACCGCTTTGCAGTTGCTGACCAACAACACATTCGTCTTGTGGTGAGCTATTTGCAGCTTGACCCGTTCATCCAGCTCTCAATCGCGTCTACTGTTTCCGTCACCGACACCTCCACTTCCCAAGTGTCTCACTCATCACCGTTAGTGACACGTCGTCCGCCAAGCGCACAATTTTCTTTTCATTTCTTACATCCCGTTCCAAAGAGTTGAACCGAGAATGAAGCCCTGTGGAACTGGCGCTGCGACTAACATAGACTTCTGCCCTTCGTTCGTCTCGTACAGCAGTACTCTACTCTGGAAGTAGCTTTTCAGGATCTGGATCATTCTTCTGTAAAGCCCTGCGGCATTGGGCTATACGAGGTTGGATGGCCCGGTGACTTTTCTGACTTTGGCTGCAACACCAGCTTCTAAACCTTCCACATTTCGGGGAAATTTCCATCATCTAAACACTTCTACAGTAACATCCTGAACATGTCCGGATATGCCAGGACCGCAGCTTTCAGCGCCACGTTTGGTATTCCACCCGGACCAGGATCTTTCTTTGATTTTAGTCGCATTGACGCTTCTTTGAGCTCGTCGTTAGTCGCTTGCCACCCGGTTGTATTTGCTCCTTCTTTGCCTTACGGTGACCAGATAGTTGGAGCCGTCACAATCCTTCTTTGTTAGATTCTGCTGTTCGCCAAAGTGACTCAACAAAGGAATTTTTGTTGAAGACTTTCGTCTTCCACTTCAGTTTGCCGGTCGTCCTTCTCCGTGCTGGGTTCCATTGACCGATGCGGCAGCGAATCGCCTGGTGGTCGCTATGGGGATACCTCTCGTTCACTCTCCAGTCCATGTTCGCCGTCAGTCAAGGACTACAGAATGTGGCGGAATTTCTCTCGGTACCGATGTTCGTTTCGTGAACCAATAAGCTTCCAGTTTTGTCACGATACCAAGAGCTAATAAACTCCCAACTTCGCCGCGATCTACTTGTTGAAGTCCTCGGCGGTAGACCTAACCTCCACAACGAACCGACCGGTAGGTGTCGCGATCTGTCACCAATTTTCGCTACATGGAAATAGTCTCACAAGATAACTTTTGAAACTTTGAGAATTCCTTTAAAAATATTAGGCAGTTTTTTGTTGAACATTTTAATTTTTTTCAAATTTCTTCAAAATATTCGAGCCTTTCACCAGATCTGCTCTCCCAAACTGTGTTCTTTTGAACGAGGCTCGTCTACCTGTTCGCCATTTTGCGCCACGGGGCGTGAACTACTGTCATTGCAAACAATTGGGCCTACAGCTACCTTTTGTAGAAACAAGACACGGTGTGGAAAAAGCGGAGAGAATCATGAAAAGTCTTCCTCCTGTGGAGAGACTCCACATGATCTCCATATCTCGCATATAAATTTTGTGGAGAAAATTTTAAGTATTCTGTTAAGGAACGCTCTGGTAAGAAGTGCTAAAAAGGGCTATGCCACCGATCACAACCCTCCCTTGTTCACTAAAGAGCGAGAGCCTGACGATCCCATTGTGGGAACATCTTCTAATATGCCTATAAATTTTCGAAAGAAGAACATATTTTTCCCTCCTAAGCTTCCTCGTAAAGGCCTGAAGGTGTTCCCTGAGGGGTGCTATTATAAATCCGAAGTAAGTGACGCCTGGTTTCGGACCTCGTTAATCTTAGAAACTAGCAAGATTTTCACATGGGACATCACAAATCGCAAGTTTCCCAATATTTCAGTCATAAAATTTTCCCAGGTTTTACAGATTACATATGCATTGTGTAAAGCCTGGTTATCTTCAATCGTAGATCTTCCACAATTTTAACATCATTCGCCAGGGCCGAGAAAACACTATGAAAGAGTTAATCTTTTCTCGGTACCAGGTATTCAAATTGTCGCTTGTAAAGTCTGAATCAAAGGCCAAGACTTATTGGCATTGTTTCCATATATATCACGCCTTAACTGGTTCTAGAAGACTTCAACTCCTACGGTATGCCATAGGATAATGACCGATCTATCTTTCCTCACGATATTTGCGGCAATTTCAATATGACCACCCAACTAATATTTGAAGTTTTATAGCACGCTACAAGTGCAATTTAAGTTTTATGGGTAGCTTTAAAACTATCATAAAACATCTTGGCATCTTGAATACGGTGGAAATGACACGAATTTCTACTCCATCAGCACTTCCAAGCACGTTAGATTTATCAGTGTACTAGACCTCGCGAAAATTAGTGTGCCCATTGATTGAAAGAGCTAAGCGTCCACTATATCCGAATCGAATCAGAACCAGAAATTTCTCCGATGGAAGCGTACAAGGTTTGGGCTGGCTTGGTTCTCGACACTACGAGTAAAGTTCAGACGAAACGAGTACCCGGCGCGAACAACTGTGGATGGTCTACCACGCCATGATGCGAAAAGATAGCTCTGAATTGTACGCAAAAAGGTCCTATAAGGAATTATGTATCGACAGATCACCCGAATTTTTCCGAATATACGCGAGTGAGAAACACAAATGATAAACTTGATGACAGCTGAAAACGCGTTTATTGGCACCGGTTCGTCGAAAGATTAACAAGAAAACCGATATTTTGTCTGGTTGCTAGTCCCTACGTTGCCCGGATATAATTTTACAATAGCATTTACCCTACAAACAATCATAAAACAATTAATATTATAGTTATTACTGTTTCAACATTGTTCGATGCCAAGTTCTCAGAGTAGATTTACAATAAAATGTCATGTAACAATAAATTTCACTGCTCAGCAAAAAAAAACTGATGCAGTGCATTCACATTAAATTTTACTGCTTTCGACAAAAAAATGTATGGAGAAAAATTGATTTTTTTAACGTTAAGATACATAAACACCCCCTTTTTCACTGTAAAAGTCTATTTTACATTGAAATTTACTGTAAAAACGTTAAAGTTTATTGTTTTTATATTGTAGCATAACACTAAAACTTACTGTAAATTATTGTAAAATTTCTGTACTGTCATAGTGAAAATCATGGTTTGGTTACTGTACATTTCTATTCGGGTGTGTATTCGATTCAACCTTCGATCGAAATATACGGAACCAAGAATCCTTTTTCGGCACCCGTATCATTCCATATAGATTCATATTCCAACAATAGACATTTCACGATGAAATGCTAATACAGTCGTGATTCGCTGGTTGGACACTTTTTAACCGCTTTTTAGTTGGACCTCCGCTACCCGGTCAGCGTGGCACGCAGAAAGTTAGCAAAAGTTGAGCAAAGCGAAATTGATGCTGGCAGAGTTTCTGCAAGCATTTTGCGCGATTTGTGCGAGAATTCTGGCAACGAATTCGCTCAAATGCAACAACCGTTTCTGACAGAAGCGGTTAAACCAACCGATGCTGCTCACTTTTATCCAGAATCGAGCTAGAAATTTACGGCCAAGATCTCTGCACGCATCCTGCCACATCTTTGTCACGTTTTGCTCGATTCGTGCTAAATTCTGCCAGGTAGGAATTACCAGGATCTTTGCACAGTTTATGTCCGAGTTATGCAAGGGTTTAGCTCGGTTCCTGTCGAAATTTGCCAGAAAAGGCGAGCGAAACCGTGTTCGCCCTAGCTCAACTAACCCGACAGGATACGCGCAGAAATCTGACAGGGCTGCCAAACCAAGACTTACAGAAATCTAGCTGAGTGGTCTCTGCCAGAAAATTTGCTCATTGGGTAGTTGGACCATTGTCCAACTAAAAAGCATCTGAGCGCCAAAATCTTATGTCAAATTTACTTTGACAATTAATCTGGCAATATTTAGAGATGTAAACAGATGCATTTACACTGTCAACATCTCTTTTGGAGAGTTTTTGACATTTGTCTGACGGGCCAACTAGCGAATCAAATTCGTTAGTTCTCGACAAACATATGATTACGGCCTAAAAGCCAACTGTCAAAATCCATTTTGAATGGAAATTCCGGACAAACCGTTACACGCCAATCACAGATGTTGGTAGTAAACGAAAGAGAAAAGTTTTCTCTTTCATAAACTGTTGTGAACTGTGTTCGACTGGTAACGGTTTGTCTGGAATTTCCATTCAAAGTAGATTTTGACAGTTGGCTTTTAGGCCGTAATCATATGTTTGTCGAGAGTTGAACAAAACTGTGTCCCAACCAGCGAATCACGACTAATTCCCCCCTCGGATGTTTGGGTGTGGGTAGTGCTACCCATACTACCCACGTGTTCCGCCGGCCCTGCTAGTTCTTAAACGACTTATGTGCTATCCCTTTGCTACCAGATCACCCTAAAGTTTGTTATAGTAACGGTTTAGAAATTGTTTCAAAAGCGCGGTTCAGATTCAGAAATATAGCAAAAATCTCGATAAACATATGATTATGGCTTAAAAACCAACTGTCAAAATTATCTTTGAAAGGAAATTCCGGACAAACCGTTACTTGCCAATCACAGATGTTGGTAGCAGGGGTGCCAACCTTCCAGATTTATCTGGATTCTTCCAGATATTTAAGCGTCATCCAGACATACAGATTTATGTTTGTCTGATCCAGATTTCAAAGAATTTGTCCAGATTTATCCAGACAATTTGAATAATAAGTTACAAGAATACATGGTTGATTTTGAAACCACCTTTTAAGCTACAAAACAAAACTTCAAAAAAGCTGGAAACATACCATACCCTAATTTTTTTCACCGAAAGATCGCTAATTTTGTCGAAGCGTCTTGGATTGCAGGAATATACAAATGTTTCATTAATAAATTGCAACATTTATAGATCTCCCAAAAAAATTTAGGCCATCCAGACAATTCCAGATTTTTTAAAAAAATATTGCAGATTTTTTTGAAAAACACTTGACATCCCTGGTTGGTAGTAAACAAAACAGAAAAGTTTTCTCTTTCATTAACTGATGTGAACTGTGTTCGACCAGTAACAATTTGTCCGGAATTTTCTTTCAAAGAGAATTTTGACAGCTGGCTTTTAAGCCGTAATCATATGTTTGTCGAGAAATAGTCGCTTTAATCTCGATTTTCTCTTTCCATTTCGCCAAAAACTAAATTCAAAGCGGTTTCGCAAGAGTGACCCTTCGGTATTCCAATTACTCTGGAATTATCAAATTAACACTTCAAATTATTCATCAACTGGCCCTTACCAACGAGTTCTACCATTTTCTCTAATGCGTGAAACATGTTAATAGGGCGGTACTCTTTGGCTTCATCCGTCCCAATAGGAATAAGAACTCCGAGTGATTCCTTCCAAACTTTCGGCATGTGTCCAGTTTATAGCGATTCATTCAAGGTCTAGAAGATCGTGTCTGATGACATGAAAGCAATATTCTATCAATTTTGCGTTGACATTAATCAGTCGATCCACTCGATCCATCAGGTTAAAATTACAAAAGTATTCATCTGGCATTCATTGTTTTGATGGTTAATTTTGTTTTTGAGAACTGTATATGGAATCCCATGATCAAATATAGATAATTCATTTCGCAAATTCCTCTATAATAACCGACGATAACCATCATCACAGCATCAACATAACATCGATGTGTTCTTGCCAAGCCAAGATTTCTCCATCTTGCTTGCCAAGTATGCAGAAACAGTCAAAATTATTCTAGATCACGAATAGAAACTTAAGGGTAGGTACGTTACCATTGCACCCAAGATGACAGCAGTGAGGGGAGTGTGCTTCTTTATCAAAAGAGAGATTAAAATTCTTTTAAAAAAAAGTGGAACGTTTGAGTCGTCTTACTGTTGATTCATCACGTACGAATATACATTTCTGACTATACTCTCATCTCGTATCACTCGAAAACGGTGTGTGTGCTTGGCATTTGTAGGGAAAATGTATGACCTGACATTGTACCTTTGTCATAGTAGAATTCATTCATTTTTTAATTGGTGTGAAAAGTTGGATTTCGTAAATTCCCGAATACAACTATTGTTGATGGAAATTGTTGTCCACCTGCTATAAAAATATTTTCCTTGATTTTCATGCATTAGAAATAAAAGACTTAAAAAAGACCATTCATAACAGGGGGCTGCCTAGGATTAACCCGCTGTAATGTAATCCTTGTTTTTCTATCTAAGTTTATATTAATTGGCACTAACATTCGTTTCTCTAAATTTCTAAGCATGTAATACTTATCAAAAAATTCCACAAAACTGCTCATTAACAAAACGTTTGAAATTCTCCTTTCCAGAATTTTGTTAACATGACATGAACGATTAAAGTAACTTCTGATCGTAGACGATCACATCAGTTTCTAGAACTGAGCGAATTAAACTGATAGCGTGCTTGTTGCGGCTATGTAACAAACACATTTGCCAAAAACAAAAACAAAAGGACGCGCAATAATGGAGACTGGTGATACAGCAACCCTCCCGATGGGCACTATGGTACCTGCCCTTGTTCGTCCAAACACACTACTGCCGCCCGAGAAAGAACCAGTTCAGTTTCAGATAAACCTCATTGGCGCCCCGCCAGAAGTAGAACAACTGATCGAGCATATCAAAGCCGTGGCAGAGCAGTTTCTGTATCACTGGAAAACGTTTCCCATCAGTGAGTGGCCTATAAGAAAGGATGGCTCGAATTTGCGGCGCTTGTAACAAATTTAATGTACGATTTACTTTTCAGATTTACCTACACCTCTTTCTAGCAGTCCTGGAGGTGGCGTAGGAAATGGAGGCGGCGGTGGGGGTGCTATTGTTAGCAGCATCAATATCAATAACATGGCTGGCATCAATCGGAAGTCACGCCCGATCAACTTGCGTGATCTTTTTATTGCTCCCCCATTCGACGAACTGGATGCTGTAGCGGCGGATGGCACGGGTGAACCAAGATTGCTGAATAACTCTCAGCTACGATCGCTGCGCGAGCGAGGGTATGTAAATCTTAATATAGTACATTTCACTATGAAAAACCATCTTCCATTCGTTTGGTCCGTAGACCTGTTAAAATAATCTTCCTCATTCTAGCACTTGCATTCTATTTTATGTAAATATCACATAAGCGCCGAAGCGAAAACTTTTCTTTTGTTCCTACACTAGTGTTCTGCACCTGAATTTATTTTCTGATTTACCTCATAGATGAATATCGATTCATAGACATGTTCAGTAGTACTCTACTTTGCCTCGACTGTTACAACATAATAAAATCTCATACAAAGTATAACGCTAAAGAACATGGTCTATGATAATTCAATTGAAATTGTTTGATTGTTTATCACGTATAATATATTATCTACAAAATATTTTTGTAAAGCTTGCAAAAGGACAAATTTGGCAAACCGAAGAAATTAAATTTGGAACAATTGGACTCGATACAGTTGACCGGGTAATGATCCAGATTAGCGCTGGTTTTTATTTCTCTCTTATCGTTTTGGTGTTTCGTTTCAAGTTTAGATGTTTGAATTCATTTTGATGCTCCCTTTCAGCTTCTTCTATGTATGAAATCGTTTTCTGTCGTTTTGCTTTGAACGTTATAGACATCGGCATGACAAAACGTTCACTTTTCATGTATAGTCGGTTAGCAACTAGGTAGCACAGAAAGTGCGTACGGGTACTGTCCAAACTTCTTTCAACATATATAAGCCCATATAGAATATTCAACTAGGTTTGCCAAACATGCATCGGAAATTGATTATCGAACTTAATTTCCACGTAGTATGAGTCCCATCATGCAAGAGGGATTCATCGTCTGTCAGTCTGGTGCTTTGTTCAAAGGAATGCCTAGTTCTCAGAGGGCATATTACATTTATGTACATTTTCATATGGGTAATAAAATATTCTTTAAAATAGTTTGAAAGGCTTTATGCCAGCATTAAGATGCCTTTGTTATACAACCAAGTTTATTCAGAACAAGAATAACTGTTGAAGTGAATCATACAAATGATGCATTTTTAGAGAGTAAATTACAATCAGCGTTAAAAATATTTGATGCTCTTTTGTTGACGGCTGAAAATGAACCTGATGCGACAAAAGAAATTATAACTACTAGAGGGAGCAAAGCGCTACTATCTCCATATATTCACGAGCTGAAACATGGGGTCTCACTCTAGCATATTGTATCCCATTACTTTGACATGTGTGTACCCGGACCAATAAGCATAAGCATAAGAGATCGCCCGTGGTTGCTACTTCGTTATTGACCAGAACCAATTGAGATTGTAAAATGTTCATTGAAACAAGATGCTTGGGAATAGCATGATTAGCCACATTGTGCCATTCTATATTGATCCCTGCATGCTGATCAATACCGACGCCGGCCAAATCCGAATGCAGATCTTCTGGGAAAGGAAGGAATGTTAGTCCGATACATGTCGCTGGTCGAGACCGAGGAATCCTCTGCATCTCCACATGTATCACGGAAAGGGGAGAGTTGTTAGTAAGTGTGCCAATAGTGTTATCATGTAATAATTGCTCTGGGCAGCCGGTTGCCGAGTATTTGGGAAATTTATCATTTGTCGTATTATTATATTTTATATTTTAATAAATCGGTAACGTTAACTTTGCTATCATGCGACGGATTGTTCGTGGTCTCTATCATGTTGGTGCTGATTTTGCCCGGCGATGTGGAAATGTGGAATCTTATACAAGAGGTACTTTTAGGCTTCTTATTTTTTTACTTATGTCAGGCACTATTCTTGTACACAATTTGCAATATTGCGCATATATAATGGTTTTGTAACAAGAGAGGATTTCATTAACCGTTTGCGACGCGATTTTTTTTTTCATTTCTAATTCTGTTATTTTTAGCTTTATATAGGTTTTCGAAGTCTAGAAGTCTAGAAACTGATTTTTATATTGGCCTAAAACATCTTACAAAGGGGTTTTTGGGGTCGCTGATTCTGATGTCGAAATTGTAAAATTCAAAACAGTGGATCCAATATGGCCACTGGGCTTGGTTAAATCGCTAATTCGTAAATTGAGTTTTATGCTCATTGTAACAAAACGCAAATATCGTGTAAAATGGCAGCCATTCTGTTATCAGAATCATAATCAGCGATCTCAAAAACCACATAATCTATTTTAATTTTTTTTGCGTGTATCCGGGGAAATATGTGTCAAACTAATGGGCCTAGGATACGTGAGAGTGAGATAATAAACCACCAGTGATCACAGCGGCATGCGACCACTAGTAGTTATAATATCTTTTGTTGAATATCGTACAATAATATTAACCCATTCATGCCCATGTTGTTTGCGGACAACAACGTTTTTAAACAGCTATAACTTTAGATTAAGACAAGATTTGCTCACAAAAACAAGTAAGACTAAGAAATTTTGTTATTGCCTTTTATTTGAGCATTAACAGTTACAAGGATAAGCTCTACAACTGAAGTTATTGCAGTTAGTCTGATTGGTTTCCGATGGAGCAGTGCTGCCAGGGACAGTTTACGATGACAGAAAATGAATTTTTCATATATCTTCGTTACCATGTAATATTTTTGAAAACTGATGAAACTTATCCATTTAGACTGTCTTTGGCTACGTTTTCCAGGCAATTGGACTATTGTAAATATTGTAGGAGAATTGTATTGAGCATTGGAAGGTAAAAATTGAGCAGCTTCTCGCACTGTAAGGGAAGCACCTATCCTTATGAAAAAAGGCTTTTTGTGTTTCTTGATCTCACAGTTTTCAGGGAAAAATAGTTTTGAAACCCTACATGCACTAGGAAAAAGTTGGGCATGAAAGGATTAATTTCGCTAATTATCTAAGCCAATGTTTTCAAATGCTGGTAAATCATGTAAAATAACGATTATCATCACTTACATTGTGCCAGAGCCTACTTTGATGCGTTTGATTCGTTGCTGCACATTCGCTTTGTGTAATGATCGGAGACAAACAAAAACCTTCATGGATTAATGGGCGGTTTGTTCGTTTGACGTTTTCAGCTGCATCGCTGAATATTGAAAATAAATGCGATGACTCAATGAACTGGTAACTGGCGGTACATTACTCAGACACTTTTCCTTCAAAAGATTTCATGAAGTTTCAGGTCGTGTCGTTGGTTCGACTGAGTTCAATTTGTACAATAATCAACAATCCACCAACCAGGTCACAGCTTCTAAAAGTTGTCTCCACAGTATTTATATGAAGTATACTGAATAGATGTTTCGTCTATTGCCTTCAAATAACTCGCGTCAATTGACTTTACGAATCTACAGTTGGTAACGGTACAAGCATTTAAATAGATTTTACTGATTTTTATATCACAGAGGCGGGTTGAATTGTTCAATAAATCGTGTGCTCAGTTATCCGATTTATAGGTAGAGCCCCCCGAGGGTTGCTCCGTCCGTCGCCTTCAAACAGCTGGCGCCGACTGATTTCACAACGTCTTCCGAGAAAATACTCCGTCCATCTTCAAACTCCGCAATGATGATATTACAGACAAATTTGCGTAGAACTTGCATTTAAAATTTCACAAAACTTCAAAGTGTTCTGTTGATACTCCATGTATTTCGGTTTCCTGCATCGCTTTCGAAAGATTGTGTGGGAATTAGTTTCCGTATTTTATTGATAAACGTAAAACATCCTTCGAAATAGAATGAAATTTGATTAAAATTTCTCCGCCTGATGTGTTATTTCGGCTCAATTTTTCATCGGTGTATTTTATCTTCTTTGTCAATTGTGCACAGAAATGATGATGATTTGCACAGAAATTATGGTCTGAAAGAGGAGTAATTCTCAAAAGCTTTCAACCGATACTGCCTTGTTAAGGGTTGCCGCGTATAAGACCTTCCGGGACGACGAGCTACCCGCTAGTTAGCGAGAATACGCGACGTTAGAAACGCGAATGAAAAGTTTGACAAAAGCCAAGAAACGTAGTCACTGGCGCCGGTACGTTGTGACGTATTAACGAGTAAAACATTAACAGCGTGGAATATACAAACCGTTGGATATTCGATTTCACCTAGAAGGTTTGTCCGGATCTCGCACAAGACGGAAGACCTACCGCGCTGGGTCCCCTCACGGTAGCGCGAACGAATTACCTTTTTCGATACTGGAGCTCAGATTTACTCTCTTAAAATGTTACAATAAAGTCACAGGGCCAAATTGAATCAAATTCAACTTGTTGAAGAATCTGTCAGACTCTGCTTAGAGACCCTTGTTGAGTTTATTTAATAAGTTTCTTGAGGATAACATTGTCCCTCATGACTGGAAGCAAGTGAAGGCCATCGCCATCCAAAAACCAGGAAAACCAGTCTCCGACCACAACTCGTATCGACCGATTGCACTGCTGTCCTGTATCCGGAAATTGTTCCAGAAAATGATCTTGTTTCGCCTCGATAATTGGGTCGAAGCAAATGGCATACTTTCTGATACACAATGTGGCTTTCGCGGAAGCAAAGGGATGAACGGACTTGCTTTGCTCCCAACAACATCCACCTTCATATCTAAGAAAACCGATGCTATCTGTTCTGTTCTTTGTTAGCAGACCATTTAAATTTGGTCTATGCTAACAAAGAACAGATGGCATCGGTTTTCTCAAATATCAAGGTAAATTTTGAATAAGTTTCCATCAACATTCTTTCTGAGAAGCTGCACCATCGTGGACTTTCGCCGATTTTGAACAACTTTTTGTTAAATTTGTCTGAAAAACATACCCATGGTGATTTAACGACATCGCGAATTAGCTACATCTTTCCCAGGGCTCATGTCTTAGCCCAGCTTGCGGATGACGGTGTGGTCTCTATAATAGGTCCCAAAGCTGTCGAATTGCAAGGACAATTGTAAGATACTCTGGACAATTTGTCCTCCAACTTTCAAGCATTTCAAACGATGATTTTAGCATTCCCATATCCTTTGACCACATTTTTTGACGGAATTGAAGGTATCACTTTGGTTCACATTGGAGTACCGCTGGGTCATAATGGGTTATGTTGATTTGAGCGACTGTGTCATTCTGAGTAACACACCTGAAAAAAGAAAACATCAACGCGTCCATCTTAGGTACCATACGATACAGTAGTCCTACCAAATCGCAATAAACTGAAATCCTCTATCAATTTTGTTGGCTATTTTCGGCAAATTTAATACTAAGAGAAACGAAATCAATGAAATTGAAAGACGGTCAGATATTCTAGAGCGAATCAGTTATAAACTTTGAACGGTAAACTAGGGCTAGCCAGGCTCATACGGATATGACCGAAAGGAAATGTGAAGAATCCATTGCCTTCTGCTGGTAGGAGTAGGGCGTTCCACCCAAGTCTACCGCATGGTCGTTGATAGAACATAACTCATCATCTAGTTTTACAGCCGGCGTCGGCCGGCCGAAAATAGTAAACAAAATTGATACAGTAAAACCTTTTGGCAATCAAAATATGGTAAAAAAAGAAATCTACTGGATGCAGATGTAAAATATTTTCTGGAAACTGTTTGACGCATTACGATTTCTTCATAAACGTACAAACTATAGCATTAATCGTGTTAGTGTACGTTGGGTGTAGCAATGATCTCGATGTAAGTTTCGTTTGACAATGACACCTCTAATGTTTTTGATACCGTCCGTTTTAAGCGACCCTGTAAATATTAGTTCTCATTCTCAGTAGTTTGTCATGTTTGTGTGTGTATTCAAATCTGTTGAAAAAAAATAATAGCATTCATCTTTCAGTGAGTTTGAGGTACCCAGCCTAAATTTTCCGGGTCAAATGCATCGCTGGCGACTTTCACAGTTCCTGCAAAAAGGCTCCGATAGGACGCGCGATTCTCTGCTAGGGGATCTGGCCATGTCTGCACGGTTTCTGGTTATTACTGCCAAAGGACGATTGTTTGGACATTTTTTCTCCGTTAGTCACGCTGCCCGCGCTCTTCTGCAGGGGTTGACTAAGTTGATTGATATGGTGATAGGTACCTTGAACCAATTATAGAAGTAAAGAGCTGATATAATCTAAATCTTTCTATTTCAAGGTGTTCCATCCTTATTGGCGCAGAACCTCGATAATAAAATTAGGGAAGAACGATGCCGCTATTTGGTAGCCGAGTTAGTTTGTAGAGTAAGAGATTCGAAGAAGATGCTTTCTTGAAATACTGATAGTTATTAATGAATATATTTTAGAGTGAATACGAAGACTGTTTGGACGCTCTCTGTGGCTACGTACGACATCAGCTTCGTCGGGCCACCATGGAAAAGTTCGATGTAAATTGTCAGCAGGCGCAACCGGTACCTTATCTATACGTTACTCCAAAGGGCCAGGATATAGACATGCGCTTGTTTTCCAAAGATATTATGCGCAAAGCACTGCCTATCCTCGTTGGGATACTGGAAAAGGAAACCCGTGGGTGGTTCTTACACTTTCGCGAACGTTTAATTGCTGAATTGCGAGAACGAAAAATGACAGATGCTGAAATCGAAGAAGAGGTCAATGATGCCGTAATGAAAGAGTATCTTCAACGAGTTTATACGTCTATATTATCGAACAGCGATTTAGCTGATCTTGGCGATAATATACCACAGCTTTTAGTGCAGCAAGCTCAGTCAGTGGTCATTATGCACAAGTAAGTTGATTGAACAAAAGCAAGTTAACTGACCAAACTTATATATTTTTGTTATTTTAAGAGCTGTTGATAAAATACAAAAAGAGTTGAAAAAATCTCGCGACGAGCAACGGAAGTTGTTTCAGGAGGAACATCCAGTTTTATCACGTATTTCTCCCTGGTTGTACGCGAAGCTTGAGTCTGGAGAACAAACCAAGATATCAAAGATAACATGGGGAGCGCACGAAGAAGCACTCAAGATCGCACAGAAGCACAACTTACACCAAACGGTATATTTTCTAAATCGCGATTTGGCGTTTATGAAAGAGGTAAAAGGTCTACACATCTACATAAAAAATATGTTGAAATTGTCATTTTTTTATATTTTCAGCGAGAGCCGGTACTGCTTAAAGAATTAAAAAACGCTAAAACGCCGACCCGCAACTTCCAATGGGCTTGTCGAATATGGTCACCAAAATCCTGGATCATACGTCGTAGTTTCCAAGGCCACTCGGAAATAATACCAACTGTTATCACGCAACAGGCTACTTCAATAGTTACCCCTCGATCGGATCCTAGTCAGCCAGTATTTCTAGTAGAAAAGGAATTGGTCCGATCAACCAGTACGCGATGGCCAATGTGGCGTATGTTGAATCTCTTCCAACGCACTTGGACATGGACGTGGAACATAATGTTTTTGTTGGGAGTAATCGTACCATGGTGCAGTCCGCTTGGGCTTCGTGCTCTGTTTTGCATTAAACCATTCATGGCAGATTTGGAGCTATCTCAGGTAAACGGAACGCTTTTCCCTCGAAAAACCAGTATAACGCAAACGATGTGTTCCCGCCTGGTGGAGCTGTGGAGACATATTTCAAAAGCAAGGACACATTTTGAAACGGAACCGGACACCGGATTTGTCGGCAAAGGCATGACGAGACATTTAAATAGATTGTACAATTATTTCGTAAAGGGTTTCCTAGGCTCACTTCTTATACTCACAATGTTTCCATTGCTGTGTGTTAGTGTTAGTATTAGCAGTATAGCATTTGCCATAGCAGCACCCCTGTGGATGCCTTTCATTACCGTTACCCTGCACCTGTACATGATGCTTGTGTACGATTTGGACTGTCCCGACGAAAGTCGACGTAACCGCTACTGCATTTTTCTCGAAGCTGTTGGATGGAATATTGTAGTACAGGGTCTGATTCAACCGCTCGTCGCATTGGTGGTAGCCTCAACGATATGTCCAGCAGTGTCTGTAGTGGTGTTGTTCGTTGGGGTCGCCAGATATTGGTTAAGATTGTTCTGGGATGCAATCACATTTCATCTGTTCATCAAAAAATGTGGCCGTGTACCTGCGAGCGATAGCTTAGCTGTTAAGCGTATAGCAGGTCCAGGATTAGCATTAGACTACTACTTCTCGATCAAGCCAGAGCAAGCTTTAGCAGCATTTGAAGCTAAAATGGAACTTGATGAATTACAGGTACATATCGTATGGACTATTCTAAGTCTGGATAGATATAAAATTGAGTTTGTTTACAGGCTTATCAACATTCAATGGAAACAATTATATGCCAACCGCAGAAGGATTTCAGTCAATTTGTGGAAGCTTGCTTTGGGCCTTTCTCGGCACAACTTTCAAAAACGGTTGGGCCTTACCGGCAGCTTGAGCGAGAAGGTCAAGATTTGATGACTTCTTTGCATGAAAAATTGGAAAAGCGGCGTAGAGACCTACAGACCGGCCTTACCACGGCTGTGAAATCAAGGATTAAACTGAGTACAATGGAACTGAAAATTGTCATTCAACAATCGGCTTACATGTTGGAAAAGTTTTATCCTTCACACGTTATAGCGAGACTTTCAATCAGTGAGGATGAATTCTGGGACGCAAAGGTAAATCAGATAACTATAAATTGTATAACAGTTCATGTTCAACAGTATCAGACTGCTATCCATTTGTAGCACAAGCTCACTGGGAATCTTTTACTTCACAGGGTCTCTCCGTCGGAGATTGGGCAGGTCTAGCCGGCTTGCTGTACGCTGATATTTTTAGCTTGGACTTTTTAACACCCTTAGGGGAAAGCGATACACAGTTCAAGCTAGAACCTCACTCACAGCTGGATTTGTCCCGTTATACCGAAATGGTACAAAACACTAGTGACATAATGGGTATAAACGGGCCAGATCTGCTGGGTAATGTCTATGCACCGCGAGGCAATATCCAGGTGCACTCGCCATATTTAGAAGTTTCCGCTTTCAACCCTCGTTCGCGGGTGATGATTAATTCTAGAAGAGCCGAAAAGAGAAAGTAATATTTTATATTCTTTGATAAACTAAAGTTAAATTCGATTTATTTTTAGTGACACGTCCTCTGGCTTAACCACACCACGTGTGAGAGCGCGTCGTTCACCTATTCCGACACCGAATTCACGCAACAGTTGGAAACCGTGGAAACGAAAACAGCAGAAAAAACATGCGACCGACAAGCTATTGATTCCATTGCCGATTCCGCATCCCGTTCATATAGCCATATCAATCTACAACCGCGATTCGGAGCATCCCATTCCGGTTGAATCGGACATTTGTTGGGATATTCTGCGATCGATCGAAGAATGCCAGGGAGATTTGGAGGCGATTTTACGCTTCCGGGAATCTGGTGCCGTAGGAAATCGTTCAGTCGGAATCAGTGTTGATGGGCTAGCCGCAATCGATTCCAGTATTGATTCGTTAGATTCGCAAAATTCCTCTAACTCTGGGACCAAGGACAGCATGGATATGATGGCGGGCGCTAGTGAAACGTTGCCATGTACCAATCGTGAGGTAACTATCATTATGCCATCTACTACCATGGGCGATGTAGATAATGTCGATTCTACGATGGATCGGATTAGCATCGAACCGGCCAGTGATGTTACGCCGACCACAGCGCCTGCTCATTTTCATTGGACACTAAGAAACTGGGTGGGTGGTAATGGTAGCCAAGCGGCAGCGGCTGCTCGTCGACGCAATACCAGCTATACGTATAGTAGCACCGCGAACACTGTACAAGGTAATTTGAACAGTGCCAGCACCATTTCACAAAACGATGCGCAGCTCGAACAGATTCGTGTAGATCTGGCTAGTCCTGAGGATATTTCGTTGGACACTGACAGCTCTCGAGCTGTGTTCAGTGCCGCTTATGGAACAACAGTTTAAGCAGATGTTTGCTTCCGTTATTCAAAGAAAACATTATATTTGTGATAAAAACAAGTACAGATTTAATTTCTCAGTACGCGAGAAACGAATTGTAGATGTGAACGTGCGTTAGAAACACACATTATTTACATCCAGTGTTAACCTTTAATTTTTTTTATATTGTTTAAATCCGTTTTGAGATATATTTTTTATCTTTTTTAAATGAGTTAGTCAGTTTTTGTTTTTTATTTATACTGAAATTCCGTATTTTAGTTTGTCTAGTCTTTTTAACCACTTTCAATCCCATCAGGAAATGTAATTGTGGTCAATGTTTCATTATTTAGTTTTCCTCTTTGTATTTTTTTACCGATTCATGACACTCCAAAATGAATTTATTTTTAGAGACCTATTTAAATATATACCTATATTTATGCCCTCTCCCAATCGGTATAAAACAGATAGCGTTTTATATTTACATAGTACTGTTTAAACATTGATGGGCTGCAAATGCAGGGCGTTCTTATTAAAAATGCATTCAATCGAAAGGCATTTAGTATCTAATGTAAAACAAATCAAGCACAGATAAATCAATTAAAATAAAACTAGGTTTAATTTGAATTCGTCTAGTAATACAATATCCATAGATTTTTTACATTTAATGAAGTTGATCTGCCAATAATACCAAGTAGATCGTAACAAATTAGTAGTAGGGGTCACCTGATACAAAATATTTAAAGTGTTATTGTAGCCTTTTTAAGCAACACTATAACTATTTCAATAATTTGCGCTTTACAAGTCTTTTTTATTTCGTATATTCGATACCGTATTAACACACTTCACCTTTGAACCCGATAATTCCAGGTCATATCATTCCTTTATTTGACAGAAGCAAAACTGGCAATTGGTTGAAGAAACGTACAATTTCTCATGATAAAAAAGTAAGAAGATAACTAAAAAGAAACAATAACCTCAATAGTTAAGGTCTACTTAATAAAAGCAAAACTTTTCGAAATAGTGTAGCAAGAATCAGCTCGCTACTATAATACTTCATCTACAACTCTAGCTCTGTAAGACGAACTCATCAACCAATGATAATGTAACATCCAATCTCATTAAAGAAAACTGTCCACTTTCGAATCGATAATAGTAAGAAATTGATGCAAAGATAAATCATGCTCTCTAACAATTCCAACACAATAACGCTTCACACCGATGAAATTCGCATTTGCGTACACAACCGTGGCTTGATTTGAATTTAAAGTATTTCGGTTCACCTGCAAAAGTTGTTCCTCACCCACGCCAAACGATGATTTGCAGCCAACGCCAAAGATTGGGCAAAAAGATACCGTAAACCAAAACGAAGTAGAAGTGAATCTCCTTTCTCTTAATCTTTTGCGAAAAGGCAGGTGTCTCGCTAATTCTAACTTGTGCATGTGTAGCTTAAGCGGCAGCAACTCATCTGGCAACGTATCTTGTGTGCTTGCATATTTGTGTACATACAGAAATTATTATCTATAATAATCATCCATAGTAAAACGTTTTCTTTGTAAATCGTATTTCATTGAGATATGAACAATAAATAACATCATGCGATGAATCGTTTGCAGATTAGTCTTTTTTGAATCAGTGGCTTCACTCAAAGAAATTCCTTGGATCGTTGTCTGTGAATATGAGACGATTTCGAATAAAGAATCGTTTCTCATTGAAGTTATACTCATTGTAAAATTTCACTTTGTTGGCTTGTTGGAGATTGACTCAAAATGCGAGAGAGAGAGAGAAGAGCGATAGAGAGGAGCGAGAGAGAGATAGGAGGAGCGATATATATATATATATATATATATATATATATATATATATATATATATATATATATATATATATATATATATATATATATATATATATATATATATATATATATATATATATATATATATATATATATATATATATATATATATATATATATATATATATATATATATATATATATATATATATATATATATATATATATATATATATATATATATATATATATATATATATATATATATATATATATATATATATATATATATATATATTTAGAGAGAGAGAGAGAGAGAGAGAGAGAGGAGCGAGAGAGATAGAGAGAGTGAGGGAGCGAGAGAGAGACTAAGTTTATAACTCACTCACCCTAGAGTACCTATCCGTCTTATTTAATGACATGAATTATTTGGACACAGCTCCATATTAATTTTTCTTGAAAGTTATGCTTTTATGGACAATAAATTCTCTGTATAAAGAGCCTTATAAAACTTTTATTTTGTAATGACATCGGTAGAGGGCAAGTAGCAATTTGCAGTCACAAGCCTTCTAACCAGCTCCCTGTCAATCAAATCAAAATTTTGGATCGAATCATTAAAAGCTGTATTTGGTTACTAAGTGTCAATTTTCCGAATGATATCGTATCTAATCATAGCGCCGAACATAATATTGAGATATCTGACGTTTAAAATACGCACACTGAAATCTCGCATTTTATACTACCGCCCTCCCCTCAGGCCCAGAAGCGGTTTGTTTGCCTTCCAATTCGCAGTGTAAAAGTTTTATTTTCCTCCCAATTTAAACGTCAAAGCTGCACAATACCAACCCAGCTGGATAAGTCTATTGTTTGGAGCTTTGTAGCTATAACGCCCCATATACAGGGTGTTTGGTTCATGGTTAAGAACCTCTCGAGGAGTGATTGACTGTCATATTTGGAGAAAAAAATTGTTCTACACATACCATCAAATCTCAACCATTACAAAGTTATTGAACTTTTTGTGTTAAAAACTTATTTGTCTTAAAATACCTCTAACTCAAAAAGTATACTATTTCAAATATTTTAGGTCCACTGGTGAGGTGAGAACATTTCGCATTGAGTGATGCTGTCACATGTTTCAGCTTAAGGGTTTAAGTAGCCTTTTCAAAGTAATTTATTGAAAATTAAACAAATTTAATCGATTTTTCGTTTCGTTTCTTGAAAATTCCAATAGTTAACCTCATCATTTTAATAATCCAGTTTGTTAGTCTGGAAGAGCTCAGTTAGTCTGGAAGAGTTTCGTTCTTTGACATAATACACTTACCTTTTCTTATTTTCATGAGTTTGGGTTATTCAACTCGGATGTTTATATCTCATTTTCTCATCTCATATTTATATAAATTTTCACAGCTCTAATTGAACAAGTATTGCGCTTATTGTACTTTTTTCCTTTTTATTCGGAAGCCAGGAAAATTTTACAGAGAAAAATGTATTAATACCTTTAAGTTAAGTGAATTTAGTATTCTTTTAGAAGTAAATAGTTTAAAGTTAGTGCTATTATTAGCATTTTCGTTAATTTTGTTAAAATAGTAAATAATAAACATCACCATTATTATCATGGAACTAATGCATCTCAGCAAGTTCTACAGTTCTTTCTTTGATTCCATCCAATTATCTCTTTTGGTTTCGACGCAAAATCGTTTTTATCACATCGTTTCATATGGAAAAATAACGATTGCGAACCCACTTGCGGCGAGGTCATGCTGTGTTAACTATTAAATAGCAGCAAAATGAAAAGAGACATAGACAAAGTGTCAATTAAAAAGTTAACATTAAGGCGCATCAAATGAACAAGAGTAACGATAAATTTTGTTGATTAATAATTAGAATATTTAAAAAACTCAAAAAAACACAAATTTTGAGTTATTTCGTTAGTAAAAAATCATTTAGTACACTTAACTAAAAGATATTTGTACATACAATGATAGGACATTTTCTCAGCTTTCCAATGAAATCTTGTAAATAACGATATAAAGCATATTTTTAGATTAGAGTCTTCTAAGCGCTTGCAAGTCGGTTACAGGAAAAGTATAGTAATGAAATTACAAAGAAATGAGAAGAGATAGGAATATGACGTCCAAGAACAAATTATGAATAGTCCTAAAACCCAACTTTTGGATAATGGGAAAATTAGCAAAAACCTCCTCAAAAACACTAACTTTTAACTACTTTACAGCTAAAAGGTAATTAAAACTAATTAACTAAAAGATATGAGAACACCATTCAATAAGAAATTTTCTCACCTTTCGAATGGAACTAAAACATTTAAAATACAAAGTATACTTTTAAAGTTAGAGGTATTTTAAGACAAATAAGTTTTTTACACAAAAAGTTCAATAACTCTGTAACGGTTGAGATTTGAGGGTATGTGTAGAACAATTTTTTCTCCAAATATGACAGGCTATCACCCCCCGAGAGACTCTTAACCATGGACCAAACATCCTGTATGTAGGTCGCTGTCAAACTCCATTAAGATTTCTGACAGCTCATTTACAACCACAGATGCAAAGTCAAACCAAAGGAGTTTGGTTTGTTTGCCTCACGAAATACCTAACCTCAACCGATTTTTCCTCACGAAATAATTCGGCACCGTATCTTTTTTAACGGGAGTAGAAAGGTCTATATGTTGGTATAGGGTTGCTAGGAGACTACTTCTAACAATCACCTTGCGTGCAACCTTGGTATAATATTAATTCACGCATGCAAACCTTGGCGCGATTGTGATTTTGCTTATGTTTTTTTTGGAATATTCCGTAATCTAGGACATAGTGTATCTACAGAAAATAAAATGTTCAATTCGATCGTTTTTGTTTTTTTATTATTTGCCCCTATCTCAATTTGTTACATTTTCTTATATGTACAAACCCTAAATTGAACCTATGCTAAATTCAATACAACTGGTAACGAGTCAGTGTTTGGCAATTTTATGAACCTTTGCCACGTGACGCCGCAGGGATCCTCTACAACTATATGATGAACTGCATAGTTCGCAGCTGAACGCTTTATAGCCCATATGTGCGGCAGCCATATGATCGTTAAGGTGAGACTTCTGAAAGTACCGCTTTGGGCACTCGGAGCAAGAAAATGCACGTTCCTGCCGATGCTTAGAACGAACATGTTTCGCCAGATGATCCTTGCAAGCGAACCGCATATCACATTCGGTGCAGATATGACTTTTATGTTCACTGTGAACATTACGAATGTGCGCATTCAGGTTTGAATTCGCAGTAAACGTCTTGCTACAATACAAACAAGGAAACGCTTTGATATCGGTGTGTCGTTTGAGGTGGTATTTTAGGCCAGAAACCGAGGTAAATTTTTTATCGCATAAGGTGCAAAAGAGGCTCTCGTGCGCAATTGGGTCGAGCGCAACAGTTGCTGTTTTTGGAATAGTTAGTTCGCTTTTGGTGTAAAATGAGCATTGGTGTTTCTCGAGATTACATTTTTTTAAAAACTGTCTATCGCACAATTTGCAGCTAAAAACATAACTGGTGTCCGTTTCGTGAATATCATAGTTTTTCTCTTCCTGTCGTACTAAGGATAACGCCTCTTCGGCTTCCGGTATAATGTTTTCTCTGAATCGAGCGTTATCTTTCAAATGCTCTTGACGATGGCTCTTGTAATTGAGTATCTTATTGAAGCTAGCTCCACAATCGTTACAGATCAGACAAGCAATATCGTGCGTTTCCGCTAAATGTACCGTAAGCCTTTGCTGTTTGTCGAAACTATTCTCACATCTCGGACACTTGTATTTGCTCGACTTTTTCCCTGATGGACCGTCTAAATAAAAATCATAATTATCTATCAGGTACTCCTCTCCTCCTTCAATATATTTTGTCCAAATCTGGTCATTCTCAAAAGCCTCGTCTAAAAATTCCTCTAAAATCATCTTATTGTGGTTCAGCACTACTTCTCTAGTGTCATGTATAGTAGTCGTACTGTTTCGAACAAGATCGAAATGCCGCAGGAAAATCTCTTGGTTCTCATCTTGCTTTAACTTTTCGATTTCCGTTTCCAATTCCAAACCTATGTCTTTCGGAAAAAGAGACTCGTGCAGTAGTTCATCGCATACACCACTTGGTTGTTCTTGGTTTTTATGTTCTGTATGAATATGTTCATTCAATGTTAAAAGATTTTTAAAACCGACATCTACCGAGCAATGACCGCAGTATAGTTCAAGTTGGTTAGCATTGTGTGTCACTCGCCGATGCCTATTCAAACTTTTCCGTAACCTCTCTGTTCTGGGACATTTGTTGCATCGAAAAAGACGATCGCCATGAGCATACTGAACGTGTTTCAATAGTTTTTCTTCTGTGATCCAACCGTGGTTACAAAAAAGACACAAAAAATCCTGATGATGCTTAAGATGGTTGATGTAATTGGTATTGGTTTGGAAATACCGATCACAAACTTCACAATGGAAGGTTTTTGTGGGATTGATATTCTGGCAATATATCATGTGTTGTTGCATTCCCCTACTGGTTTTGAAAGCCTTTCGGCATGATTTACAATAGTTGCAATTATGTGACAAAGTGACATGATTTAACTTACGATGGCGCTGCAATTCGAAATCGGTCATATGGTTCAAATGGCACATATCACAGGGGTGATTTCCAATCTTATCATCGTCAACGACACAATGATCAGGGGTTGCAAATGCTTTAAAATGTTCAATACATTGAACAACTTGATGGTAAAAAAGGTAGGCTAGGTATAGCTTATCCAAACATTTTGCACATACAGATTGTGGAGGCTGGAACTCCTGGTAGTTGAAAAAGTATTTAACTTTAATAACAATAATGATGTTTCAAACTTACTTGTGGAAACCTAAAAATAGCAAACATATCATCTATGGACGTCCCCGAATATTCTTCATGGATTTTATGTTTGGATATCAAAGCTTGGTGCGTGGAACATAAACTGCATTTACTGCTCATTTTCAGTATACGATATTACGAGATATTGTGAAGTGCAAACAGCTGAAAAATTAATGGCAATCTGTTATTGTTTTGGCACGATGACACTGAATATTATGTTGTCAGCTGTGTGAGCAGTGTTGCCATATTTTATTCTGTGCATACTACCAGAGATGCCAGGTACTTTTTTCAAATGTCTGCGATAATAATTTTAAAAGTCTGGGAAGAACAAAAAATGTCAGGAAAGCTAGTGTAACCAAAAGCCTTTATATTCAAAAATCTGCAAATATCTGCAACCAAACTAAGAAATCTGCAAATATCTGCAACCAAACTAAAAAATCTGCAAATATCTGCGTCATCGAAAAAATCTGCAGCTTAAATTAAAAGTCTGCCAATTTGCAGACTTGTCTGCAAATCTGGCATCTCTGCATACTACCTAGTTCCATCCGTAATATTTTTTTAGAAAATCTGCACCAAACAAATTTCTTTTACTATTTGTATAATTTTGGGTTGATTGATATACATACTATTTGTATAATTTTGGGTTGATTGATTATACATCACTCTTTCCAAACTCGTTTTGTTATTAGTAACAAAAAACCTGTTTTAATCCATTTAGTAGTGCATTGTGCCTTTCTCATTTATCCAAACTATGATATGCCTGGCTACGTTCAGTAAAACATTGTGGAAATCTCTATTACGTTCGTATTACGCTTGATAAGTATATATAAGTGCACGACCGTCACGAACCTGATAAGCAACATGTCGACACTGACACACTGGAACTCCTACTTAGCAGAAGGCAAAAGACTTCACATTTCCTTTCGACCATGTTCATACGAGCCTGCCTAATCCTAGTTTTCCGTTCTAAGTTTATAACTGATTCGCTTTAGAATACCTATCCATCCTTCAAATTCATTGCTTTCGTTTCTCTTAGTCTCAAATTTGCCGAAAATAGTCAACAAAATCGATACAGTCGTTCGGACATCATAGGGTTACCAGTTTATATGGGAATTTTCTGTGTGACCGCACTCTTCAACCCGTAACTCCGAAACCGGAAGTCCGATCAATTAAACTTCAATAGCGTCTTATTGGAGCGTTACACCGTTTATTTGAAACTATGAACTTATAAGTTTGTGTAAATCGGTTCAGCTATCTCTGAGAAAATCGAGTGACATTATTTGACACACACACATACATAAACACACAGACATTTGGCGATCTCGACAAACTGATTCGAATGGTATATAATACTCGGCCCTCCGGGCCTCGGTTTAAAAGCTGATTTTTGGAGTGATTGCATAGCTTTTCTTTATATGAGAAAGGCAAAACATTGAATGAAAATTAAAATAAAGGGTGTGAATCCCATATCCATAATTGACGGAATTCCCTCCGGATTTTAAATTGTATTGCGTCAATTCACTCTGCCTGCAGGATTTTCTCGTTTAGAATTTCTTCGTTTATGTTGAAAACATGCTTACTAAGCCTATTACTAAACCAGCGCACTGAGCTCTTAAGGACATTATACATGCGAGCCACAACAAAGCTCCTACGCCACACAGACCCCTCTCCCCTGCCTAGCCATGTATCTGACATGAGCAAATATAAAAATATGTTTTTCAACACACTAACCTTGCTGGTATGCCACGAAACTACTACTTAAGGAAGCTAGAATATTTTCCTATGCAATCAATCCGAGTTTTTGACGGAATTCCATCTGTAGCTCCTGTTTTGTGCGAAAATATAACCCCTCTTCACTTGGGGTTCCTTTCGAAACACTCTTTTTCTCGTTTTCATTGCACTTTTTCAAATGCACTTTTTTCACACACCACTGCAAAAACACTCGCGAAAATTTAATCGTTTACTAACAAAACCTCAAATTTTCTGCCAATGTACAGATGACCAAAGGAAAATGTTCGGAAACTCTCATTTGTGCGTTTGAATTTTCACTTCAGATTTCAGTTTTTCCTAATGAAAACAAGCGAGTCGGTGCCTAGCAACGTGGCTTCCACATATCTTCACCTTAATGCAAGTCATTTGTTTTTATTGTTAAGACTTCAACCAATGGTTCATTCGCTTAATAAGTCATTATTTGTTTTGAAAATTCGAGGGGAACGTTACTTCAGAATAATTCGATCATGAACCGACCAAAGGGCCGAAGACGCAATGATATCGAATCGAGAAAAATAGCTTTGAACATTCGCTTCAGAAAATTTAATCGTATTTTAACAGTGTTTGCATACTGCGCTTTAAAATGTATTGAAACACTTCAAAACAATACTAGTTTTCAGAAGCATTACTAAAATATTTTATATAATAACGTTTTCGTTGATAAAATTGAAAAAAAAATATTTCGCCGAGTGTTGTCATGAAATGTTGATTAGGCCATTTTTGAGTCGCCCTCTTATTTTGACCACTCACAATTTCGCCCTGCAGTGTCGCCAGAAAACGAAAACCAAATGTGGGTTTCGCCGTGCTCGCCGGAGGGGAAAATTTGTTATTCCCCCCGGGCGTATCAAGCAGTTGGTTTTTGTTTAGAGCGTCTCTGTTTACGGGCTTTGTAAGTAATGATGCTGTCAATTTCGCACGTACACACTACCATAGAAATGCAGAGGCGTAATCCGCCTGGCGGCTTGTTTACAGTTGAAAGTCAGATCCGCCGTTTTGTTTTTTATTGATTTTCATGAAGTGTGAAACATTTATAAATGAGTTTTTATATTTATTATGAAGTATTTTTACTACTCTTTAAGATATTACTCAAATCTCCGTTTGTGTACATTTGTTATATAGGCCCATTTGTCGGTTCACGATCGAATTCTCGAATACTTTTTCAAATGGACGTAAGTCGCAAAATGTAAACAAAGCGGGTTTTCATTGTATGTGATTTCAAATGCCGCCAAAAATTCTACTAATTTCAGATACTTATGACATTCCCTCATTTAAAGTGGTTTATGTTATCTTTACAAAACGACGAAACTTCCATGTTCACACGTTTCTCATTTTTCGCGGATACACCATGTTGAATACGAACCGACGAAACTGTCAAATTGACCAGCTGTACGGAAAGCACAGATACGCACTCATAAACTCGACGTAAGTAACGAAGAAAAACAGTTTTTCACAATGTCGACATACGTCAGGAAAGTTTCTACAAACCCGAGTGAAAGTATTTTGTGTTCAGTTACGTCAGTACTTTCCGTACGAGTACCCGAAGTAGTACGCATACATGCTGGAGTTGAAGCGAATGTTCGGTGCTAAGACCGATGACCGCGACGACGGGTAATACGATTTTGTTCTCCACTGATAATTGTATACATAGTGAAACATATGCACTGTGTTCGTAAGCTGACTTACTGTTTTCATGCCGTGCCGAAGATCGAAATAGTTATTGCGAAACTGAAGCACCGCATTATTTACTACGAGAAGGATGCAGGTGTGATGTTCAACATCACCTAACTGATTTTAAGTTTGCGGAAGAATTTGTGCATCCAGAGTGCAACAGAGAGATTGTTGATCTTGCTACGATATGACGGCCAGCTATGCCCGGGATATGTACAAGGCAGTTTTCATGTTATCATAAACTCATTTATGTTTTTGAGAATGTGAGGACGTCACTTTTTGAAGTCGGATATTATTCCTGTGCACTTTGAGCAAGCAAATCATTGTGTATCTTTGGCAGATATTTGCTTATATTTATACTAGGGGGAAGTGGCCCAATTCGGACCGCTTGCCAATTCGGACCTCCAACTGTTTCTCAGCTTCGGTAATATTATGAAAAGCTTATATATCATTCTCATGGCTGTCATGTAGCTCTGTACTATCGCATAAAATTTTGCGGTTCTCAGTTTTCGTGTCCGTGCGCAAAGGACGAATGTTGTTTCGGAGCACTTTTTTTGAAAAATGTGTAGACTGAAAAACAAGATTTTTGTTGGTAACAACAATTAATTAAATCAAGTGCATCATCGTTATTTTGAATCTGCCGGACAATATATTTTATTTAATATCTTGTTTTGGGTGAGGCTATCAACTGTTTTCCTTTAATCGGCGTGTGAAGCATAGAATATGGGTTGGTCCGATTCTGACCTTTTTCCGATCTGGTACACGATCACAAAAACCGTTTGAAGGGAAAGTGTACGCAGTCGGACGAGCTTTCAGGAAAACAAGTTTTCGTAAATCGGTTGACAGATTTCGACGGTACAGCTCATTACCTATTTTTATGTAATTTGGTCCAGCTCTTACTTTTTGTATATTTACTACAAAGTTTTATATATCATAGAGGACTTTTCATTTCACAATTCGAAATGTAGTGAAAATCAAATTGGAATAATTAAGGCCAAAATAGGAATTAATTTCTATTGCAAAAAATCGATAAGAAATGGGTGGCCCGAATTGGAACAGGGTTGGGGTAATTTGGACCTTTCATGTACTTTTACGCAGAACCGTTTATACACAATACGGTAAAAGATCGGAAAAAGTGGCCTTAGAAAAAAAGTGCATAATTGACCAGGCCTTCATGACACGTTCCAGTTCTATTGTTCATAAACCCTTACTAGGTCCGAATTAAAAATTAATAATTTTAACGTTCAAAGAATAGCAAAAACCAAATGACGTAGCTGTTTCAGAATTTAGTAACAGTCTAATCCGACTAACGAATAATACAACATAAATATCAAAACGACGAATCTAAAGGTGTATGATACAGTCAAGAAATCAAAATGGCGTATCATGGTTTTTTCTCAATTTCAACATAATACACGTAACAGTAAGTTAAAACGATTATCTCGCGATTACTTTACGTAAAATGGTGTGAAAATGAATTGAAAATGTGAAATCGATGTTGGAATTTTGCCAGTAGTTTGAAATAGGAGTTAAAAGTTTACGCAAGAAACTGATGTTTTCCATTTCTCTTGGTTTCTACCAAAAATCTCATTCGTCCATTTCAAAAAGTACTGGAGATTTGCTTATATTATTTAACCCATTCACGCCCATGTTGCTTATGCACAACAACGTTTTTAAGCAGATATAACTTTTGATTGAGGCAAGATTTGCTCACAAAAACAAGTAAGGCTAATAAATGTGACTATTGGCTTTCATTTGAGTGTGAACAGTTACAAGGATCAGCTCTAGAACTGAAGTTATTGCAGTTAGTCTGATTGAACTCCGATGGAGCAGTGCTGCCAGGGACAGTTTACGTTGACGATGGAAAATGAATTTTTCATATAACTTTGTTAAGTTGCAATATTAGTGAAAACTGATAAAAAATATCAATTTAGATTATTTTTGGCTACGTTTTCCACGCAGTTGGACTATTGTAAATATTCTAGGAGAATTGTAGTGAGCATTGGAAGGTAAAAATTGCGCAGCTTCTAGCACTACCATGGAAGGACTTACCTTTATGAAAAAAAAAGGTTTTTCGAGTTTCTTGACTTCACCGTTCTCAAGAAAAATAGTTTTGATACCCTACATGCACTAGAAAAAAGTTGGGCATGAAAGGGTTAGCACCATAAGTCTTTCTATTCCCGTTAAAAAAGAAACGGTGCCGAATTATTTCGTGATGAAAACAAAACATTTTGCACTGCAAAAACCGGTTTAAGTTAGGTATTTCGTGAGGCAAACAAACCAAAATCCTTTGGCGATACATTGCATCTGTGGTTGTACATTGCTGTCAGAAATCTTAGTGTTCAAATTTGATAAAAATAAGAAAAAGAATCGTAAAAACCAACCGACGTAACTGCTTTCAGAAATTATAAACAGTCTAATCTGATTTGACGTATTGTCTATCTCGAGATAATCTAGCATTTCGTCAAGTTGTTGCTATATGGGACACACAGGAGTGCGATCGAAAATCGTTTTCTCATTCGCACTGACGCAAACTAGATGGGCGCGTAATTCATCGCACGGCCCGGTGGCGCATGGCTGAAAATTTGGTTTCAAGAAGATTCACAATATATAACAACATAAATTTTTTACATGATACACGCACTAGGGGCAGATCACTCTAAGAATGTATAACAAATTTGCATCAAATTGAAAAAATGCATTTAATTTCCATTTTTGCATCAGCTTTGCACTGCCTCGCAAAAAAGTTTGTTTAACAAATGTCCTACGCTGATCCACTTTGTTCGACGTTTTGTTAAATGCAGGGCTAGTTTTTCTGTAGGGTTTTGACGTCTTACACGCAACGCAAACAACATTGCACGCAACGCAAAAACATTGCACGCAACGCAAAATACATTATGAATTTCTATTTTGATGGAAATAAATGCATTTAATTTCGCTGATTTTTAAAAATGCATCACAAGTGATCTGCCCCTAGCCCTACATTCAACAAAACGTCGAACAAAGTGGATCAGCGTAGGACGTTTGTTAAACAAACTTTTCTGCGAGGCAGTGTAAAGCTGATGCAAAAATGGAAATTAAATGCATTTTTTTTCAATTTGCAAAAGAATGTATAACAAATTTGCAAATTTGTTATACATTCTTAGAGTGATCTGCCCCTAATACACGCATCAAAAGTGTAGAAATGTTACGTTACATAAAAAGATGTGGCAAACAATGTTTTATGTAAAATCGATGCTGGAATTTCTCCAGTATTTTTAAATAGGATTTGAAAATTTCCGCTAGAAGCTTTAAACCTATGGGCAATCAGCTAAATTAGATGCATTTCTTTCCATCACAATAGAAATTCATAATGTATTTTGCGTTGCGTCCAATATATTTTGCGTTGCGTGCAATGTATTTTGCGTTGCGTGTAAGACGTCAAAACCCTACAAAAAACTAGCCCTACATTCAAACTTGCCCTACGTCGAACAAATTGATTCAGCTTCGGACGTTTATTAAACAAACTTTTCTGCGAGGGAGTATTTTTTTTAATTTGATGCAAATTTGTTATACATTTCTAGAGTGATCTGCCCCTAGCTTTAAACCAATTTTTCTCGGTTTCCACCAAATGATACGTCCATTCAGGGATGCCAGGTGATATTTTGAAAAATCTGCGCCGCCCATTTAAAAATCTGTGTCTATCTGTGTCACGGAAAACGTACAAATTTGGCTGAAAACAAGATGTAATGACCTTTTTTTTGGTTTTTGCGCGTCAAAAATTAAGTGCAAGGTAAAAAATTGAGAAATCTGTGCTAAACTGTGCATTCTAGAAGAAAGATGTGAAAATCTGTGCGTTGAAACAGAAAACTGTGGAAATCTGTGCATCTTTTGCAATCTGTGTAGCATATTGAAAATCTGTGGAACACAGATAAATCTGTGCTCCTGGCATCCCTGCGTCCATTTGAAAAAGAACTCGAGAATTGCTCGAAATTCACGTTTTGACAGTTTGTGCTCGATGGAATCAAGCACATAACAGCAGGAACACATCAAAATAAAAACATAAATTTTGTTGCCAGAATTATAGAAAAATTCGAACATACAGTATGCAGAGTTGCCAATTCCATCAAATTGGTTGGAATTCGAGCACAATTGGATTGAGATTGGAGATTTTTGTTGTAATTTCTTCAAATATTTTAGCAATACTCGATTTATTAGAAAATTGTTTAAATTTTTGAAATTTACCGGAAAAATACGAATTTATGCAATACTGCACGGAATAAAACAATATTATTGTGAAGTGACGTCCCCATCGTCTTTTATATTTGCCCATTAAAAATACTACCTGGCATCTCAGTTCGTGTTTTGCGGTTAGTTTCGAAGTAGTTAGTGCAATGTAAATAAAATACATACGTATTTCATTCATCTGCGAATCATGGCCACATTTAAAGTTAAAAACAAACGACCACGTTTCGGGAATCCTAGAAGCGATAAGCATAAGCAGAAGCCCAAGTATAAAAAGAAGGATAGTAGGTTAAAGTTTTCAGTCAACGATGAAGCAGCTGAAATTACTAGGCTCAGTGAGCAATACACGACGTCAGAAATTGATGGAAAAAGCAAGTTTTCGGATTTTCCTCTATCCAAAAAGACCCTCCAGGGATTGGCACAGGCCAATTACAAAATCCCAACCGCTATCCAGCGTGAGTCTATTCTACCTGCACTGCTTGGAAAAGATATTTTAGCGGCGGCCAAAACCGGAAGCGGAAAGACACTCGCATTTCTTATACCAATATTTGAAAAACTGTATACACGCCAATGGACTCGATTGGACGGACTTGGTGCTTTGATAATAACCCCAACTCGTGAGCTAGCACTGCAGATTTTTGAAGTCGTTGCAAAAATTGGAAAACACCATGATTTCACTACTGGTCTTATAATCGGCGGTCAAAACCTGAAATTCGAGAAGAATCGATTGCATCAGTTGAACATTATCATATGTACACCGGGACGGTTGTTACAGCATATGGATCAAAATCCGCTGTTTGATTCTACAAATCTTAAAATATTAGTCCTGGATGAGGCGGATCGTTGTTTGGATATGGGTTTTGAAACGGCCATGAACTCTATAATTGAGAATTTGCCAGTTGAACGGCAAACATTGCTGTTTTCGGCTACCCAAACCAAATCGGTGAAGGATTTGGCTCGGTTGAACCTAAAAAATCCTATTTACATTGCACCACATGATTCAGAAGAGTACACGACTCCGAATCGGTTACAGCAAAATTATGTGGCCATCGAATTAAGTGAAAAGCTAACAATGCTGTGGTCGTTTCTGAAGGCACATCCGAAACAAAAAATTATTGTGTTCTTTGCCACTTGCAAACAAGTACGCAGTTTTTAGACTTTAATCTGTACACAATCTGGCTAACAAAATTTTTTTTCTGTTCACAGGTAAAATACTTCTATGAGATATTTCGCAAGCTTCGTCCTAATATACTGCTACTTCCGTTATACGGTGGCATGAATCAGGAAAAGCGAAACAAGATCTATGCCGAGTTTTGCGCGCGCAGTAATGTGTGCATGATGTCAACGGATATTGCGTCCCGTGGGCTCGATTTCCCGAAAGTAAACTGGGTCGTTCAACTGGACTGTCCGGAGGATGCCACACAGTACATTCATAGAGCGGGGCGAACTGCGCGCCTTAACAATAGCGGGGAAAGCTTGCTTGTCGTGCTGCCACATGAAGAATCCGGTGTGGTTGGCATGTTGGAGAAAACTAAGGTACCAATCAACAAAATTAATATCGATGAAAAGCAGTTGTTTTCGCCACTGATCAAAATACAATCGTTTTTGGCTCAGTCGCCCGAACTGAAAGAAATGGCCAAACGAGCCTTCGTTGCCTATGTAAAGTCGGTTGCGCTGATGAAGGATAAAAGTGTGTTTGATGTTTCGAAGCTGGACCTGGAAGGGTATGCCAAGTCACTGGGGCTGCTAGTTACACCTCGCGTTCGTTTCTTGTCTAAAATGGGCGGCAAACCAAAAAATGTGAACACAGATGTTAAAGTAACATTAGACGAGGATGACGAAGACGATGATGGTGAGCTATTTACCGTTAAAGAACAAACTGTACAGAAACCTTCAGGACCTTCAGATGATCTTCCGTTGTGTGCAGAACCGAAGAAAAAGGTAACGAAGGTGAAACTGCTGAAGAAGTCGTTGGTTGTTAATAAAAAAATATGTTTCGATGATAGTGGCCATGCCTTAGAAGACGCGATAGAAAATGATGTGTACAATATCGAAAAGGCTCGCGCCCAGCTTCGTCTGGCTGACGCTGAGGATAAGGAGCGCTACAAAAACCTCAAAAAAGCCAGACGGATTGCGAAGAAGGAAAAACTCAAACGAAAAGCTGAAGAAGAGGATGATGATCAATTCGACAGCGGCGAGGAGAATAGTGTTGACTTAGACTGGCTTCCAGATCCGGATAAAGTGTATTCGAAAGACAATTTAGTTGATGATAAAAATGTTGTTTCGTCGCCTATTGAAAAAGCAACATCACGAAAGAAATCGTCTAAGAAACGAAAAATTGCTATTAATGTTGGTGATATTACACTGACTGAAGCAGAACGTCTAGCGATGAACCTTCTCCAATAAACCTTTTTTGTTGATGAATATGAAAAACTTTAACAAAAATAAATACATCGCGGTTATTTTGAGGTTTGTAACCAGTCTCTAGGGTTCCTTAATACATGTATAATCTCACCTTCCTTGCTCTCGGGATTGGGTATGTTCATGTATTCCCATTTCTGAAAAGTACAACCATAAAATGCATTTAGATATCGTCTGTGGCCACCCTTTGAAAACATGGCGTTCATCCTTATTCTGTATAACGCTATTTGGCACAAATTGTTTATAATGAAATTAAAAAAAAAATTAAAACGGAAGACGGCTTTGATGGAGTCACAATCATTCGAAAAATGGATTCATCGTAGTACAAAATAAGGCTGAAAATTTGTCCACGACTCTGATTTGTAAACGTGGGTATGAACAATCATTTGATCTATATTGAAGCATTCGATACTTACCGCAGTGAGTGGTAGAGACATCAGAATACTTTCATAGCGAGCACCCGGTGTATACAAACCGAACTTAGTTCCACGATCGTAAATCAAATTAAATTCCACGTACCGCCCCCGACGCAGCAGTTGCCATTGCCGTTCGCGATCTCCGTAGGATTCATTTTTATGCTTCCTTACCAACGGGAGATAGGATGGTATCACCGAATGGGCGCAGCTTGAAACGAATTCAAAGGCACTTTCCTCATCAGGTGTGTCAAGGTCATCGAAAAATATACCACCAACACCGCGACACTCACTCCTATGGGGAATGTAGAAATATGTGTCACACCACTCCTTGAATTTTGGATAGTAATTTCGGTCATGTTCATCACAGGCATCTTTTAAAGCTCGATGAAAATGAATCGCGTCCTCTTCGTTCAAATAATAGGGTGTGAGGTCAGTTCCTAAAAAAACATGCTGAAAGTGTATGACAAATAGTTCCGAAATTCTACGGTACCTCCCCCGAACCACCATTGCTTGTTGCCTTTTGAATCTGTAACCTCAAAGTATCGGTAGTTGAAATGAATAGTGGGCACCATTGGGTTTCTGGGATGGATCACGGCACTCACTCCGGTAGCAAAGAACGGCAAATCGCCATCAGCTAGTTCTTTACCCCTGGATTTCATTTGTTGAATCGCTCCCTTTGGTAACATACCGTGCACTACAGAAACGTTGACCCCAGCTTTCTCAAAGACATCCCCATCCTGCAGGACACAGGTAATCCCGCCTCCACCTTCTTGGCGTTCCCAGCGATCAACAGTAAACTTTTTGCCAAAGTTTTCTTCATTTTCCAGAGCGCGACAGAAATCCGCTTGAATTTTCATGATCAGCAGTTCCATCTTAGTCTTCATATCGTTAGAATTAGCCGCTAATTTGCCGTTTGGAGTTATCGGATCGGCCATAAATTTGCCGATGGATAGCGTTGATGCCATATTTGCTTCATTTTTCTGAAAATACGTTGCAATCGTGCCACCAGCTACTACAGTTCCAACAACTCTGAAAAGAATCAAATAGTAGAATAGTTTGGATTGAATCATGACTTTGTAATTTTATGATTCTACGGGCGAATGAGCCATCGAGGTTAAAGCCCCAATAAACAATACAACTTTATGATTCTACTAACCCTATAATCCTTTTTCTACGTCCGCCGGTGATCCAACTAGCAAAATTAAAACGAAGTACACGAAAAAGCATTTTGGTTTTTTATTGTACATTCATAAAACAGAACAGCCGGCCAGCTCACAACATACTACTACTATCATTAAATTTTATTCGCATTCGTATTCATATCAATGAACACATGTATTTATGAATGATAACGTGACAACTTGCATGTTTATTGGGGATCATTTAAAAATTATGTAACATGCGTTCGCAGAGAGGTTTGACGTTTTGACAGCTTCAGTGCTCGATAAAATCAAAGCGGAACATTTCCAGCAGCATAACTGCAGGAACAGATCAAAACAAAAAACATAAATTTTGTTGCCAGAATTATTGAAAGATTCTAACAAAGACTACCCGAACAGAACGGAACATCAGAATTGTTAGTAGAAACATTGCATTTTCAACAGTTACTGTTGTTAACAATATTTTTTATAATAACATGTTTTGGTTTTCAGTATTTTCTTAGATTTTACACAAAAATGACGCTCTTCATTTTCTCATGCATTTAATTGGTTGTTATATTTGTGTCATCATGGCGTTCCGTTTGTTCGCTTCGTGGTATATTTTCCGGTTTTAAAACTTTAGTAAGTAGTTATTACAGTCGTGATTCGCTGGTTGGGCCACAGCTTTGTCCAACTAACGAATTTGATTCGCTAGTTGGACCGACTGACAAATGTCAAAAACTCTCCAAAGGAGATGTTAGCAGTGTAAATGCATCTGTTCACATCTGTAAATATTGTCAGATTGATTGTCAAAGTAAATTTGACACGAAATTTAGACGGTCAGATGATTTTTACAGTCGTGATTCGATGGTTGGACACTTTTTAACTGGACCGCTTTTTAGTTGGGCCTCCGCTAGTTGGACCATTGTCCAACTAAAAAGCATATGAACGTCAAAATCTTATGTCAAATTTACTTTGACAATCAATCTGACAATATTCAGAGATGTGAACAGATGCATTTACACTGCCAACATCTCTTTTGTAGAGTTTTTAACATTTGTCTGACGGTCCAACTAGCGGATCAAATTCGTTAGTTGGACAAGGCTGTGACCCAACCAGCGAATCACGACTATAGTGGGACAATGGTCGATAGGAGGTAAGAAGCAGCTGATGTCACGATTTCTGAAGTACGTTACTTGCACTGATATCGGTCGATTGTACACTTCCAGAAACTAATGGGACATTAACCATAACGATGCGGAAGTATTAACGAAGATGGTTGGTAAAGTGCGCAGAGCGACACTAGATGGGATGTTTTGTGATTGCCCGACATATACCCAGAATAAGCAACGTATGTGCGTGTGTACTGAATGTCTTGTTAGGAATTAAATATCCAAAGAACACATGACATAGCCTTGTCAAAATGTAAACTGCAGCTCTTGGCGGCAGTGGAGCTTGTTCCACGGAACATGACAACTAAGTAAGTAGAAATATTTTTCAAAATTGCTACGAATGCTAAAGGTTTTTACTGTACGAATTTTTCAGCTGACAATATTATGCTCCCGTATGCGATGCGCTTGTAGGAAAGCAAGCACTTTGATTCAATGTAATAAAAATAAAAAATATGTATAAATCACAATTTTGCTGGAAATTCAATTTAACAGTGAATTCTCTGTAAAAAAAAAAACAAGTAAAATTGTGAAAACAATGTAAATCAACGTTTTGACTTCCAAAATCTACAACAGAATAACGTCCTAAATCGTTGTAAGTGGTATCAAAATGTATGGAAAAAAGCCAATTTTTTCATTGTTACATCTCCTAACGACCCCCCTTTTACGATGTAAAAATCGGTTTTGCAATGAAATTGGTTGTAGAAACTACACATGTGATTGTATATACATTGAACATTTTCCAACATATTTAATCTTTTTACATCGGTTTTCTTTATAATGTAACAATGAAAATCATTGTAATTGTGTTATACATTTTTGTTCGGGCGGCAACTGGAAATCAAGCATTTTCGAATATTTCAATAGTTCTGGCAACAAAATTTATGTTTTTGTTTTGATTTGTTCCTGCAGTTATGCTGCTAGCAATGTTTTGTTTTGATTCCATCGAGCACTAAAACTGTCAAAACGTGAATTTCGAGCAATTTATTTTTTTTCATACGCATTTCAAACCATTATCAACACTTACTTAGTAATGTCAGAAATTCGAATCCATTTCGAACTGACCAATGCAGAGGCGGATCCAGGGGGAGGGTCCTGGGGGTCCGGACCCCTCCCGAAATTTTTTAACTTGTTGAGAAATTTTGAAATAGTTTCTATTTTAAATTCGTTCTAAACTCAAAATCTTTCCAAACTGGATTCGACCACTAAAACTGTTTTTATTCAAATGAGGTTATTACGTATTGTGCAATGAATATTTTAAAATCGAAATTTCGGACCCTCTCCGAAATTTTTTCTGGATCCGCCCCTGGACCAATGCCAATCCTTATCAATCCATACAGAATATTAAATAATAAGTTCACTTTTTCAACAAAACACGGATCCCCTCGGAAAATATACATAAGAAATTTTTTTTCTCGGTTTTGACTTGGTTCGGCTGGTAGAACCCATCAAACATAATTTCACATAAGGTTATTTGTATTTGGTTGAGCCTTAATCATATGTTTGTCGAGATTTGTTTGATCTGGTACGTCTGTTCCAAGGTGCTTAGAGTTCTAATAAATAATAATAATAAATAAATAATAATAATAAATCTTGGTCTGTTCTCTGTGTGTATAAATCGATCATGCATCGACCAAAGGGCCGAAGTCGCAATGATATCGAATCGAGAAAAATAGCTTTGAAAATTCGGTTCAGAAAATTAAATCGTATTTTAACAGTGTTTGCATACTGCGCCTTCAAATGTATTGAAACACTTTGAAACAATATTAGTTTTCGGAAGCATAACTAAAATGTTTTATATAATAACGTTTTTGTTGATAAAATTGAAAACATTATTTCGCCGAGTGTTGTTATGAAATGTTGATTAGGCCATTTTTGAGTCGCCCTCTTGTTTTGACGACTCTCAATTTCGCCCTGCAGTGTCGCCAAAAAACAAAAATCAAATGTGGCTTTCGCCGTGCTCGCTGGAGAGGAAAATTTGTTATTCCCCCTGGGCGTAACAAGCACTTGGTTTTTGTTTAGGGCGATTCTGTTTACGGACCTTGTAAACAATGATGCTGTCAATTTCGCCTGTATACACTACCTTAGAAATGCAGAGGCGTAACCCGCCTGGCTTTTTGTTTACAGTTGAAAGTCGGATCCGCCGTTTTGTTTTTTATTGATTTTCATGAAGTGTGAAATATTTATAAATGAGTTTTTATATTTTTTATAAAGTATTTTTACTCCTCTTTCAGATATTAATCAAATCTCTGTTTGTGTACATTTGTTAGTTTCGCCCATTTGTCGGATCACGATCGAAATATTCTATGAAGAGATGCGAATAGTGCTAGTTAGCTTCCAGATGTTTTAAGAATACTGGAAACACTGCATATATGTCAGTTTATCCCGTGCGATTTTTGTGGCTGACATTCTGAATTATTCTGAATAGTTTTTAACAGGTTTTTAATAACCTTCGTGCTTTTGTATTACAATTGTCCATGAAGGAAGATATTTTCTATATGCTTATTTACACGGTTGAGAAACCAAACGTCTGCGCAGAGTAGTGTAAAATTGCAGCAAAAAAACAATTGAGGTACTTTGAATCAGTGATCCCGTAAGCATAAAAGTAGAAAATATTGAATTTTGGCTGTCGTGTCAATTAACGCTAATCAAAAAAGTACAGAACGAAACACCCACGTTCAAGGCTTTCGAAAATAGGTTGACGATCTTGTGCCACTTGCAATGTTTCTCATTGGGTTGACTGGAGGGATTTCCACCGGGAAAAGCACCGTTTCGAAAGTTTTCCGAGAAAGCGGAGTCCCGGTGATCGATGCCGATGCGATTGCTAGATATGGTAAGTTATATTGGTTCTGCATTAAAATCAAAACCATTAAAAACCATAACAAAGATCAGTTAATGCAATAGTTATAGTGCAAAATCTGCATTAGAATTGCAAGTCGCACTATAATCGCAATTGGGCATTTATAGGGCGTAGATTACTGATGCTGCTGATACATTTTTATTGATATACTTAGTAGGACGCTTTTGTAATGTTGCATAACAGCTTTCAAAATGTCCCTATCGTTCTAGTGGTGGAACCAGGGAAACCTGCATGGCACAAGATCAAAGCGGCTTTCGGTAATAGTGTGATCAAAGCTGATAGCGGAGAATTGGACAGGGAAGTGTTGGGTAGGATTATTTTTGACGACGTGGACAAACGAAGAATACTGAATGAGATAACTCACCCTGAAATTCATCGAATCGTTTACAAGGAGGTTATCAAGTGTTTTTTCCTCGGCCATAACTTTGTCGTGTTAGATTTGCCATTGTTGTTTGAAACTGGAATTATGCTTAATTTAATGCACAAAATTATAACGGTTACCTGGTAAACGATTATGGTATATGAAGACAATAATAAGTACTGTAACATAGTTATTTCACAGCGAAGAAGACATTCAGCTAACAAGACTGATGGATCGAAATCATCTGTCGGAGGCAGATGCGAAGAAGCGAATCAAACAGCAAATGCCGCTAGAGCAAAAGTGTAATCAATCGCATTTCGTGATCGAAAATTCAGGTTCGTTTACAAGAACATCGTGAATCTCAATCTAGTACTAGTTTGCCTAATAATATTTTCAGGAACACTCCAGGACACAGAAGAGCAAACGCTTAAGATATTGTCTGTACTTCAGGACAGTAATCAGCACTGGAAGATACGGGGTGTTATTTTTGCCACAGCAGCGATTCTCTTTTCGAGTATAGCGTGGATTCTAAATTATAAGTATAAATTCATATCCACCAACTGATATTATTTGAAGCGCTACTTGGATTTGGAAGCTAATGTTAACTCCAGTGAAGCATGGTTTCGGCAAATGCTAGGTTTACGGGACAAATTCCTTATTTTTACCTCTTCCCCTTGTTTCTACTGGATTTGAAGAGCAGTATCTAGTGTCATGTGCATTTTGTATACTTCGGTGTGTACAGTTTATTTCTATCGAATGAAAACTAAATGTTTCGAAAATACCCTTTTCGAATGCTTGGGAGTATGTGGCGTGCTCAGCACGGGTAACAGGGAGGCAGTTATTTTTGCGATGTCGAAATTTCGATTTCGTCTATCGTCGGTCAAAAAATTGAATCAATGTATCAAAAAAAGATATGTGGGCAAAATTTTGCCGAAATTAAATTATATTAATACGCGCCCCAAGGCAATTAAAGTTTTATATAGAAAATACCCACATGTATTTATTCATGCGTTTTATAGGAATTTTTTTTTTCATAGCGATCGAGGTTTTAAAACTGGGTGGAGCTCGAGTACATGATGCATCGTTTCAAAAGAATTGTTGAAAATGTTCAGATTTCGGGCTTTGCATTCTAAGAAAAATGTTTTTGTTTTCTTTCATTCTTATAAACTTTTTTTGAAGCCTTTCGCCCGAACTCTACCAAGCTTCAAAATGTTATGAATTTTCATATAAAAGGTCTGAAAAAATACATAGGTATATTTCCCACATAAAACTTCAATCGCTCTGGGGTTTTTGTTAATATTGTTCAATTTTGCTCAAATATTATATTTGATACCTTAATTTTTTACCGGCGATGATCGAAATTCCCAAACCGCAAAAATTGCCACTCTAACGAGTAGTTATGTTTAAGTAGAATCCGAAAAGCCCTATAACTATAAACGTTATTCTCAATTACGACGGATAGTTTCCTCGAACGACTCTTATTCTTGTTTAACCCTTTCATGCCCAACTTTTTTCTAGTGCATGTAGGGTTTCATAACTATTTTTTCTTGAGAACGGTGAGGTCAAGAAACTCGAAAAACTTTTTTTCATAAAGGTAGATCCTTCCATGGCAGTGCTAGAAGCGGCTCAATTTTCACCTTCCAATGCTCACTACAATTCTCCTAGAATATTTACAATAGTCCAACTGCGTGGAAAACGTAGCCAAAAATAATCTAAATTGATAAGTTTTATCAGTTTTCACTAATATTGCAACTTAACAAAGTTATATGAAAAAATCATTTTCCGTCGTCAACGTAAACTGTCCCTGGCAGCACTGCTCCATCGGAGTTCAATCAGACTAATTGCAATAACTTCAGTTCTAGAGCTGATCCTGGTAGCCGATAATACTCAAATGAAAGCCAATAGTCACATTTATTAGGCTTACTTTTTTTTGTGAGCAAATCTTGCCTCAATCAAAAGCTATAGCTGCTTAAAAACGTTGTTGTCCACAAACAACATGGGCATGAATGGGTTAATATTATTTTTTATTCGGTTTTCCGTGGTTCCACAGAAAATGATTCTTGTCTGACACATATACATAAAAAATTAAAAAAAATCGTCGATCACTGTCAAGACAAACCTTCCCTCGATAACAGGTATAAGTTGTCGCTTGTCAAGTTGAAACCCAAGGGAAAGGCCAGAAGACATCCTAGAATCCCTACCTGCACCGCGACTAGTTTTAGGAGACTTGAACTCTCACGGTTCAGCATGTGGCTGCCGCTATGATGATAACTGGTCTTTCTTAATTCACAATCTTTGCGACAATTTCAATTTGACAATTTGAAATACGGGTGAAATGACACGGATTACTGCTTCCCCAGCGCGCCCAAACGCCTTAGACTTGTTCCTTTGCTCAACATCGCTGCGGTTAAATTGCACGTGGAAGGTAATCCCTGATCCCCACGGCAGCGACCATCTGCCGGTCGCAGTCTCAATCAATAACGGCTCAAGGCCATTGAAATCAAAAAATATTTTGTATGATCTCACACGAAATATCGATTGGAAGAGCTCTGCTGCCGCGATATCCGAACACATCGAATATACTCAAGAACTTCCTCCGGAAGAAGAGTGCAGTCTTTGGCTGGCTTGATTTTCGACAGCTCAGACTAAGCCAGTACCCGGCACGAACATACAAAAACGTTCTCCTAATCCGTGATGGGGCAAAGAATGCTCAGACGTGTACGCGAAGAAGGCCGCCGCGTATAAGACCTTCCGGGACGACGGGTTCCCCGCTAGTTATCGACAATACGCGACGTTAGAACGCGAATGAAGAGTTTGATGAAAGCCAAGAAACGTAGTTACTGGCGTCCGTTCATTGACGGACTAACGAGAGAAACATCGACGAGCACTCTTTGGGACACGGCCAGGTGTTTACGAAACCGAAACAGTACTAACGAGAGTGCGGAATATTCAAACCGTTGGATATTCGATTTCGCCAAGAAGGTTTGCCCGGATTCCACCCGGTCCAGAAGATCTACCACGCCGCGTCCCCTCACGATAATGCGAACGAAACGATGGTGAAGTTCTCACTTGCTCTCTTGTCATGTAACAATAAAACTCCAGGGCCAGACAGAATCAAATTCAACTTGTTGAAGAAGCTGCCCGACTCTGCCAAGAGACGCTTGTTGAACTTATTTAGTAAGTTTCTTGAAGCTAACAAACATTGTACTACACGATTGTAGACAAGTGAAGGTCATCGCCATCCAAAAATCAGGAAAACCAGCCTCCGACCACAATTCGTATGAGTTTCGAAGTCCTGTCGGCCGCTGAAAAATCGAATTTGGGAACTCTCATATTGTTGATATATCTTGAACCCAGATGTGATTGAAAATTTTGAAAGGCTTGTCGAGCTCAATCCTTAGACCCGTTTCATGCCCCTGTACATTAACTACATAGAGCAGAACATTAATCCTTCTTATTACAATCCCAAACGTGTGCATATCATAAATTCTTCTGAATCTACTGTTTTCTTCGGCACATCCATGAAAGACGAAATTTGTGGAACTACGAACCACATACGTCCACAGGTGTTTCCAAATAATTTTTAATAATACATTCCGAGAAGTCGACAGCTCTAAGATGGATCAAACCTCGAAGGGTCCACTGGCTCCGGTATTTTCAATCAAAAGTTTGCCGCTTGTTACAAATTCAGTGACCCTGCTTCAGTTTACGCCGCAGAACTAGCTGCTATTCAGTATACCCTTAGAGTCATTGAAACATTACCCGCAGACCATTACTTCATCGTTTCGGATAGCCTCAGTTCCATTGACGCCATTCGCTCGATGAAACATGGAAAGCACTCCTCGTATTTTTTGGGGACGTGACGTTTTTGAAAGACCAATTTTCTTCAACGAATTTTTCAGTATTACTCATCCGAGAACCCTCGAAAGTTGGTAAACCGCGTGGAGCAATGGTGAACTAGGAAGGTGGCTACATTCGATAGTCCCTAAGGTATCGACGACCCCTAGATTCAAGGAGATGGATGTGGATCGTGACTTCATTCGTGTGATGTCCCGACTCATGACAAACCATTATACGCTGGATGCACATATCCGGCGTATTGGGCTCTTGGATAGTGGCATCTGCGCTTGTGGCGATGATATCACGATATCGAGCACATTGTCTAGGCGTGCACCGAGTACAGTTCCGCCAGGTCTCGGCTATTGGACACCCTCCGGGCCCGAGGAAGATCACCCAACGTCCCGGTTCGAGATGCAAGCCGCGATCTCCTCTATATGTCCCTCGTATACACTTTTCTAAAAACCACCATTATACAGATTTAACCGCCCCTTTTATTTTTCTTATCATCCTCAGAAGTGATCTCTTCCGCCTGTACCATTCACCCACGAAGGTGTGATGCGACTCCAAGGCGAAACCAAACATCTCTGTCGAATGAACCAACAAACACGGGACCTACAGCGCAAATATAACACGCGCAACTCGAAGTCTTTCTGATCCGCATCTGAGCCAGTGAAATCGTTTGGATGAACCCCTGCCGACTGTAACGTTCTCCCGTTGGTTTTCTTGGTTAATCGTACGCCGTTGCGTCGATAGGAAATATTCTAATTCTTTTTGTATTGATGCAATAAAAATTGCAAGATTTGGATGGTCCGTGTCCATACCCTGGACCGATGATACTGAGTGCGTCTTTGTAAGCCGGCTGGGTCTCGATAACAGCTGTATTTCTGTCTGATCGCTCGTTTCCGTGCCTCGAAGCATTGGTGCTGACTCGAGATGCTGAGTACGTCTGAAGCCAGTTGGCTCTCGATAGCAGCAGTATAGCGTGCTGCTGGCTGACGACTGTGTTATTGTAGCCGTCCACTGCGTCACCCGACCGATGATCGTTTTCCTTCCTCAGCTTCCTTTAGCTGGCTGCTTGGCTGACTGCTTACTGCTGAGGATAGCCTCAGTCATAGTCTCGAAGCGGGCGTTGAAACAACTGGGCGTAATGATAGAAGACCAACTGACCTTCAACACCCATGTCGACTATGCCTGCGAGAAGGCGTCCGAAGCTATAAATGCTTTAGCCAGAATCATGCCGAACAACGTCCGGTCAAGCAAGAAGCGTCTTCTGGCTATTAGCGCATTTCCCCAAAATTCCACGCGGCCTTTCCGGATCGAAAGGAACGGCTGCGCTTCATGAAACATCGCGCTTAGCCAATCTGTCATAATGTTGTAAATTTGCATAACGAAAGGCTGAATGAGTAAACAAGTTATTCCAAAAATCAGCCCTGCGTTATGCATCGTTTTGTGAAGGTTGAGTATACCAGATGCAAGTGGTGCCAAATTCATCACGATCAGTAAAATTCAAAAATTATTTTTAGATTACAGAATTGATAAAATTGGTTTAATGAGCTGTACTGCCATTCTACGCACAATTGTCCAATGTATATAGGGAAACCCATAGAACATAGGGACAAATATGCTTATAACGGCAGTGTACTTATCAATCAAATTTTGTTTTAAAAATTGTCTTTGCGTTTAAACCAAAATGGTAGGGTTATTACTACTGCAAATAGCAAATACAAGTACTAGTTACACAAAAAACTAGCTGGCAACCTTAGAGCGGCGTTTAGTAAGCAGTTGGTACGGCGTGTACGTTTCGGTGAATGTCTCAATAGTGTATCATCATCGATATTGACGTACAGGATCCTGTCTGGGTTGCAGCGCTGGGAATCGCGGTAAAGCTTACTACTAGGTTCAGACTCATGGCCATGCGAGTCGCAAGTGTGTACAGGACTGTTTCAACAGAGGCAGTCTGCGTTATCACTGGAATGATCCATATCGGCAGCATCCTAGTGGAAGATAACGAATGCTATAAGCGGAAGGGAACCAGGGAACTATGAGATCTGACTCGATGGCCAACTGGTAGCATGATTGCGACTCGACGGAAAAAGGAAGGTGAACTCACACACTTATACCGTTTCTCTTGATCTAGATAAATAGGAGGCATGGTGAAGTAACCTTATATCTGACGCTGTTCCTATCTAGTCATGGTTGTATTAAAAAGTACCTACACTGATTTGGATACGCTGTGTCACCCTTTTGTCTGGAGTGCGTCGAGGAAACACCGGAGCATGTGGACTTTGTCTGTTCTAGATTGGACGCAGCGCGAAGGGTAGAGGGTAGAAGGGTAGAGAATATTGTGGCAGAGACTTGTCGAGACGAGGGCACATACTGTCAGCAGAGTAATGACACTAATACAGTCGTAACTTCAGAGAAAGTGGCGAATAGAACAGCAAAAGATATTGGCCAGTTATAAACCCTGCGAGTGTGGTCATGAAAGGATGCGAGCTAGATCTTTTGGCTACTCCAGATTGGTTCACGCCCCGACGGCTTCCAGCGCGGCGACTGTCGTATGTGAACCGGCTACTCAGCGAGAAACAAGCACAAAATTAGCAACAGCAACAAGTAGTTCCACATCGGTTAAAATTTCTGTGAAGGGATGCGGGTCAAGTTTTATCTCCGGATCGGTTCACGTTTCGACGGGTTCCGGCGTTGGCGACTCAACATACGCAGAGGAGCCAAAGAGCTCCGCGTCAAGTTTTAGCAATCTCTGGATCGGTTAACGTCTTGACGGGTTCCGACGTTGGCGACTCAACGTACGCAGAGGAGCCAAACGGCTTCGCGTTCGCAGAGGGGCAAATGGGCTGAGCTGGGATCTAATGACAGTAACACTAATTCTGTCGGAACTCCAGTGCAGCGGAGATACGAGCATTGAGTTGGTAACACCAAGTAGTTGCACGTCGGCTAAACATCCTGCGATGGAATGCAAGCTAGTTGTTCGGTGGGGGAGACCGGGGTTAGTTGGCTGTGTTTTCAGTTTTCATATTTTACCGCTTTGATTTTGGAAGATCTGGCAAAATAGAACGCGTTGCATAAAAGGGTAGACTGTTGGCAACATCTCTCAATTTTATCAAAAGTGTTTGTTGCATTGTCTTTGTTTTTATAGATAAAAATATGTGACGCGGAAAACCCGCCAATTTACCCCGGCCCCTGGGTAGGTTGGCGGTATGTATGGATGCGTCAGAAAAGAAGCAATCAAAAGGAGATTCAATTACTCCAGTCCAGAGACCCCTATGGAACGTGTTGAAAGTCTTTTCAAGAAAACTGTATATTAACCGACATTTTCTATAATATTTCAGTCTCAATACCCCGGCATTCTGACTTCAACGCGTACTCCATGTTCAAAAGCAAATTTTCGAAATTATTCAGGCCAAAGAAAATATTCCCTTCATACATAAGTAAAAGATTTTCTTACTTTGTAGTGAATTTTGGAAATAAAAATTTTTGATGCCCATTTTTGCACTGTAAATAGTACCGCCAACTTGCCCCGCGTGCAACACCGCCACCCGATCAGAAACACATAACAGAAATATTTCAAAATTATATCTCGCATTGTTACTTGTTATAAATTTCTGTTATTTTAACTACTAACGAGACCTAATTTATAACACAATATGTTACAAAAATTGTGTTCTGTTATAATCTTGTTATTTCATTCTGATCGGGCAACTCACCCAAAACGCATATTTTATGAAAAAAACTATTTAAAAACTAACTTTTGTTCATGGATAGATGTAATATTTCTACGGATACTGAAGACTCTTTTCACGCACTATTGAAAAATATAATCATTCGGGGAATAGATTGAAAATCACGTTAAATAACACAAAGTGTTTAAAGTTAACAAAATCTACTTGGTGTGCTCGAAAATATCGCCCACAACTACAAAAAAACAATATGTTTTGCAACAAAAACACATTTCACATAACTTGATGTACACAACGAGAGGCAGCGCTATATGTCTGATAGAAAAGAAGAAAAAGGGATTCTGCCAACTTACCCCAACTGTCAACTAGCCCCGGGATCCCCTATCTCTGGATCGTTTTCCGTCTCGATGGGTTCCGACGTTGGCGACGGTAGTCACCGATGGACCGGTAACGCAGCAAGTACTTGAGAAAAAAATTAAAAAAATAATATCATTCAAAAAGCTGATATATGGGTATTCTCGCAGCGTTGAAGATATGCGATTTTTTGCTAAAATCTTAACGATATCCATCTTATTTTCTCTGTAATGATTCATGATACTCTATCCGCCCACCACATGAAATTTTACACGTTAGTTTTTTTGCATCGAAACATTCTAAAGTGCATCGATATCTTAGGCATATACGGACACAAGTGACCAACGCGTAGAACCAGTTGTCGTTTGCTGTTTTTTTGCGTCAGCTTGGAGTTCAAAAAAGCTTCCTTCGTTCTAACCAAACGAACCAGTAAACAACTAGCAGTTGTATCATTGGGCGAGATATTTTTATTTCCTGGTTTAATCAAATGCAGCACCGGTGCACATTCCATAGGGCCATCGCGAAGAATAATTATATTAATAATTTTTACAGGAAATAGAGAACAATCGAATCAAAAAAAAAAGTAAGGTGCTATTATGTAATGTATTCTGACGAATATAAGTTTTCATTTTCTCAAGCGATTACAAAATCAATCGTGAGTGAATTATGTTAAATATCGATTGACATTAAATATCGATTGACAAAATGAGGTTTGGATATATGGAAACAACCTCTTACTTCTAAATTTTAATAACGGTCCTTTTTCTTCCTGTAAAATATCAACAAAAATTCAAATATTCATATAGAAATAGTACTTGTGTAAATTTGTTCTTTGGAAAAACCCATAACAATCTTTTTTTTTATTTCATATGAATACATTGAGTGCAAGCTAAGCTAATCTCACTGTGCTTTCTCTGGAAATTACTGCTAATGATCGCGGTTATAAGTACAAGAATATCAGTTCCAGTCTGGCGTGAAGTTCAGAAAGAAAGCAGAAACAAAACAGCTGAAACCGCTTCGGCATGCGAATGTGTAGGTGATATTTCTAGAAACATTCAACACTTCATGGTTCGTCTTTGAAAAAAATGTACCGTAAATTGGGGTATCTTTGATCATACGAGGTATGTTTGACAAATGTACGATTCAAAGTGGCCATCAGCATCTTTCTGATAAAACGCAACAATCATATCATAAAAGGCGTATATATCATTTTCATGGCTGTCATGTAACTCTGTTCTATCTCACTAAATATTGCGCTTCTCAGTTTTCGTGTGCGTTTGCGTGTGCTTGGGGCGAATGTTGTTTCGGGGCGCTTTTTTTGAAAAATGTGTAAGCCGAAAAACAAGATTTTTGTTGCCAACAACAATTAATTAAATCAAGTGAATTATTGTGATTTTGGATCTGCCGGATAATATCTTTTAATTAATATCTTGTTCGAGACTATCAACAAAAGTCGTTTAATCGGTATGTGAATAATAGAACATGGGTTGGTCCAATTTGGACATTTTGCTGTATATACGTTTTGATACGCGATCACGAAAAACCGTTTCAGAGGAAAGTGTGCGCAGTCGGTCGAGCTTTCAGGAAAACATAAGTTTTCGCAAATAGGTTGACAGATTTCGACGTTATAGATCATAACCTATTTTTAGGTAATTTGGCCAGCTCTTACTTTTATTGTATATTTACTACAAAGTTTTATATATCCAAGAGAACTTTTCATTTCACAATTCAAAAATTAGTGAAAATTAAATAGGAACAACTTAAAAAAATTATATTGCAAAAAATCGATAAGAAATGGGTGGTCCGAATTGGAACAAGGTTGGACCTTTCAAGTACTTTTGTGCAGAATTGTTTATACACAATACGGTAAAAGATCGGAAAAAGTCGGCTTAGAAAAAATGTGCGCAATTGATCAGGAAAAAATATTTAGGTATTTGTGAATCGGTTGACACGTTCCAGTTCTGGCTACCTGCAAAATAAGAAGATCGCCAGGAATGGAGGGACCGTAGAATCCTCTCCAGGCTTCGGACCGGGCACACCAAGGTGTCTCATGCACACACAGTGTTCAACGTTCCCCGCCCACCTGGTCTACCTGCGGGACCCGGAAAACGTTAGAGTATATGCTTATAAACTGCCTCGACTACCAAGACCTTAGGACAAGGACGCTGGCCTCTACGATAACATATAACATGGACACTAGCCTGACCCAAAATACCAAAAATCTCGAAATCAAAACCTTGCACCTGAATATGATAGCTTGGGTGGCCAATGAGCTTCCCTGAAAATTTCAGCTCATTTGGTACACTGGAAGTGGTTGCGCAAATGGCTCAAAGTTTGTATGGGAAAAATTGACCAAATGTATGGAGAAACACATCAGTTTCACATTTTCAGACCTAGGTGGCGCTGTGATCGATCAATGTTTTTCCTGAGAAAAATGAAGAATTCTCTTGTAACACCAAAACGACTCGTCAAGACTGCAAGTCAATCCAATAAAAACTGACAAAGTTGTAAGCGCGCAAAGTTGATGGTGTCCTGGGTTGTAGTTGGGGTGGCTCTGTCGAAAGTGAAAAAAACGGCTTATGATGAACGCACGATTTGCGTGAGGTAGATAACTACATGAATTTTAACTTTTAATAACACGAAATGCTGACGATTTGGAAGGGTAGTATCTTCAGCAAACTGGATTAGAATGTTAAGGGCTTTCCGATGAAGAACAGGATAATGCAGAATTATCCCACCAGGTAGCGCTAGGGAGTATGCAAATGACCTATAGTTAAGTTATATATTGGATCATATCTCATGATCGGAAACACTTAGCGGGGTGGACGCTTCGACAAAGTAAATTATAAGAATTCTTCCACTGGGTGGCGCTAGTGTGCCTGAAAATTTCCTATACATTTGATATTGGGTCTCTCGTGAGTGGAAACACTTGACGGAATAAAGTCTTCGGCAAAGTAGACTATATAAAATCAAGCGCTTTCCAACGGAGAACAGTTTTATTTAAAATTCTTCCACTATGACTTTCACTATCAAGGTTTGAAATACCGCACTTTGCATTTTTTTCATACAACTTTGGGCTACTCTAATGGACACAGCCTGCGAACATCAAGCGCGACCAGTCTTTTTTTTTAAATTTCATTCAATTTGTTAGTTTGAATCAATTTAATTTATTTTATTATTTTGTAACTTTTTTTAATATTGTCTAATTTTCATTTGAACCGATCTAATTTGATTTATTAATTTTATTAATTTCATTTGTATTAGGCATTCTACCCATTTTACGATTTTGACAACTTTTTTCCATATTTTTGCTTATTAATTGTTTAATTTTATTTGCTTTATTGATTTTTTTATAATTCATTCAGATTATTGGAGGTTTTATTTATTCAGCACTCGACACTGTGTTCATTTCACCTATATTTTGGTGCCAACTTCGCGTGAATGATTCAACAGTGACATTTGTAGGAAATGGCTCATCTCACTGCTAGGTGGATTGAGTCGGCGTTTAGTCGTAGAGTTGAACAGGCTTTTATATAAATACAATTACAGAGCATATATAAGTAAATTTGAGTTATTTTACTATTACTATTGTATAGTCGTTGGCATAGTTCATCCACAATTGGGTCACAATGCAGGATTAATACAAAACGATAGATTCAAAAAAATATTAAATTTCGAGAAAGTTCCTCAAAAATGTTTTCGGGACGTGATTAAGAATCCACCGTTTTACGGTACCTACTATTGTTGTTGTTATTTATATTGCAGGAAAATACTGCTATACAATCCATGCAAACAGGTGTAATGTTATAAATACAACTACGGACCGGAGTAGCTCATCAGTCTCCGTTTATGCTTCGTCGGATCGAGTTCGTTAAACAGCAGTTCGGTATCGGAAGTGGTGAATAAGCATTGGCTCTCTTTCCTTAGCCTGGACCGTGACAACGGAGGAGTGAAGTGATAGTGCACAAAGTGATCCAAATAAGAGAAGAGTGCATCTTCCAAGAAGTGAAATTCGCGCACCGTTCGGCAAGATGAAAAGTGTTCCTTTCATCTCTATAGTACTTCTGGTGTCGATACTCGGTTCCTCGAGATGTTTCGAGTAATTAATCCACATTTCAATTTATACAGTTTCGCTAATTTCATGCATCTTGACTCACTAATCACCATTACGATCACGATCATCCTAACCGATGCCTGTAATAATCGGCAGCCGGATTGGATAATAAATAATTGCGTATGGCTAGGTACAACAGCGGTGCGAGTGTAACTGTTGAACAAACGACAAAAACAATAGCGGAACTTATAGTGGGCGTTCTCAAACGATTTAAAATCGGTCGACGGCTGAAATGCAAATGTAGCCGGTGGTACATGCGTGCCTTTAATAGAAATTTTCTCTAGCTTGCTATCGCATTATGCAGAAATATGTTCGTTCGATATCGAACAATTAATCAATGATCTATTATGATCTTATATTACATTAGTTACTGCTATCGATTAAATACATTAAGCAATAATAGATAACTTAAAACATCGTCATTTTAAAAAAAAATCAGCTTATGGAGTACATCAATAGTTCAAGAACAAGTATTTGTACGGGAAATTAAATTTCCTTCTTCCATTAGCATTAAGACGAAATTTAAAACGATCAGATTAGGCTTTGTGTGATTTGTAAAATTAGGTTTTTTAAATAACTCTGAAAATATAATGTAAATTAAAATATTTTTGCATCTGATACAGATCAGCATATTCAGAATCTTCTTTCATCTGTGGATGGCAAAAAAATGATATTAGAATTGCTCTAGCTCAGCACCAACGACTAACTTGCGCTGGATCCCCCATCGTTACGTTTATTATCCAATCTCGCAATTGTCCTTCTTTCGTTGATACACGGGTCATTTCAATATTAAATTTATCATACCCCTCTGTGTATTAATAAAAAAATACTCACAATCTACTCACCGTATACTGATCCATCTTTGTTCGTGTGCATCCGTACCAAACATTGCCCATCACACCTAAACCGCTTCAATTTCACCTTTGGGGATCTAAAAAAATAATAAATTTACGTGCAGCTTGATCGATGAGGACTCCTTTAGACTAACCCACCAGTTTGACGAAGATTTTGATAATTGGCGAAAAAGCTTCCAAAACTTTGGGGACCCATTCATCGAGGGAGATGGTAGTAACTTCGGCATTGTTTGGCCCTTTAGTAACGATCGTCATGAACCGCTTTCCAGGGAAGCAACCGAGTTAGAGTATGAAGCTAAACCCCAGGAACCGACCGCACAGAATCCCGGATCGGCATTAGTTGGATTGGAGAGGGACCGTGAACCACTAGGTGAGTAAACATTCAAACCGACAACGATTATATCGTTGTCTAGGGATAGTTAGGAATTGTTCCTTAAAATCAAATGCTTTGAAACGTTAATAGGGTGATTGGCCTATTTTGGTTTTTATTATAGAGGGTGTACTGTTTCGAAAATTTCTCGGACACAATCGATAGATAAATTAGTATCAATCTCTACTCCGTCCCTAAGGAACAGAATAGTAACAAAAATCCTGTCGATTTTGAAATACTTGTGTACGAAAGCTCCGATTCTCAATTATCAACCTACCATTTAAGGTAGAATGTTGTTGCAGTACTGCTGATTGATTTTTATGAAGATCTAACACACGGTATGGAAAGGCTGCTTTTTTGTTTTCGAATTTTGCCCATTCTCTGTTCAACCTTAAGTCAAAGAGACAAACAAAAATGGAAGATGTACATCTGTAACCAACGGCCTCAAATTACAATAACAAAAGAACAAAATGGCGTTGATCGATTTATAAAGTAAACGAATTGCTTGAATTGGTCTAATTTGAGTATTGAAATTATGTTTATTTGACTAATAACAATCTAGGGTTACTGTGCCCTAACTCATCTTTCTTTCCAACACTCCATTTGAACGCGTTAGTTAGTTAGTTTCTGTTCAAATTAGGGTACACGATTCTGGTTTTCGTTGCGTTTAAGGGATTATACTACAGTAAAATTTTAGAAAAACGAAATGTTTTTTATTGGCCTAAAATGTGATGGTGGTCAATTTGGTCAGTTGGTGTCCTCTCAATGAAATCTATTCCCATTTCCGTGAGTCAATCGAGAGTGCACCGACGTCAAATCCGCCCATAGCGGTTCAGGGGTGCCGTGCTATTCATATAAAGGTAGCAAAGAGAAAACTCTTCTATAGACACTCAGATCGATACACTTCCGCATTTATAGTTCCGGTAGTGTAAGCAATGGTAGACTTAAAACCGCAGGAAAATATTGCTTGTCGCACCAGCTCCTTTCGACCACATTTCTCCACTTGAATCTATTTGTCTATAGCGCTTACATTCTCCCTGCGACAGCAGTATACTACTGTAGATCTGGAGAGGATATTGAACTCACTCATTCACATTCATTGCTTTCGTTCTGCACTTTGGCGATTTTCTGCTTTATAGGTCCTTTGGGTTGTTCCGTTTCTTGATATAATATATTGGATCATTGATTTATTCTTCCTAATTAGAGGTACCCCTTTCTGATCCAGTTTCTGGTTGGGGGATCCGGGCTTTCTATCTCTTATTGGCGGTTCATCTAAAGAATAGTGATCCCCGATCTTGCTTATGATGCATTTTACACTCGCGTGACGAATTTCAAAGCGGTCCGAAAATTTTTGCATGTTACGCCTTTTTACGAAGCCATGTGTCTTATTTTTACCTAATTTTCAATGGGCGATATTTTGAAAACAACATTCAAATAAATTAACAAACTTATATCACAAATACGCGCGTACTAGGCAAAAGTAAGTGGATAGCTATTTCCGATAAGGACCATAGAATTTTGACTGCGATGACCAATGGCTATTTTGAGGCCAAAGCAAACATAATTAGTCGTGAATCATTCTACTTTCTACTTCTGCCCGAGTCAGAACAACAAGCGACCAAAGTGAACGACAACAAGCAGTCTGCCGATCAAGAACAATGAAACAATTATCTTGCTTCTTGTCGTTATGAGTGAAGTTAACAAAAAAGCGATGTTTTGACCCAATATGTACCGCAGTTGACTTCAAATTTTGTGCTATACTACCGTGTCTTCTTGAGGTGGAGTATTGTTTGAAGGTGACTTACTTTGCCTTGTCAGAGTTTATAGTCAGTCCGATTCTCGTATCCTTCAGCACTAACAAACTTTTTGCGGAAAATCTCTTCCACTGTTCTACGATCCACTTCAATGAAGTTTATGTCGTCCGCGAAACCAAGAAGCATGTGCGAACTCGTAGTCGTAATGATAATACTAACTTTTTGCACACCAGATCTTTGGATGGAGTCTTCGAGCGCTTTAGCGAACAACAAACTAGAAAGCGCACCACCCTGTTTCAAACATCTCTCGTCACAAATGGGTCGGATATTTCTTAAAAAAAATAAGATCATTACATGAACTACCTTTCAATTCACGAGCATTTTCGCAGTTCGAGGAGTTACCCGCGGGAGTACCTAGCGTCCAAAAGGGGGTAACGCACAATTCACACGTTCTTTCCTTATCTTTCTTTTTAGGGTTATGGTGTCTTTGATAAAGTTGTTGTATGGCATCTTGCCCTTTATTGTATATTATTATTGTGTCTACGACAAAGTTGTATGTCAAGTAATTATAAGTATATCTTTGTAGGTCGCACAAGTTTTGAAATATGGCGCTTTTTTGAAAATATAAACTGTAAGTAAAATTTTTAAGACCTACAAAGATCGCACTTTCAGAAGATATATTCAAAATGCTTGAAGATATATTCAAAATGACATGACACTTTCACTGGAATTTTCGAAAAATTACGCTCAACAATTTACATTCATGCAAGAAATATATGTTTACAAAAAAAATTAATCATTTTTACGTTTGGTGGAACCATTGGGCATTATAAATGACAAAAGTCGCTTCTGAAAACTCATTTTTGATTGTTTATATTAGCTAGTCGTTTCCCGCATATTTGGTGATCATTCCTGTAAGATAACCGCAATGGTATTTGGACCTTAAAAAACCACTATTCCACTCATGGTCTGCGCCACTTGTACCATTTGCCGAATAGGTCGTTAAGTAACGTTACGTTAGGGCATATTATAAGGGGAATGGTGATCTTATAATTATTTTTTGCGGTACTACATTGTTGTTGGATATAACAAGGTACATTAAACATTCTACCATAAACATTTCTTCACCATTCTGGGCGATTAGTATAATCTTACACTATACACAATTCATTTAATGTTTTTTTTACAATATGACAAATCGTGACGCAAAACAAACATGATACCACACCACAAATCGTTTCGATCATTTGGTGTATTGTGACCACAGATAACCATTTCTCGAATAGTACAGTTATAGTTTTCGAGTGACACTATGCCATGGGCAAAATGTGATGAGTGTGCATAATAAACTACTTTATCGACACTATCAAATGCGGCAGATGTAAAAAGAACTTTATAAATGTTTTTTCTCTGATTCACCAAGAGCCTCTTCTCCCTCCCCCTCATCAGTTCGAATAACGTTTTTTATTCTATCGATTTATGGTAATCTGGATTTGATTGCATGCCGTCCTCCATGTTCGGTTGTTGACATCTTTATGGTGGTAGTATTGCCGCTTTTACCAATTGAGCTATTTCTGCAATCTTGTGGAACGTATTTTGGTCTTCATAATAATCTAGCCACAATCGACTTTAGGAAGAGGGTAAATCGACTGAATAATTACGGAGCATACCGTATATAGTTGGAACTTCAATTCAAATTTTCCCTTAATTTTCCTTGAATTGGTTTAAGAGGAGGTTTGCGAGCCTTTTAGTAATAGCGAGCCGTGTGTTTGATGCAATACATTCATATATAATATGGTCAAGGCTCTGAAAATGGCAACCACAGGCGAAATTTTTTTATCGAATTTTGCGTCGAACTGTTTGTTTTCCGTATGTATATAACCTCTAATATTAAAAAATATGAATGGTGAGCCCAGAAAAAAATTCCATGTCTGTTATTTATAAAAGTTTGTTGATGCTACTTGCATGACCTGAAAATGACTAAATGACCGTAAGGAGTTAAAAATGTACACAAAATGCATATTTTCAACTTTTTTCCTGGAATCACATTTTTCCATCGTAGTTTAATTTAAATTTGATGATATTGCTTGAAAAATTGAGATGAATATAGATAAATGATTATTTTCAATTGTGAAGTAATGGAAACCATATAACTTGTAACGTGACAGATCAAAAATTCGAAAAAGTTTTGTGGACCACACTAAAAGCATGCATACAATATCTAACCTATATTTTTTCTTACTACTTTGAGTCTACTTTTTGAAATTGTATTGTGAAAACCTTGAAGTTTTATTCATTTTTGAGAAAACGCAGTTGATATTATGTAACGTGACAGATGTTTTCTGCTGTGAAGCAATTCCATCAAGTTTGATTGAATTACGTCAAAAGTGGTGACCATCTTCGATTCTAATGAAACCTTTTCATCTTTATGGTAGACTAAATATTTTGCATTATTAAACAAACAATTTTTATTCAAGAGTAATATTTAAAACGGGCATATCAGACCTTGAATGCACTACTTTCAAAATATATTGTTCGAAAATCGCCATTTGTGTAGCAAAACTATATGATAGCGAGTTTTAGGGAATCAATTCTTCTGTGTGAATATTTTTTGGTCAAATTTTTCAATAAGAAAACAAAAAAAAATGTTATAAAATACAATTACAAAAAACAATGATTTTTTGATAGCGAAAACCTAAAATTAAAGAAACTGTATATACGTTATTAGGAAGTTATTAGTAAGGAAGTATTTTTAACTTCAAGTATGCTTCTAAATTTCTTAGTATTTGCCAGTCATAATTATAATTTTCTTATACAATACTAATACTAAATATAATTTCGAAGCAAAATGCTCTTAAGAAAAACTTTCCGAAACATTTTGATTTTTTTCTTCAACAAAAATATCTAGTAGTATAAATAACTCACAGCTACCAAACGCAAAAACATAACACGTTTAAAATGGAATTGCTAATAAAAAATGTTTAAAATATAATTGCATTATGGAGAAAATAACAATAAAAGGATTTAACATATTTTAAAAATTCTTTAAATTTTTAAATTTTAATTTTTTTATTTTAATTTAATTTTTTTTAAACAATTTAGTTATAGAATGCATTTCAAAATGGTTTTTCAATTCAATATTCTCATGCAAAATTGTGCTTCAAAATGCAGGTGTTTTAAGTCATTTTAGATTTTTTCGACATAATATATTAATTCGTGAAATTACGACCTTTTCATAAGTTATTCACGTTTGTTCATCAAAACCAGCATGTTTTCAAAATAAACATGAAATTTCCCGTTAATACTCAGTTCCCAGACCAAGGATGATTTGTGCACGACTGTCTCGATATGCGTGCTTCAATAAAAATATAGAATTGTAACGTGACAGATTCTGGTTGTAACGTGACAGATCATTGAGAATACTCCATAAAATCGAAAACAAAGTTTTTCTTCAGGAAAACTATATTTCAAACTCTTCCTTGTTTTCCAAGCTTCAACTTAAAACTGTGTTCATGCAAATTTGGGGGCCAACGGAACAGACTTTTTCAATTAAGTCGGGCAACCTCCAAACTCACTGCGAAAATTGTGTAACGTGACAGACGTATTAAAATGACAATAACACGAAAACCGTTCATGATAGAAAATAAATTTCTGTAGAAAAAATGTGCGGTTTAGTGACCTTAATAATGTGCAGTTGGGATAGAATCTGATTTTATTGTTTTTGCTGACTTATCTTATGAAATATACGTAAAAATGTAACGTGACAGACAAAAGCCTTGACCATATATAAACCGTTGAATCTGGTTGGTTAGGCAAATCGAGAATCTGAATGATGCATCCGTTATTAGAATTGACCATCCCTCCTCGTCTTGACAGGTGTAGCAATTTCCGGCAGCTGTGTACTTACGTTGTTAAAAAGACTTGTGATGTATACGAAAAATGTAATACATTTACATTGATCCACTTAAGAAAAAGGTATAAGCTCGGGTATTAGAGGAGGATTTGAAATTCTTTAATTGCTAGGACTGCAATACATATTGTTAGCCCTTTTTTAGAAGTCCATCCTAAATTTGTGAAGTTCCTTCCTTCTAACAAAACTTCTTAAACGGCAGTGTTACGATGTGATATATTTTGCCATGTACGAAATTTGATTATGATTAGTTTTACCATTTTGCTGAATGTGCTTATAAACAAATTGTTGCTATAGATGAAATGTGAATTAATCATTTAGGGTTACCAACCGTCCTTATTTTAAAGGACATGTCCTTATTTCCGAGGTTTTTGGAAAGCGTCCTTATTTTAATTCAAATGTCCTTATTTTTATGGCGATTTCGCTTGAACCTGAAGCTGAGTCAGGTTCTAACCCAAACCGCTGTCAGTTCATACATTTTGACAACAGTTGGGGTTAGGAACTGACTCAGTTTCGCCTCAAAGGAAAACCACATTAGTTTCAAACCTTGGCATATACAGGGTGGTTCAACATGATGTTTTTTAAGAGGGTATGTCATGTTATTGTAGTTTAGTATTGTTTGCCACCACAGTATGCTCACCATTTTCAAATTATTCAACTATATTTCGAAAATCAGCAATCTGTGAGAAATGTGTTTCGTGCACTCCGACCATAATATGGTCGACATAATCTGCCAACTTACTCCACTATTCGCCATACAATCAAAGAGTAAAAGTTGCAATTCTCGTTATTGGACGTTTAGCGAACAAGTCAACCACATCTAGCACGCATTGAAGAAAACATAGCGGCGGTGACATTCCCAAGCATCAGAAACCAACATTACTCGACTAACTAGCCAGATACCACATGAAATTCGTCATCAAAAATTGGACCAGTCGAATGGATTACCTCAAGCGGTCAATATTTAAAAGAAATTGTTTTCAAACAATAAATGGCAAAAAATGTTCTTTTGATTGACAAATAAATATTTCGCGATTTACTCAATTTTTCAAATTTTTGCTAGATCAAAAAAAAACGTCATGATGAATCACCCTGTATTAAATTATTCAGATCAACTTTATTCCAAGAGAATCAATTTCAATTGTCAATTTCTAATACTTCCAGCGATTGTTTTTGTTAATGAATACTCTCTGCGACTCATTCCAACCAAAAGTTCTTTTACTCAGAAGTAACCAAAATTTGTTGGATAGCTCGATATGAGGTTTGGCCTAAGTGGTTATCTTCGCTCAATGTTGGCACTACACCATTTAAATTTGTCTCGATCAAGATTCAACGTCCCAGATCAACTGCTGGAAAATAAGCCAGAATCCCGACTCTTTCAGAATTCTGGCTCAAGTGACAAATGATTCAGGCTCAAATTCCGAATAGATTTGGCAGGGATGTCCTTAATTTGCTCTCAGTCCATTTGGTAACCCTAATTAATCTAATCAACCTTCGCTGAGTAAAACATTATTGACAGCCTTGTGGATTCATTTCACCTTTTACAGAAATGTATTAAGCTTTAGATTTTGTTCAAAAACGAAACCTGTACGCCAAAAATTAAATTTGGAATTTCTTTTATCCAACCTAAATAATCTGATTTCCACTTGGTAAGAAATAATAATAAAGTATTAAAGCACTTTATCCGTGGATAGATATTTATTTTTTCCCCAATAAATATATGCAATAAACAAAGATTCGTTATTTCATTTTAACAACACATTCAATTCAATATAAAGGATTACTAAAAACTGTAACCAAACGATTCGACTTCAGGTGAACATTATGTAAGGAAATTGTAACGATACATGGTTTTCTTTAAAGCAAACCTTACAGAACCATATGAAAATGACTATCATCATTGTGACTTCAATTCAAATCGTTTCGATATATTTTTTTAATAATCCTGCGGAAGCACCTCAATTCTTTTCTAACATACAATATTATATTATAACCATTCCCTATATTGTAACAATAACTCGTATCTTCATTCTATAATTTCATATAATTTTACAGGAAAACGCATTTATCGTTATATCATAAATAGACCTTAACGTATATGGTTACCATACCAATTATGATTTTTGTATAATATGGAGGATTCTAGATAAAGTTTTCATTTATGCGGGTTAGCAGATCAGAATTTTCTTGGCACATTTTAATAGTTTATTCTTTCCAAAATACCCTGGAACGGCAATGAAATATTCTTCTCCAAAGAGTTGGTGAAAGGTGCTCTTGACGCAAATTTCGCAATTGGGTCATTAAGCCATATGCTGTTTTCGATTTTTTCCGATGCAGCTGACGTTAATGATACGTAATCGAAATTTTTTTCACTTTTTTGTACGCAAAATAAAAAATAAAAATTATTATTAAATTGAATTATCACGACCAGGAACCAGTAGCGTCTGGCTCAAATGGCACGTTCCCCATGTTGATCGGAGATTTATGCCACGACCACACCTTTCACTGAACTACCTTGAACACTATCCTTTTGCTGGGATAACTGCCTAAAATGCTAACCCATGTGGCTAAATTCTTCACTGACAAGTTTGATCGATAGTGTCAAATGAGGACGGGATTACATTTGTTTAGAAAATCAATTAAAAATCATTCTGAAGTTTTAAATGGTGAACATATATATTGTTGTATTAAGAAAGATGAGCTTTATCGGTTTACGAAATAGAAGGAGAATTTTATTCTTCGTTGAATGACCCAATTAATAATGATGTAACACGATAAGGTGCGTAACTGCGTGTAAAGTTTGCAGATTTTTACGATGACATAAAATGGTAGCGCAAAAAATAGGGACACTCGATTTGAGTTTTTGTTGCGCTTAAACACGAGCATTTCACCGTTTTCAGGTCATTTATGTTATTATCTTGAATCTTAACAACGAAACAAAGCTGATGATGCCAACTTGTACGCATTCCATCAATTGTATGCCGAGTAATTAATGAATTAGTGAGGCACTGGACTTAAAACGTATAAATCCTTATTAGAATTAAGTTGTCTCATGGTTTTCTGGACAAAACAGACTGACATCTGGAAATTCTGGATTGATCAGTTCGGTTGGCGCTTGAGTTCATTCTATTTTTGAATGTAACACTAGTTGTAAATAAATAAATAACAAAAATTATATTTTGAATTGAATATTTTATTTTCTTTCTAAATTTCTTTCAGTTTTCAGGGGCTAGTTGGATAGTTAGCAATCAGAACTAATTAAATTGTGCTTTGAATTTTAAGTCTCTCCGAAAATAACCCTGGCTACGGGCCTGGTGATACCGGTGGGTTGCACGAATAGTTTTGTAATTTCACACTGCAAAGGTCAACAATATTTTTCCGGTCGTCTGGATATCCGGTAAAACCGTATGTCAGGTTGTTTATCAAACTTCATGAAATCCGAATTCGTAAATTACACCGAAGTTGCAATTAGATCTAATTTTTGCTTACTCACAGAAAATCCCGTTACATCCCCGAGGACATATTGGACAACGTAATATGAACCCTTTATACAATACTTCAAACTACACGCAATAAACAGCACGCTATTTAGATACCCGGTGTCATTTAATAGAGGTTGGTCAATCTCCGTTTCTGGTACCCATTTAGGATCTTGATTATATTTTTTTTCTGAGTCTACTCAAAAAACTCGAAATTCTGGTGAAACTCTTCTCAGGATCTTGATGAAAACCTTCTCTGGAATCTGATGCACTACTGCTCAGAATTATAATGAAATTCGTCTCACGATTCTGATAATATTTCGCTTGAATTTTGACGGAGTCGAACTTAGCAATTTAATAGAGTCCTGTTCGAAACTCTGGCAAACACTTGTTCAGTATTTTTAGGGAGTCTTACTATCTGCATCAGACTCCTGTGCAGGTAAACCTCCATTTTCTGAGAAAGAAACATACTGATGAGAATTCTCTCGTTCTATAGCCTATTATTTAAAAGATACTTTGCTGAAAAAAATCCTGAGACGAAAAATTCCATCATAATCCTGATAACGTCAAAATACTGAGAAAGATTTTATCAGAATACTGAAAAAGACTCAAACTGGATATAAATGTTTTCAGACTTCTGAAAACTATTCCATCGAATCTTGGGCCGGATTCCGTCAGTATGCTGAACAGAATAACGTGAGGATTTTACGTTAAACGTATTTTGCTAAATATTCCCTACGTTGACTTTTATGTTAAAGGATAATAAAATTTACTGACGATAGCGATTCGATAGAAAATTAAAATAAAATTTACTGACGATAGCGATTCAATAGAACAATGAACGATATCAGTTCCTGATTACTAACAGAGGTTGAGGTTGTGCGACCACCCCTAGCTGCTACTCCGTTATCGATCTGGACTAGCTGAAGTTGCACAGAGAATAAGTAGATAATTATGCTTGGGAGTAGCGAAACATCTTTCAATGTGCAGCTCCTGGTAATTCTAAAGTATTGATCAATACCGGCGAGGCCCGAACGTAGATTGCGGTAGGAAAGGGAAGGAATGGTTAGTCCGATACTTGCTTTTGCTAGAGGCCGTATATACTACTACGCACTTCACAAGTATCACAGGAGGAGGGTATTCTTGTTAGTAAGAGTATAGAAGTTGGATCACTTCTTCTTTACCGACGCCAGAGAGGTGAGACTTCACTATCTGGACTAGATAACGATCCACCAAAACTTATAGACCGGAGACCAACGGCTTTACTTCGTTTCCGAACGAAGACGTGACCACAGATTTTTTCACCTCAGAAAAATCTCAACGACCTCGGCTGGAATTGAACCCAGGAAAATTGGAATGAGTGGCGGTCACGCTTACCACTCAACCACCGGCGCCATCATATCAGTTCCTTATTACTAACAGAGCAACCAAACTACAACTCTAGTGTTGCCAGTAAGAATTGAAGAGCGTGTGGTTCGAATTTTCGTTGATCAGGGAGTTCAATTGATTAAGTAGTACCAATTCATCCAGAGGCAACAAATTTATATTTTGTACATAATTTTTCCCTTTCATTTTCATTAAATTTAAATAACTTCTGCCTAAAAGAAAGAAAGTCCTCTTTGTACATAGTGGGCCCAAAACTTATATTTTTTTTAAAAAGTTTTTTTTTCGACTTTATCTCATCGGTAACTGGCATCGCAGTGGCAACCAGTTAGACGAAAGATCCATAACGAAAACATTTCTAGTGTTCCAGAGCAAACACTGGACTCGGGTGAAGTCCTAATTTTGTTGATGAAACATGCGAGATTGGAAACATGGTCCCATTACCAAATCAATGCAGTGTAACATGTTATGGTGAAAATTTAGTAATAACCCATTACGCTGTTTCAGGGGAAAATTGTATAAAAACCACTGTTTCAGCGTGAAGGGCACAAACAGTCTTTAATAGCAATTCAAAAATCTGCATTTCGACTTCGTATCACCAGTGACTGACACCGACAGAACACGCTAGAAAAAGAAAGGTTTGATGAACTATTCTTTCATTAATTGAAGCGACGTTAACATTTCATAACATACTAAAATCAAAGTTTATCAATAGCTAAAAAACTAGTTTTGTTGCATCATACAAACATTTTCAAGTGATCTAGTGATGGTTGTAGGTCTGGTCCAATACAACAACTTTCGGCAGTAAAAGATTAGCTACGCAGTCATTTTCAGCTGCTTTGCAATTTGAGTTAACTGTTCTGTAATGAATAGACCTATACAACGAGATGCTATGTTATGTTCTTTTGAGCATTAGCATGAGCTTGAGCTCAATTTTTGAAATTTTGAACCTTTGACGATCACTCGTTGGTTTTCAATATGAAAGACTAAAATTATTTACGTCTTTTGCGCTCCACTTTTGATAACTTTGTAACATGTTTATGAACCTCGATGAAATTTTTATCACTACACACAAAATTCTTCCCGATCAAAATGCAGTATTGTGCGACTTGCTATGACAACCGGAGGTGCAGCAGTAATTAAAATTACGAGTCAAAATTTTAAGCTGAAAATATTATAATCAGTCTCCTTCTCCACTTAATCAAAACGGGCAAATTCGGGCAAGAATTCTATAATGTTCCAAATGGAGAATCGTTCAAGGAACACAAATTGCCTTGAAACATAGTGTACATACATGGACCAAAAAAGTATTTCAATAATTTAGTGTTGAAACCGTCTGCTACAAAAGCGTTAAGGCTATTGACACTTTCTATAAACAAACAAAATAATATCTTTTGACATCAATACATATAAATAAAGTGCAACCCGTCAGCATAACTTTCCATTATTCCAAATTCGAAACCGCCCCCCACCTATTATCACGTCTTGTCTTAGGTTTAAACTGTCAATTATCAACAAATTTTAGAACGTTTCACTTAAAAAAGTATTCTATTTTTGCCAAATCCGCCACTGTGCGTTGCTATGGAGACCGTGCATACCTCTGCATCTCCTCGTTTGCCACACAAACTGCATCTCCACGCGTTACACAAATTTGAATTCATCTTGATAAGTGATACAATCTATACACCTCTCAGAAGTCCTCTGGACAGCCGGCTGCCAAGAATTTATGATAGATTTATTGTTCGTTGAATTAATTTGGAAATGTCCGTTTTGTAAAAAAGCTACTTTTGCTCCGGACAGCCGACCGTCGGGAGTGTTGCTACAATGAAACACGATATTCGAAGAACAATTTAATGAAAAGCGATTACTTTTACTGTCTCGAAATATTTGTCGTACCTATGTAATTGAAGATATCGTCGTACAAGTATTATTTATCATTTCTTATACTAATACCAAAGTTTATAAAAACTTTAGTTTTATTATAAGAAATTAATAACGTGCCGGTTCTTATGTTATCATTATCCGCGCGTGTTGTTTTGCTAACTGAAGCGCATTTTAAACAGCACTGCCGAAATACTTGACTAAATTTGTATGTCGAATATACAACCGATGACATAAGCGCGGGTTTTTCATGCTAATTCTAGAGACAATACGAACGAAAATAATCTAACTTAATTAAAAATATAAATGCACCCAGAAAATGCAGTAGCTGCAAGAAATCAAGAAGGGACTTCTGATTTTGACATCTTTTACGTCAATAATACTATACTCACTTTTACGTCAATAGTATATACTCAAGCTATACTCATGGAGAAATACAGTTAACATGACAATCAACAATATTGTTCACAGTATATGAAAGGACTCAATAAAATGAGAACAATTAATATAAATAATTGATGATTTAATGGACCAAAAGTAAACCAATGAATATGACAATAAAACATTTGTTCGTCATGCTAATATGATTGCCGCAAATGAGTACCTGGTTAGCGATTGTTCTTGCGAATTGTCAATTCTCAACTCTCATACTTGATTCAACAATCATCATACTACTCAGACAAGACCATGCGTATTCCCCACGTGCATATAATGCCCAGTGGATTAGTTCCCTAGTTAGTCAAATAAACACGAAGCAAACAAAGCAATTGGTTTGCTCAGTCTAAAGAAATGTCAGCTAGATTGACATCATCCGGCGTCTCCTATTACAATGCCAACATATCAACGAACATTTAAAATGACATACGACCAAATATGTACAATTTCCAATGCTATAAAATGAAGACTACTTAGTTAATTTCCATTTCACTACAAGTCCAAATGTAAGGTTTAGGGTGTTTCTTAAAAACGGTGACTTAACACCGACCATATAGCATTATCTTCGATTAGAGCACTTAACATTAAATACCATTGATGTCATATGAAATATCATCTCTAGTATAGATAATCAAAGAATGGTAAATACGATATTTTTGTATATCTTTGCAATATTTACTCAAAAAATAGTTCATTTATAGCAAAAAAGTATATATACAATTTTATAACGAAAGACGCTAGAGGGCAGTGTATTGAGACAAACTGTTTTCCTTTAAAATATCTGAAAGTATTTCTATAGTCTATAGTCATCTTATTGAATAATCAAAACTACAAAGGTTATATAAATAAAATCATTTTCTAAGAAACACCCTAATTTTTTTTCGACAAATTTCATGTAAAATGAAAAGCACAAAACAGAGTTCCAGTATCTTCGGAATTCCGTTTCAAATAGTATTCAATTCACCACTCACTTTACCATCAAACTAAAGTTGGTACATATTTCTTCACCAATCCTGAAGAAAAACACTTTTATGAGGATTTGACTCTACAGTATTTTTCCAGCAGGTGCTAGTAGATAAAACTATTGTGATCTTGATATACTTTTTTCAGTTCACTCAAATGCCATCATTTTTCATGGCCAGTGAAAATTTTTGCCCAGTCAACAGGTAATTACAAAATCTTTCCTCGGTTGCTTGATTCAAACATTTGAAAGGGTTTATAGAGGGTAAAATGCCTATTTTTACCATACTAGAGAGGGCGCCTCATTATTTCATTAACTACTCAGCCTACAATCAATGGAAGGCGTATAAATTAGCATCAACAGTTTTGCGTTGTTGTTAACAACCAATATAATAACACAAATGCTCTAAAAACAGTGAAATGCTCGTGTCTGAGCGCAACGAAAACTCGAATCGAGTGCAACTATTGTTGCACTACCATTTGACTCAATGCGTTGAACAAAGGTGGCAGACGCTGCTCTAACCAACGCCTTCAAATAGGTAGGGGGATAATAGAAACATGGCGAAAGTAGGCTCATTACCCTACACTGTTTGTTTGTGAAGAAAGTGCATGGCAAAGTCAAATTTTTTGCAACAGGTAGCGCCTACTGTACAAGTGAAGTGATGTGACGAAAAAAAATAATAGTAATAAGAGACCAGACAGTTTGGGAATTCGGTCGGGTCTGAATGGAGATAATTAACAGCGTATTCAAGGTAAACAGTAAACATTCTTGGGTTAATTGCTTGAGTTCTGGGCGGTAAAAGTACCGTGTTAGATCCACTCACTGTTTGGAGATTCCCGAAAACTTCTAATTTTATGTTTGAATTTGATTGTGTGGGGCACATATAAAGCTTATGCTTAGGAAAGTTGTACGTATATGATTTTATTGAACGCTAGCCTAGGTTTCACGTTTATTTGTTTTACTAACACTAGTGCACATTTACATTGTTTTCATATTTCAGACCCCGACGTTGAGGTGTTACCAGGCGCCTACGGTATTACGGAGGACGACAAGCGTCGTCCATCGGTGCAGCCCTTCAAACCCGTAGCTCAACCTGATCAAAGCAGTGTGTTCCAGCATCATTTTAATACCTTTTTCAACACGCCGGAAACGAGTTTCTTTGCTGGTGCTTTCCCCGGCTTTGGTTTCTTCGACCTGAATGCTAACAAACCTTGGTGGAAAGGGTGAGTCACATTTTCACAACTTTCTGTTGTTTTTAGCGACAATGTGTCGCCTGCTGGTTAAATGGCGTTACATTCATTATTATAATGATGTGGTGACTGATGGTATCGTGTGTGCCCCGCCCGTCTAGTCATTGTTAATTATTTGTAAAAGTATACGGGTCTCAACTGTCAATTGCTTTTGACTTATACAAAAAGAGGTAAAAGAGCCAATTCATAGTGTTACATTTCAAAAAGTTATGCAGATTGGATCGTTTTTGCATTTGAATATACGCAAATTCACTGATGCGCTCAGCGAAAACACGTGTTTGACAAATAATTCAGTTTTGTTGATGCTCTATCCGTTGCAGGCTATTAGTACGAACTTCTTCGCTACATTTTGAGTGACGACTGGCTGCAAAATAACTTTACGTTCTGATTTGAATTATTCAGACTGTGTGCAACGATACCATCACCATTCTATTCAATTTGCGCTGAACGTGATTGTAGTTTACCGTCTGATTCGCTGTGTACAAATGGCGTGGAAGCGAAAATATGTCGCCATTCGAGTGGATTGAATTAAGTTCTTCAATCGAAACATTTTAGGGGCGACAAGCAATGCAGTGAATTTTATTGTTTTGTCGGAGATAGAATTCTGGCTTTCGATCTTGTTGTCGACTGATATCATATCACCGTTGAATAATCTAATCTATTGGTATTAGTACCTGTTTTAAAAATCCTTAGTCGTAATCTATTGGTATTTGTACGTGATGGGTGGGTAATGTCTGGGACATAACCGAAGTGAAGTAGAATAAACTTAGACTGTTAATTCGAATGCTGCAATTTTCACTATCTTCTGCATGGGTGCATTGAAATAATTTATTTTGGTATTTCTAGTAGAAATCCAAATGAAATGGTACCCGTACATTATTACTGCAAATATATCGCATGTCTGCATTATATTCACACAAATCAGTTGCGATGCGTGGCAAATTTCAAATGTTAGGCTTGCTCCAAAGATTCAACCCGCTAGGTTATCTTATACCCATATTACCCATTGGCCCTGATTATTGAAATGAATGTGGAATTCTCGCAATAACTCTGCAATCTCACGCATGATAATAATCGACAGCGAATGCAGTACCAGGACATTACTTTTAATAAAGCATTTAACTTTGACCCGCGAAAATCGTAAACAAAATAAGTAAAATAACATTGTGTCATTAAGCCGAACATAAAATAAACCCGTCTTAATGTACAAATCCCGTCATACATGCGCCTGTTATACAATTAACCTGGTTCCACGGATAGATAGAAAACTGTGTTTACAGCAGCATATACGAGGATACGTAAAGCAATTCGTATCATTTCATCAGCAGAAACTTATAATATCAGCATCCAATAAGCCAACATAATCTTCTTCGCACAACCTATCAAAATCGATCTTTTTGTCTCAAAACATCGATTTTTTGCATCCGATCTTCTCGGCCCGACTTAAAAAAAAACGATCTGGTAAAATCGATTTTTCTTTAAAAATTTGTATTGAAAATGATACGATTTCTTACAATCGATCTTTTTGTTCGGGCCTAGGGGTGGCCCTTGGTGTAGGAAATTTGCAGCTTGCTGTTGGTGGCTGGCTATGTTTACCCTTGTCCGCAGACAAATAAAACTCTTGGATGGACCACTCAAAACAAACCGCAAACAACTTATGTGGACTGTATTGTGGAAAACCACTTGCTGCTGGATGTGATGTGATTAGACCAAAAAGCACTGTTTCACACTTTACACTTTATTTGGAATATCTCTTTAATCGCACTTAACACATTACTTGTCGAAATAAAGCTGATTCCTGCGATGCGCAGAACGCACGCATTTATATTACACGCCACGCGTTCTAGAAACGCGTGGAACATTCGCTCACTGACGATGATGCATTACCACGCCTGCTGCTGTTGCTATTGTTGCTACTGTTGTATGCGAGTCAAATATCTGACAGTATATTCTGAAATGTTCTTACCGGTTGGAGATTCTGCTCGATTGTGATGGAATAGTGTGAATAATTTTACTTGGCAGTTATTAGAGCTGAACAGAGGCGCGAACACTTTTTGTCTCGGAAAATCGATTTTTTTCAGTCGATTTTTTCCGGTTTTTATTATAAACAAAAAATCGATGTAACAAAATCGATTATATTTTTTGAAACACCCAGCACTAACCAGTGCTAATCAAATCGTCAATCCTACCAGCACTACCGCTTGCCAGCGGAAAACAAACCAAAGAGCGCACTCCAATGTATACTCCAGTGTATACAACGCAGTGCACTTTGGAGCGCGGACCGTGGTGAATTTATCTGAACACACCACACGTAATTTAAAGAGCAAGAGATCGGGATCTCTTACGCCTAATGTGATCATTGTATGCATGAAACTGGCGTGCCTGTGCATCATTGGAATGATTGCTGGCGGTAGTCATGGAATACGCATACTGCCGCGAAGAGTTTGATCTGGCATACAACGTTTGCTTACTACGAGGTCAGAAAGCAAACTGACGGTTTTTTCATGTGTTCTGTTTTTATACGTGTGTCGCATTTCATTGGATGACAAAGGAGCAGTCCCAGCAACGCTCGCTGTTAGGGGGAATTGTACGGGCCAATGATGGAGTAGATAATTACTGCTAACACAAAATCCATCATTTACATTATTTCTAGTAATTTTACATACTTTGGAATTAGACACAAAATTGTACATATTTCCAATCAGATAGTTCAAAAATTTTATTTTTTTCATTCAGTACAACGGCAGATATTCACGTTCAACTCGGGCCGAAATTTTTGAAACAAGGCCCCTATATTGAAACGTTAGAAGTATTCTGCTTCTAAATCCAAAATTTAACTTCTATTTGGTTGCGAGAAAGTTATTAGTTTTATAGTATCTACCACCAATCGCTGCTAGTGTTATTCATATGTCCATCGACACAACGCTTGAAGCATTTTAAAAGGAAAATCAATCTGATATAAACCTGGAAATTTTGCAAAAGGAATCCGTTGCATACACTCCACGCAACTGATTTAAACGAGAAAACTTTCGTTGCAAAGACCGTTTTTCAAGAAAGGTAGAAAGTTACTTTTTGGTTGGTGCCTTTACGAGGACAATGGCGCAACTATTATCATGTTCGAATAGATGTGTATGTGTGTTGCGATGCATTTTAAATTGAATTTGTGTTGACTGTACTACGTGCTTCCTTTAGGCTGCTACATTCTCTGGTTTCGTAAACTCGTAATATAAAATCTCAGTTGCTAAAACATGTAATCTTTTGGAGTGGTGTAACAAATCTTGTCTAGTTACTGTTAGATGGAAATTTGATCAATAAATAAATAAATATATGGCGTAAATTCAGCCAAGCTATTGGGGAACCTGGCAAGACTTAGTCTTAAGTAAAAACATACTACGTCACGTTCTAACTTACTCTCCTGCTCCCATATGTTACAATGTGCTATATACCCTCCCGCTTAATACATAATTCAAGCATGGTTCTTTCACAGTAACAAAATTCTTAAATGAAGTACAGCACAACGCTCTCTGCTATACTTTTAAACTGATTGTTTATTTCAGTTAATGAATTATCTCATGGTATAATCGATCAACTGAAAAAAGTGATATTATTGGGTTGATCCATCTAGCAACCCACAGAGAGTACAGTGACCACAATAACCAACCTGTAACTCCGGAACTAAAAGTCAGAATTGAATGAAATTCAATAGTAGTCAATGGGAATATTATATCTTTCATTTGAAATCAAGAAAGTTCGTAAAAATCGGTCACGAGTTTGCTGGAAAATGGGTACGACATTTGCTTAGACATTGATTGGCCGTTAGTGATCTAGACCCGCAAATTCAATGTTGAAACAATTTGAATATATTACATCATTCAGACATCTCAGTGTTACCAGTTTATATGAGAATTTGCTGTGTGATTGCACTCTTCAACCCATAACTCCGGAACCGGAAGTCGGCTCCACTAAAAATTCAATTGCAGCGTTATATCGTTCATTTGAAAATAATTTTATGCAAATCGGTTCAGTCATCTCTGAGAAAATTGAGTGACATTGTTTGACACACACCTGCACACACATATATACACACAGACATTTTGCGAGTTCGACGAACTGAATCGAAAGGTATATGAGGCTTCTGAGCCTCGGTTGGAAAATCGATTTTTGGAGTGATTGGAATATTTTTGTTTGTTTCAAGTGTGTCAGCGTCGATATGTTTCTCATCAGGTTCATGGCAGTCGTGCTCTTATATATACTTACCAAGTGAAATAAGAATGTAATAGACATTTCCACAATGTTATATTGAACGTAACAAGTTATTAAACCATAGTTTTGATAAATGAGAAAGGCACTATTGCACCACCTTCACATAATTGTTTTCGTTTAACTGACCATTTCGATCCGTTTCCCCATTGGATACCACTAGCAAAGTCATTAATAAGGGGTTGATACTTACGTCGTCGAACAGTATGATTTAATTAGATTTGAAATATTTTGATCAAACCGTTTCAGATTGTACCTTTTAATTGTGTAATTGTGTTCGTTATTAAGGCAAATATCTGGACAAACAATGTGCGATGATTTGATATTGTAAAGTCATGACATTACAACTTTCTACGGCATGCTTTTTGGTCATATATGACTCAACCTCCATATTAAGAAACGCACCGTATTAGTATTTATACTCTATGACTTTTTGTTAAATTACCAGATAAAAAGTGCAAGAAGAAATGGCCTTCTCAGTATTCCCTAATTTTAGGTATTTTAGTGGGTATTATACATGATTTGGTTTACAGAAATGTTTTGCTTTTTTGGATTTTAAATTTCCAAGCGATTTTTCTAAACATTTACAGATACTTTTTTACACGAAACCGGTGATGTATTTCAATAATGGATTGAGATTTTTTTTAGCTTGTTTTGGTTTAAATTCAATTCCACTAGTTCACAAAATTAAAATTAAATATTTTCTAGGCTAATTTGATGTCTTTTTATTTTTATTTTTATTGGTATTATCGAATCTTTGCTTATTTTATTTATTGGTCAATATCTCATGAGAAAATTATCTGATCGAAACAAACAATGAACAATTCAAAGTGTTGGAGTTCCAAGCCACTTAATCGGGAAAACCTTTACAACACCAATAGCGAGCCTAGCATGGACGGAGAGGATAAATTGAGAGAAAGCCGACAAGGAACACCAATCAACAGCAGGCTATGCAGGATCTCAATAAAAGGAAAAAGATCTTTACGCGAAGTAACAAAACGCATACATAAGATCCGATGGATGTATAACTAAATTGGATTTATTTATTTCTATTTACACAGTTAAAATATTAGGGGCTCACGGCTCAGTTAGGTTAGCGCATTGAGCCGTGTCAAATAAACGAAATAAAAGAATTGCAAGGCTTCTAATCAGTTCTACCATAGCAGCAATCCATCCAGCCAGATCTTAGCGCCGAAAGTCTTTTCGCCGAACCCATTTCGTCGAATGGGTCACTTCACCGACGGTCATTGCGCCGAGTGGGTCGTTTCGCTGACGGTCTTTTCGCCGAATGTAATTGACATTGGCCAAAACCGTAGCCGCATCATGCTTTAAAAATAATGAATTATCTTGTTTGCAAAAAGTTAAAATAGTATTGCTGTACTAAATTTTAGCTTTTTTGCAGCCAAATCTTTGACATGATTTGAACATTAATTCTATATTTTATCATTATAGATCCTTGGACTAGACTAAATTTAAATACTGACTCATCCTTAATATTATGTAACCATTGAAATTGTTTTTGCTATACAATCATAATTTTATAGCCTATAGGAAAGCAAAGCATACTGATGGTACCATTTAAAAAAACATGTTACTATAATTACACAATAGTAAAGTAAAATTCGGCGTAATGACCCATTCGCCGAAATGACCCATTTGACTAAATGACTCATTCGAAGAAATGACTCATTCGGTGAACTGACCTATTCGGAGAAATAGTCCGTTCGGCGGAACGACTTTTGGTGAAATTACATTCGGCAAAACGGCATTCGGTGAAATGGCCTACGGCGAAATCCCCCCCCCCCTCCTCTCAGTATACTGGTTTTGATTAACGACCTCTCCGAATAAAGACTCGACATGTCTATAGTTTGTTTAGCATTTATCTGTCAGTGTAATTCCAATCGAGCACGAAACCTGTCAATGGCCGTCGTTCCAGAAAAATTCGAAGCGATTTTCTTTGGATTTTCGTTGATGACACTGTCAGATAAATAATAAGAAAAGATAGAGATGGCGAGTCTTAATCCAGAGCGATTCAGCATCTTTAGTTTTGATGTACAGTCCCGGAGCATTCTCTGTTGTTTATAAACTGGTTTCGAAATATGATTATACTGATGGATTATATTTTAACTTTAGAAAGTTTTGACTGCTCCTAAATTAATGATCCCTCCAAAATATTTTAAATCTGTGTTTTTTTTTTCCGTACGTTTATTTGACACGGCATTTGCAAAAGCTTTTTACGCCAGTTTCTTTTTTTTTACATAGCACGTTACAAAAATCCTTAAGACTAATTTTAACTATACTAGTACTTTGTCTAAAACTAACACTGAAATCACTTTATTGTTTGCTTTTTTCCTTACATTGTTGTATTTCATAATGATCTAGTATTTTCGGGTGTATTTATTTACTTTTTTCTGTTATTGTCTAAATTTAAAAACTAAATATTCTAGGACACTTTAATTGGTGAATGATTAGCCTTGGATGAGAGTATGAGGAGATGAATTTAATTAAATTTTGACAGACGCTGTTTTTAGAAAATGATAGATAAGTTCCATGTATAGAGGATCGCGATACGCCAGGATGTCTCTAACAGGAACATGGATTGGTCTTCCTCGGACTTGTAAAGAATCTACTAATTGTGATCTGGCTTCACGATATTCAGTGCAGGACCAAACAACATGCTCAATGTCATGGTAACCTTCTCCACAAGCACAATGATTACCCTCAGCGAGCCCAATACGACGGAGATGCGCATCTAAAGTATAATGATTGGACATGAGCCTAGACATCACACGGATGAAGTCCCGACTTACATCCAATCCTTTGAACCATGCCTTCGTTGATACTTTAGGGATAATTGAGTGTAGCCATCGTCCCATATCTCCATTGTCCCAAGATGTTTGCCAACTAGCAAGTGTCCTCTGTCGAGAAGCGCTATAAAATTCATTGTAAGCGATGGGTCTTTCATATATTTCACCATCTAGTGCACCAATCTTGGCTAAATTATCAGCTTTCTCATTGCCCGCAATAGAGCAATGGGCGGGGAGCCACACTAGGGTAAATTTATAACATTTTCTTGTCAGGTTACTTAGAGATTCTCGTATCTTCACCAAAAAGAATGGATCGTGATTATCAATCCTCTTTGAGCGTAGAGCTGCAATTGTGCTGAGACTATCAGTGAGGATAAAGTAATGGTTCGGGGGTAAAGTATTAATTATTTGAAAACTATAGTGAACTGCTGCTAGTTCCGCTATATAAACAGAGGCGGGTTCTGCAAGTTTGAGAGAAATTGAAAAATTATTGTTGAAAATACCGAAACCAGTGGCCTCACTGATTCGTGACCCATCAGTGTAAAACATTTTAAGGCAGTCTATGTGTTGATATTTACTTGTGAATATTTTAGGGATCTCCCGCGAGCGTAGATGATCCGGAATTCCACGAATATCTGCTTGCATGGACGTGTCGAAGAATAAAGTGGATTCAGGAATATCTAGTATATTGACGTATGTGGGAACATACCTAGCAGGCGTTATTTCTTGTGACATGTGATTGAAATACACTGTCATGAATCTGGTTTGGGGTTGAAGCTCGACAAGTTTTTCAAAATTTTCAATTACCAGTGGGTTCATAACCTCACATCGAATAAGTAAACGAGAAGAGAGATCCCAGAATCGGTCTTTTAAAGGAATAACTCCCGCTAGTACTTCAAGACTCATCGTATGGGTCGACTGCATGCAACCTAAGGC